>NW_023425515.1:2762098-3279680 GCF_014108245.1 Pipistrellus kuhlii
ATAAGCCTGTGTGGAGAGCGCTGATCACGCCAGCCCCCTGGGATTAGGGCGATGGGAAGGAGGACGGTGGAGGAGAGGGGCCATGGGAGAGCAGGAGGAACCCGCCTGAGGGGTCCCTGGGTTTCGGGGCCCCTGCATGTCTGCCTGTGCCTAAAGCCAAGGGCTGCAGACTCGCCCCTCTGTTAAGGCTAGTGTTCACACAAAATTCCCGCAGACCAGACGTTCAAGGCAGCTGTGCTTTGGACTCGTTAAAGTAGCCTCGGTTCTGAACATGGATGAGCCATCCTTCTGGGTTCAGCACAGGGCTTTGCATTGTGGGAGATGACCGGTGTCGCTTAGGGGAAGCAGGCCCAGCCCATTGGGGACCCCGTGTTCCCAGCCACAGCTCAGCGCTGTGGTTTCACGAGCAGCACCAAACAGCACTGGAAGAAAGGCTGATGAAACACCTGAGGCCACTGCCATTCCCGGGGGAGAGAGGGCAGGGAGGAGCAAGGGACCAAAACAGTGAGCGAGAGAGCGGGGAGCAGGCCTGTGTCCTCGTCTGGTGTGTGGGTCTGGAGCAGCATGGTGAAGATGAAGACTGTGGGGGCAGGCCCTGGCAGGGCCCTCAGAGCTGTGTGATCCTGGATGGCAGCTTAGTTTTTGTCCTCAAAAGCTTACCCTCCTGCATAGCTGATATGGCTCAGTGGCTGAACATCCACCTATGAACCAGGAAGTTATGGATGGAATCCTGGTCAGGGCACATGCCCAGGTTGTGGGCTCAATCTCCAGTAAGGAGGTAGCCAATCAATGATTATATATATATATATATATATATATATATATATATATATATACACACACACACACACACACACACACACACACTGAGTGGCCAGATTGTTATGATCTCTGAATAGATAATAATCTAGCCACTCAGTGTATATCCTATATAATAAAAGGCTAATATGTGAATTGTCCCCTCAATCAGGAATTAGACCAGCAGGCTGGCTGGACCCACCCATGCATGAATTCATGCACCGGGCCTCTAATATAAATATAAATATATTGAGTGGACAGATTATTATGTGTTCAGGTATCATAACAATCTGGCCACTCAGTGTGTTTGTGTGTGTGTGTGTGTGTGTGTGTGTGTGTGTGTATAATTTTAAAATACATATTTTTTAAAAAATAGACCACCCTCCTCACCCTGGCTAGGCCACAGGGCTGTGGGACATTTAGAAAGTTCAGTGGGCAGAGCCTGGCATGCAGAGAGCAAAAGGCCCAGGAATGTCAGAGCTACTGGTACTGCTGCTCCTTTGTTGTTGTGTTGCTCTTGGTGAGGATGCTGTTGGCCGAGGCAAGAATGTGAGAGCAGAAAAAAAGGGCCAGGTGTGAGCACTGGGTCATGTCAGGAACGTGGAGGAGGCAGGGAAGAGGGGAGAGGGCAGCTGCAGTGGGGGGAAAGAGAAGAAAACTGTTGAGAGCTTCTCGTTAACGTATGTGAGCCAAATTCTGATCACTTTAGAGAAGTCAGACAGAGTACATGAAGTCAAACCCTGACCTCATTCCAGACATATTTAAAATATGCTTAATGTATAAATGAAACTTGAAAAGCATTTCTATGGATTAAAAACAATGAAGCCAACCAATGCAGAGAGTAGAATGTCCTGGAGAAAGGATGTGTAACCTTGGGGCTGGATACACTTGTAAACTCGACAGAAACTCCAGGGACTACAAGAGACAGTCAACGAGAGGCAGTCTGCAACACAGAGCTGGGTCTGGCAGCACATTCACCACATGCGGGGCAGACACCGGCCTAATTTCAATCACGGGCTGAACATTTGCCGGTTGGTAAGAAGACCATGAAGTCAATGGGAAAATGGCACATGGTCTGAACATGACAGCTCAGAGGAGAGGAAAACATAGCAGCCAGTAAACCTGAAAAGCCACTCAGTCAAACCCATAGGCAACCAATTATACATTGAAATGCCAACTAGAGATTGTGTCTCACCACGAATCGAAAGGAATTAGAAGTGTGAACCCTAATGTAGGTGAAATGCAGGAAGAGCAGGCATCTGGAGACATGGCGGGTGGTAACGTGATGTTTTTGTAACTTTATTTCTAACTGGTGCTGGCAATATGTATTTTTTAAAAATGGAAAAAAATACACTTACCCTTCAACTTAGCAATCTTACTCTTGGGAATTTATCCCACTGAAATAATAATAATAATAATAATAATAATACCCATCCTTAAAGCTATTTGTACAATTCTATCCACTGTGGCATTCTTTGAGAAGAAAATAGAAAGAAAAAGGAAGAGAATTATCTGAGTGCCCGTGAATGAGGAATGTGGAATAAATTTTGTAATATGCAGGCAAACATTGAAACATCACAGCAAAAAAATAAAAATAAAAATAAAAATCGGTGATGTAAGGACATCTTCACCACATTTAATTAAGAGAAAAGCAAAATGAAGAGGACTATATAAAATATCTCATTTTTTGTAAAACAAACAATAACAGAAACCGTGTGTGTGTGTGTGTGTGTGTGTGTGTGTGTGTGTATAAAACTGTTGCACAACAAATGTAAACGTCTGTTACCTGACTGGACTGAGATGAGGAGACAGGACAAAAGAAGGGAACAAATTACTGAAAGAAAAAACAGAGGGTTATTCAGAAAAAGTAGCATGTTTAACATGAGCTCACTTACATAAACTATATGTCAAATAAAAATGCTAATATTAGCTGGCTGGTGTGGCTCAGTAGTTGAGTGTCTAACCTGTGAACCAGAAGGTCACATAGTCTGATTCCTGGTCAGGGCATGTGCCCCGGTTGTGGGCTCAGTCCCCAGTGTGGGATGTGCATGAAGCAGCTGATCAGTGATTCTCTCTCATCATTGTTGTTTCTATCTTTCTCACCCTTCATCTCTGAAATCAACAAAAACATGTTTTAAAAATTAAAAATAAGTAAAATGCTAACGGGAGTCATCTATGTGGTGAGATATCAGCTTGTTCTTTACACTTTTCTGAGTTGTTTTATCTTTTTATTTTTTTTGATAAGAATCTCTATTCAACAACAAAGATACATTTTTAAAAAAAAAGAATCTCAATAAATAAATTTAAAGACACTTATGACCTACATGAAGTCCCTTAGCAAGCCTGACAAGGTCAATGTATGAGGGAGAGCTTCCTGAGTCTAAGTGTGAACCCAAGATGTCAACTTTCCTGTGTCCTCCTCTCCTGGCCTTTCTGGTCCTTCCTGGCGAAACCTGATCTCATGTTAGGGGAACCCACTTTCCTCCACAGGCATGGGGTTAAGGGCTGTCTCCTCTGTTGCCTGTCACTCTTCCACGTCACCCACCCTCCTGGAGCCCCCGACTTGAGAGTTAAGCTTCACTTGGGATCTTCCCCACACTGAGTGTGTAGCAGATGGGAGCCTGTTTTGACCTTTTCTCAGTATAAAATCCCTCAGCCAAGCAGCATGCACCATCCCATTCAAACCCGCCCCCCCCACCCACCCCCCCCCGCCGCCCCCGAGGGCTGAGTCCCTGGGGACAGGAGTCCAAACCAGAGGCAGTGACAGGAGAAAGAGACCTGTTTCCAGGGCTTACCTGGCCGAAGCTCTTGCAGAGAAGAGCAGCTCGGGGGAACTGGAGGAAGGCGGTTAGTTCCAGGAGAAAGGGCAGGAGCCCTCAGGCAGGAGAAGCTGGAGGGAGAGGCCAGGCTCCAAGTCCCCTGGGAGATCTTGCCCAAGGGAGGTCAGACACGCAGCCCCAGGGCCTCCAGAGTTCATGGCCTTGAAGAAACATCGGAGGTTGAGGGTGGCCAAGGGCAGGTCCTCGCAGCCGAGGGAGGCCCAAGGGAGCCACCGTCCACACAGTGGGTGATGATGTCTTCCTCCAGACCCGTTTCCACACGATTTCGTCCAATTTTAAAAAAACTTTTGAAGAATAACTCTTAAAATGTGTATTTTCAATTCTTTATTACCATTCTGTAGGCTCATCAATGGGCATTACTCCAGGAATGGGCATGATGCAATTAACAAATAAACAATCTTTTGCTTATCAGAAGTATTACTAGCTTTTGCAATCGATGACAAAGATAGCCCGTTCCATCCCAGCCCATCCTTTCCGAAGTAGATGGCAGACCTCAGCCTGGGATCTGTCACTAGCACAGCTAGTTTGGTTGATAAGGACTTACTGAGCTTCTGCTATGGGCTAGGACTGGGGCACGTGAGTTACACTCGTGAACAAATAGCGACCACTTTGCCCATGGGACATACAGTCAGCATTACACTCATCAGATGGAAATTACATTCACTCTGGCTTGCTTCTGAGAGCACCTTATTAACTCCTAACTGATCTGGGTCCTGAGGTTGACTTCAAGAGCTCTCTCTTCTAAAGCAATTTACAATCATGGAAAATACCAGTGATATACATTTATGCAAAAATAGAAGTGGGCAGATGGTCATTCAAGTGATGTTTGCAGTAGCAATTGGGAGTAAAAAAAAAAAAAAAATCAAATATCTACAATTGGGGGCCAGGTAAATAAATAATGGTGCTAGGTAGTGATTACTATACAATCTTTAAAAAGATGAAGCAGCTTTAGCATCCATATGTCAAGAACTCCAGAATGTTCTGGAGTGAAAGAGAAAACAGTGGGTACTATACGCTGAGTGGCCAGATTATGATGCTCTCTGAATGCATAATAATCTGGTCACTCAGTGTGTGTGTGAGAGTGTGTGTGTATGTGTGTGCGCCCAGTGCATGAATTCGTGCATGAGTGGGGTCCAGCCAGCCTGGCCATGGGGAGAGGACATGGGCAGTTGGCCAGCCTGCCTGCTGGTAGAACTCCTGATTGAGGGGACAATTTGCATATTAGCCTTTTGTTATATAGGATATACACTGAGTGGCCAGGTTATTATGCGTCCAGAGATCATAATAATCTGGCCACTCAGTGTCTGTTCCCACTTACATAATAAAATGCCTATGCATTTGCCCATTTATACACGCATACACATCTCCTGGAAGTGGGGGGAGCAATTGCCAATAGTTTCATCACTAAAAGGGGACTGCAGTAGGATATGGAGAGAATACTTAGTTTCATGAAATAGTCTTTCCTATCAAGTAGATGTTTTCTTATTACTTTTATTTCATTTTACTATGCATATGTGTACATTTTTCAGTTATAAGTCATTAGCATAAAGAGATATCAATGAGCTTTAAGTTATTACCTATAGTTTTGTCCCATATGTCAGAACTCTCTGAACCAATATATCACAACCAATATGGCAGCTACTAGCCACATGTGGCTATTTACATTTAAAGTGGATAAATTAAACTAAAATAAAAACCGAGTCCCTCCACGGCCCTGGCCATGTATCGAGTGCTCAGCAGTCACCGGTGGCAAGGACATTGACAATACAGATATCGAATGCTTTTGTCATTGCAGACAGTTTTAGTGGACAGAGCAGAATACTCTTCTCAAATCTGGAGCCAGAGAATTTCCTCTGAAATATATAAGCCCTTGCTCTTCATAGTAGAGTTAATGCAGAAGAAAAATACAGGACGGATTCTGCATTTCGAACAAGACAGGCATTTTCTTCCACATAAGTTACACCTCTCCCTCTCGCACCCTCTCTATCCACCAGGAAAGTGAGATGCTCAGCCCTTTTACCTTTTACAGGGTTGTGGTTTGAGGCTCGAAGGTACCATGCATGTGTTTTACATATTACAATGTCTGGGTACTTTTGCCCCATGGCAACCTAAATTATTCAGTATTCATTGATGCTATTTATAAGCATAAAGTAATAACAAAAAAATAAGTAACAAGCCAAAAGTCATCTGAATTTTTTATTATTGGAGCAATAATGGTACCTCTTCGCTTTTTAAGATTCCCTCATCCTCTAACTTGTTTAGATTTCCGAGGTCCCTCCCGACTCTGAGAAGCCACAAGCATAGTTCCAGCTGAGTTGCTAGTAAGCCTGGGTAACTACGGATCTTTACGGGGTATTATCAGCACATGTGGCTCCATAAACCACAGAGAACCCATGAGTCAGTTAGTGATTGTCCATCCATTTCTACTCTGAAATTTTCATTTGTGTTTCTTAATCAGACTATTCAGAATTCAAATCTTCTCTAGGGGTCTTGGTCAGTCCAATGCCCAGGAAATAACTCTTAAGACTCAGAAGTCTTCTTCCAATGAGAGAAAGGTAAATGCAGAATTAGGTCTTATCCTTGCCCTTCAGAAAGGTGCGAAAGTAGCTGATGCTAACGTTCTCTCCTCCATGTCTAGAGCTGCCTTCGTCCCAGCTACCAGAACCTCAGGTAAGCATCTGGCTGAAGAGCTGCCCTCTGGAAAACTCTGGGCAGGGGACACATGCATCTCATTGGTTCATAATAGTGTCTGCAACACCGAGCCCTACACCCAGCCATCTGTTAGACCGGGGGTTTCCATAATCAAGCCCTAGAGGAAGGAGTATGCGTGAATACAAATGTTCTTCCAGTCAACTTCTTTTTTTCTATTCTCGGGACTTCCTAGAAGGAACTACAATGACCTGTCAGAGAGGAGAGAACCTAGCACCTGCAGAGGCACTGCAAAGCCTGGTTTTTACCTGCAAGCAGATATTCTAAATGACCTTCTGGCTACCACGAGAGGAATAAATCTCCTGTTGCTGAGCACTCTTATTTGCAGACTTTTGTGATCTGAACTCAGCAGGCAGAAGTGAGACCTGGATGGGGCCTGGCCCGGCTTGCACAGAACATCCTGTCCCAGGCCCAGCAGGTCATAAGGAGAGCCTCGTGTCAGGCCAGTGGAGGCAGAATGTGGTGAAATATAGTGTTTCTGCTCCTCCCTATCACTGAGGCTGGAAAGACTCAGCAGGTGTGACCTCCTGATGATCTGCCTTAGTTGAGAAGATGTAAAGGTGTGAACATGACGGGGCCCATGGTATTTTGCTCTGTATCTACCAAAGTGGCTCTGAATACAAGTTAAAGAAGATTGACAATCTCACGTTTGTCAACAATTATCCAATGCGTTCCTATGGCTAATTTTTAAGTAAACATAGCAATGGTTCCTTACTATGGTGCTGATAGGTAATGACGTAAGTGAGTTCCGCCAAAACAAAGTTGTCTTTTATGGGACACATTTCATGTGAACAAAAGACACTTCTCCAAATAAAGATTCATGATATCAACTGTAGAGTCAGACAGGTGAGGGCGAGCTTTTGTCCCTCCAGTTACTAGTAGTGGGACCTTAAGCAGCTCCCTCCCAAGACCTCAGTTTCCTCATCTGCAGTCTGGGAATATTAACAGAACAGCTCTTGTGAGGTTAAACAAAGCACCAGCTCTGCTCATATCTGTGCTGGCCCAGCAGAAATGCTCATGTGATAATCATTTTTGCAATATATTGATATGTCAAATCATCATGTTCTGCTGAAACTGGTTTGGCTCAGTGGATAGAGCGTCAGCCTATGAACTAAAGGGTCCCAGGTTCTATTCCAGTCAAGGGCATGTACTCTGGTTGCGGGCATATCCCCAGTGGGGGGTGTACAGGAGGCAGCTGATTCTTATTTCTTTCTCATCAATGTTTCTAGCTCTCTATCTCTCTCCCTTCCTCTCTGTAATAAATCAATAAAATATATATTTTTTAAAATCATCACGTTGTGCATCTTAAACTTATACAATGCTATATGACAATTCTAATAAAGCTTGGGTGGGGGACTTACTACAAAGCTACAGTTATCGAGACAGTGTGGTACTGCAGGACAGATGCATAAACCAATGGAACAGAATTGGGAATTCAGAAATAAACCCCTGCATTTCTGGTGGATGGATTTTCAGAAAGGGAGCTAAGGCAATTCGAGGGAGAAAGGATAATCTTTTCAACACAAAGTGCTAAGACAATTCAACATTCAAAAGCCTAAAAGAATAAAAATTGGACCCATTCCTTATATCATACACAAAAAATTATAACTCAAACTTAATCAAAGACCTAAATGTATGAGCTACAACTATAAAACTCTTAGGAGTAAATGTTTATGACCTTGTACTAGTCAAAGACTTACCAAAAGCACAAGAGATAAAAGGGAAAAAGTGTGTATTAGGCTTCATCAAAATTAAAAAGATTTTGTGCTCCAAATGATACCAACAAGAAAGTGAAAACACAATCCATAGACTGGGAGAATATTTCCAAATGCTATGTCCAGATTTGTATCCAGAATATATATAGAACTCTTACAACATAATAATTAAAAAGTAAATAACCCAATTTGAAAATAGGCTCTAATTAGACATCTTTTCAAAGAAGATATGCAAATGATCAATAACATATGAAAAAATATCCAACATCATTAGTTATCATAGAAATTCAAATAAAAACCTCAGTGAGTTACCGCTTAACAAAGTATTAGAAAGAAAGAGACAATCACAAATGTTGGCAAGGATTTAAAGTAATTGAAACCCTCATTTAGTGTTGCTGGAGATAAAAAATGATACAGTCACTTTGCAAAATAGTTTGGCAAGTCCTTAAAAAATTAAACATAGAGTTAATATATGACCCGGCAATTCTAGAGAATCTCCTCAACTGAAATGAAACTTATGATTGCATAAAATATTGTACATGAATGTTTTAGAAGTGTTATTTATACTACTCAAAAAGTGGAAACAACTCAAATGTACACAACTGATAAATAAAATGTGTTATATCCATATAATGAAATATCATATATATATATATATATATATATATATATATATATATATATATATATAAAAGCCCAGCAACAGAATGGTGAAATGACCAGAACAAGTTGACCAGTTGCTATGATGCACACAGACACCAGGGGGCAGATGCTCAATGCAGAAGCTGCCCCCTGCTAGTCAGTGTGCTCCCACAGCAGGAGCAGCCACTCAGAGGGCGGGTCCATATCCGCTTGGCTGACCAGGACGAGTAACACTCTCACAATGGGCCAATTCCCACAGACCATGTCCTCCATGCACTGGGCCTCTAGTTCACCTATAAAAAGGAATAAAATATTGATGCGTGCTACAATGTGAATAATTCTTAAATACATTATGTTGTGTGGAAGAAGTCAGTTACAAAGGACAACATGTTATATGATTTCATTTATATAAAACTAGGGGCCCAATGCATGAATCCATTCACCTTAAAAAGAAATGTGGGCCACGAGGCTGCAGTGGGCACAAGGGTGGGTCTTGGCCCATCCTCCATGACCTGTCACATCTGCTGGCAGCTGTGCTCCTGCCGCCACCACTCTCATATGCTAAAGGTGCTGGCCCCACTCACCCCTGCTGACAATGCAGAGTGATTGGGGCCAGCACCAGCAGCGGATGTGAGGGGGCAGTGCCATCAGTGGGTGCAAGTGGCAGCTGCTGTCCTGATTGCCCCTCAGAAGCAATCAGGGCTGGCAGCTAAGGCTCACACCCACTGACAATGCAAGTGTTCGGACCAGCACTGGGAGCCAACAGCTGGCTTGAGTGGTAGCTCTGGCACCAGCAGCAGGTGTGAGCACTGGGTGGGACTGTGGCGCAAGGAGCAAACAATTTTTAGTAACCACCAGAGGCTTACCTCGATGACAGCGACCAGCACCCTACCTTGGTCTGGCGCCCCTGCTCACCTGCTCCACCATCCCACCATGGTTGATGCCCACCATGTTCCATGCTCTGCCACCTGCTGCTGTTGCCTTCCATATTCCATGCATGACCCCTGGTGGTCAAAACATGTTATAGTAACCGGTTGTTCTGCAGTTCAGTCTATTTGCATATTAGGGTTTTATATAGATAGATAGATAGATAGAGTAGGAAAAATCACAGAGACAGAAAATAAATTAGTGGTTGCTCAGGGCTGGGTAAGGAAGGGGAGGAGAGAATGGGAATTGACTTCTAATGGGTAAGGTATTTTTGTTGTTGTTTTTTTTTTTTTTTTGGGGGGGGGGGATGACAATAAAGTCCTAAAATTAGATGTGGTGATGGGTATACACTACTATACATATCATAAAAATAAATATCATACCAGTTGAGCTCATTGTTTTATTTTTTCTTAATTCCATGATACTCCAGGAGCCATTGTCTATGTTTCCTCACTGAACCAAATTAAGCAACAGGTAATGTGGATTGATTATTACCCATCTGTTTATGCAAATAGAGATTAATATTTTACTCAGAAAAGAATGGTTAAAAAATGTCAAATCCGTAGTCCTGTGTATCAATAAACCCACAAAAATGATAATAGCTCTAGGATTCCCAAAGGGAAGTCCTTCTCTCTTTCCCCAAGGTCTATATCACTGACATTCAGCATGTCCAAGGACCCATGACCTACAGAGCTGATGTCAGGCATAGCAACATTGAGAGAGAATTCACATCCCCCACACTTGACCCATTTAAACTGTACAGTTCACAGCCTTGAGCAACCCTCACCAAATATAATTTAGAAGATTTTTGCTACCCCAGAAAGACACCCTGTACCCATTTACCTTTTCTTCCCATTTTCCTCCATCACCACCACCACCCCAGCCCTAGACAGGGACCAGTCTACTTCATGAATTATGAATTGGCCAGTCCTGGACATTTCGTATGAATGGAATCATGCAGTGTGTGACCTTTTGCGTCTGACTTCTTACATTCATGTTGTCGCATGTGTCGGTACTTCATTCCTTTTTGTGGCTGCATAATATTCCATTGAATTTTCCTTCCAAGTTTGCTTTACCCATTTGTCAGAGGATGGACACATGCCGATTTAACATTTGGCTATTATGGTCCATGCTGCTATGAATATTTATGGACACGTTTTTGTGTGGAGATTTCTTTTTACTTTCTTGGGTGCATATCTAGGAGTGGAATGGCTGGGTCTCATGGTAACTCGATGGTTGACTTGTTGGAACTCTAAAATTGTTTTCCAAGATGTCTACACAATTTTACATTCCCAGCACCAATGTGTGAGGGTCCGGGCTGATTTCTGAAGGCTCACCTCTCAGACCCTCCTTAGTGACCTGTGGGCACATCCTCCTGCTGTGCGGGCTCAGGCAGGTCACCCCAACACCAGCAGCGGGCCTGCACCTGGGGAAGAGTCACATTCGCCTCTTAAGGTCCAGGTGCGGAGCAGGTGGGCTGATTCCTACAGGGTACTAGCTGGGACACGAGGATGTGGCAGGTGCTCAGGCGATGCTGCAGGCCTGCATGGCTTGTCATCAGCAGGAAACCACAAAAGTGGCCCAAACCTATGAGTTACAGAGCAATCCTCTCAGGCAGCCAGGAAGCGGGGTTAGGTGAGGGCAAACAGCCGCCTCTCTCCTCTGCCCCAGGCCCATGCAGGAACAGCGGGAGGCGGTCAGGAAGAGCGGACTTGTCCCCAGCGATCAGCAAGGGAAGAGCCCTGGGAAAATGGTCCAGGTTAGACCCAAGCCTCCGGTGGAATGAATCTCTGTCTGAATTGAAAAAACAAAACAAAACTGGTTCGCCTGGATGCCCAGCCCACGATTGCTTCAAGACACAGAGAGCTCACACCTGCACATCCTGTGGTCCATAAAGACCCACCTTAAAGGAGTAGGACCAGAAATGGTCCATTTCACATCCGTTCTGTCCAGGCAAGACCCAGCGCTGAGGCCTCAAGCCCCCTGCAAAAGCAGAACCAAGAGTGGGCCTAGCAGCCACGGGTGCGTGTCAGCCCCACTTTAGGCCCAACGTGGAGCCAGCATCACCCCAGGGGCCCTTCCCTGCCTCCACCCTCAGCTGCGGCAAAGACACACACTGAACAGCCTGTTGGCCCAGCCCCAGAATCTGCCCCTTTCCAACCCCAGAGGAGGGAGCTGGCGGGCGCTGAGAAGCCCTTCGGAAGTGTACTCGGTAAGGGGGGAAGGGGGCAAGGGTGGGGGCTGGGGCGGGCAGGGGTGTTGAGAAAATACAAGGGCCGTTTATTGAAAGTTCGATGCAGCTGCGGCTCTGCCAGCGCCTTCGCTTTGAAAGGGACAGAGTAGTTGGAAGTTTCTTCATCAGCGGGTCACACAGGAAGATGCATCAGCGAATCCCTTTCAGAAGCTTGTGTCCATGTAGGACACTCTGCGGAGGGGAAACTTAAAAGGAGCAACACCCATGGGGTGGAGGCTCTCACCTGGCAAAGCAGTGGAACAAGGAGAGGGAGGCCTGGCCCCAGGGGCCCTGCTGCTCCATCCCGCTCGCCCCCCACTGCCCCGGCCAGGCTCTGCACACCTGCTCTCCGCGCTGCACCCCAAGCTGCGGCCAGAGGAGGCCCCGGGCTGCACCCAGGCGCCCTCAGCTCAGGGCTGCACCCAGGCGCCCTCAGCTCAGGGCTGCACCCAGGCGCCCTCAGCTCAGGGCTGCACCCAGGCGCCCTCAGCTCAAGGGGCCGCTGGCAGGAAGGCAGGTGGACAGAACTGCCCCCTTGGCTGTGAGATCATCCCGGGCGCCCGGTGCCCCACTGCACAGCAAGCGGCCTCTCCTGTAGGCCTCAGCCTCCACATCCAGGCAGCAGGCTGGCAGGCAGGCATCTCTTTTCTCTCCTGAGGCCAGAGTCACCGGGATCCCTGACCACCTTGCTCTCCCTGGGAGGTGCCAGTAGCAGGACCCCTTTCTGGCCTTAAGCGGCCTTCTCCTCTGACAACCCGGGAGCCACAGAGGGAGGGAGGAACAGCAGGGCGCCAGGAGACTCAGTCTGAAAAATGAACAGGCGGGCGGATGGGCTGCAGTCTGTTCTGGGCCCTTTGTCACATTCTAGCCTTACATCGCGGTTTGAAGCACCTGCTCTCCCAAAGACCAGGTTGATGGCCTTTTAGGCTTCCTCCACGCGAACAGGAGCTCGCTGTTGGGATAATAAGAATTCTCTGTGGGGGGAGGGGCAGGCATCAGGATTTTGGGATGCTTAGGTGGGGCGTGGCCTGAACCAGACTGGGAACCGCTGCTCTAATCGCCCTTGGGTGTTCTGAGTCTGTGGCTCGCCCACACTGTCCTCATATTCCCTAACTTTTTAAAGGAAATGATTCCTGGCTTCTTTGTGAATCATTCCCTGAAGTTCTAGAAATATACACTCTACTGTAGAAGCAAAGGGATTGGCAGTTAGCCATGGAGAGATGGCCACCGGCTCCCCTCAGAACCTCCCGGAAATGGCAGTAAAGGAATTGAGTCCAAAAGGACTAAGAATGGGAGGGGAACTCAGCTGGGGTGGCTCAGTGATTGAGTGTCGATCTATGGAGGTCACAATTCAATTCCAGGTCAGGGCGCATGCTTCATCCCCAGTAGGGAGAGTACAGGAGGCAGCCAATCAATGATTGTCTTTCATCATTGACGCTACATCTCTCTCTGAGCCCTCTCCCTTCCCTTTCTGAAATCAATAATAATATGTTTGTTTGTTTGTTTGTTTGTTTTAAAAGAACGGGAGGGGAGACTACCACAGGCAAGAGAGAGAGATGCCCATGTATTTTGAAAAGCCACAGAAGGGATGGTTGTGTGCTGACGGGATGAGAGAGAAGCTGGAGCCTTTATTAGTGGGAGAAGGGTCTATAGAAGCAAGGTGATCGGGGTGTAGGATCCTGGGATGACTGAGGAGCCTGCAGGCACCAGGTACCTTGAAGGGGCATCTTCCAAAGCAGGGGTATGCAGGTACCCCTTTCCCAGGCAGCCTGAAGTGGGCTCCTCCCAGGTCTCAGCAGGAGTGGTGGCATCAGTCACCAGGAACCCTGTGGACTGGGTGGTTGTCACTCCTGACAAAAGGAATTCGGCTGAAATCCACACCCCTAAGCCAGGAGGCTCCCTCCCCTCGCTTAGGCTCCAGAAGACAAGCAGCTAAACCTACACCAGCCCCGCCTCCAGCCTCCTCTCCCTCTGGGAGGTTGCGGCCTGCACTTAGGGGAAGTGACCTTCACAGGAGAAAAGACCCACAGATGCTGGCGGGGCTCCCCAGTGGGAAAGCCAGGTCTCCAACGAGTGACTCTGGAGACGGGCCCGTTCACTAACAAGCCCCTCCTCCCACCCCACACGCATAGCAATGGCGTGTAGAATTTCCTAGCAACATTTGGGTGCTCTCTCTGAAATATAAATATATAGCCAAGGATTAACAGACGTTTTAGGAAAGCCCCAACCTAAGCAGAAGGAAACTAAAAATGTAAAAAAAAAAAAATCTTACAATTAATGACCCCAGAGAAATAACCCAAACATTTTCAACCATGAAACAAGAATCTCGTGCAATAAAAGGATTCCTAAGAGAGTAAGAACGAGCTCTTGAAAATGGAAAATACAATAGCAACAAATTTTAAATCCATAGGATTGAACGGTAAAGTTGTCAGGAAGTTTCCCAAGGAGTAGAACCATAACACAACTAGGGGTGGGAAGTGGGAGGCAAAAAAATAATAATTAGAAAATGAATCCCTGAAATCTAATATCTGAATTATAGTAGTTGGGGGGGGGGGGGCGGGGAGGGAAGGAGAAGAAGGCTATAGAGAGGAAAATGTTATCAACAAAATTATTCAAGAAAGTTTCCCTGAACTGGAGGAATGAAAAGGCACAATATGGAACAAAGAATGGATACATTAATTAATTAAAATCCCCATGCACTTCATTATGCCCAGTAGGGATCAGGAGAATGCCTTAAGAGTTCTTAAGAGTTTCCTAAAATCTTCCACCCTCAAGCCTGAGAGTCTGGAAGGGCCTCGTGGTTCCCAGTAGCAATCGCAATGCAGAGGAACAAGGTCGGAAATCCTGAGGGGTAACCGCTAGCCTGCCCCAACCTCATCGTGTAAGGGTGGACTAAAGATAAGCAAGATCTCTAAAGTGTTCCTTCCCAGAAATCCTTGCTCAAAAAGGATTCTACTGAAGACTTTCCCAAAGTGGAGCATGAGAGAAGGGCACTCACTCCCCATGACCTCCCCGAGGAAGAAGGGACTCCTGGGAGAGAAAGGCAAAGGGCATCCCCAGAAGGATTGGGAAGGGAGGCCCCGGGACAGGAGCAGTCATCCATTGCCAAGTGCAGCTGGTCTGGGTTGGATCATGGCACAGAGAGCTCCAAGAGGGAAGTTTCCAAGAAAAAACAAACAAACTAAAAACTAAGAGATGATCTGATGTTTCTGAAAGAATGGAAAGAAGGATAGTCCTGTTGGAATGGCAAAGACTAATGAATGGTAGTTATGTAGAAATCGAAGTCAATGGAAGGCATGAAGCACTTATTACCTTCAGGAATAACAAAACATGTAATACCTTAATGAATAAAGAAATTTAAAAAAAAATGTACAGGAAAGGAAATGTAGCCCAGCTGGTGTGAGTCCTATGAACCAGGAGGTCGCGGTTCGATATCCTGTCAGGACACATGCCTGGGCTGGATCCCCAGTAGGGGGCGTGCAGGAGGCAGAGATCAGTGATTCTTTCTCATCACTGATGTTTCTATCTCTCTCCCTCTCCCTTCCTTCTGAAGTCAATAAAAAATATTTTTTTAAAAGAAAGGACATGTAATTTTAGGACTTTGGGCTCTACTGTGACTAATATTTATGCAGTGATTGAGGAAATATTAAAACTGAACTGACCAAAGTCCTTACACAAGTATGTTGGGCAGAGCTGGGGAGGGACAGGATCTTCTATGGTGGGAGGAAGGGGGGTGTGAGAACTGGAACTCCATGACCCATACTGCCCAGTCCATGAGTCATTTCTTCATCTGCACAGATGAAGAAGTCACAACAGAAGAAGGTTATTGAGAAATATGAAAGTAAATACTGGGGGGTGGAGAGGAATAAGACTTAAACACTGAATGTAGCTTCTGGGGGGTGCAAGTTGGGAGTGGGGAGGTGTGGAGTAAAGTATTCCCCCTACCCCTTTTCTGAAGTCTAGGAATGCTAAAATAAAATGGCCTTTTTGGGGGGGGAAATGGTGTTTAAAATAATTTAGTCAATGGTCTCAATGCTGGGTGGCATTCTTCTGAGGCTAATGAATGACCAGGGTGAGCTTGCCTGGCCCTGAGGTCTGGGCACATGGCCAGGCTGGCCCTTTGTGCGGTCAGGCTCCACCTGGTGGCCGATGTGTGCACAGGATTCCCTAGTGACAGGGCTCCTAGGAAAGTGGCCTCAATTCCTGAATTCCCCTGGTGACCTTTGACCTGAGGAAAGTAAACTGGGGGAATACTGGACACAGAAGACTTGTCTTTTTTCTTCCCATGTTTCGAATTGGGGTCCCTGCCATTTCACCTCCTGGTCTCAGCCTTCTCCCCAAGCCCTTTCTCCTCTGGACAGAGAACCAGGGCTGACCATCAATCCTGTTACAGCTGGGTTTTCTAAGATCACTGCTGATTGCTAGCACACAATACAAGGACAACTGTCTTAAGTTTAAACTAGTCAGAGTGCCTGTATTACTTTTAGAAAATAATAAAAATAATAAAATACTGATGGGCCAAGAGCGTCAGAAGCCAGGAGCAATGAGTAGGTGGGTATCTGAGGAAAAAGAATCACTGGCCTAACTCAACCTCACCATCGACCTCCTCGAGCAGGGTAGAGGCGTTATTTTCCAGGAATCTTTTCCTTCGTTCCTTTCCTACTTTCTAGCAGATTTCAGCTAAATTTTCTCAATTTTTAAAAATTAATGATGACAACATATTTCTTTAGTAGCCCCAAGGCAAGCTGCTCAACTTTTTTTGTTGAGAACTTAAGTGCTGAGAAAAGGGGAACAAGAAGGAAGCAGCATCCCGGGAGAAGGATCCGGAATGTCAGTGCAGGGCTCTCAAAGTCAGACTCACCCAGCTTTCCCTATTTGTTCAGAACTGTGGTCATTTTTTTGGCCATCAGTTTTCATAGTGGAGAGGTTTTTTAAAAGGCTGACAGAGAGTTCTAGTTAAAAGAATGCTGGATAATTCGCTTGTTATGTTGAAAATATACAGTTGCTTTCTAAAGCTAAGTTTGAAGATATTGATGTGTCATAATATAAATTTAATATTATATCTAAAAGTTTTAAAGAGATATTTATTATTCACTATTGCCACAACTGAAAATATTTTAAATTATTCATATTTGGACATGTTATTAAATTTATTTTACTTTATTTTAAATGATTTAATAAGATATTTTAGCCCAGCCAGTGTGGCTCAGTGATTGAGTGTTAACCTATGAACCAGGAGGTCACAGTTTGATTCCTGGTCAGGGCACATGCCCGGGTTGTGGGCTCGATCCCCAGGGTGGGGCCTGCAAGAGGCAGCGGGTCCACAATTAGCTCTCATCATTGATGTTTCTCTCTCTCTCTCTCCCATTCTTCTCATCTCTGAAATCAAGAAAAAAATATATTTAAAAAAAGATATTTTAGGCTCTTGCATTATATAATACTATTAACACCTAAAATTTTTACCCTGTGCCTTCCTAAGTTGATTATGAAAGTCATCTTATAACTTATCCATTCCCAAGTAATTACAATCTTAACCATGCCCTTTAAAACGTGCATTTTAGTGTTCTATTGTCCCAACTGAGCGCCTTCCTCAGGATCCCACTCAGTGCTGGTTACCAGCTCGGTCCCCCTTTAAGGGCCTGTCTCTGTAAGGCAGGAGGGAGGGGGCTATGTAAAGAATGGGAAACAGCTTCTATGTGATTTGGGAGCAAAGTGCACCAAAACCCATAAACCACAAAATAATGTCTAGCCAACCGCAAGTGTCAATGTGGTGGTGTTCCCGTGGTTCTGTCCCACTCTATCCCACATGCTTGTTATTGATGCCATTATCCTGCTGAAACACATCGCGTGCTCTCTGGATTGTCTAACAAATCTTTACGTTTGGAAATTACTTCTAAGCTGCCACCTCCGTTTGCAATTTTAAGTCAAAGGGTAAGGGAAATGGAATCAGGCCGTCATCCGAGAGCCCCATCCTCACCAGTGTCACTCCCCTGCCATCCCCAGCGTGGCAGGCCAGGCAGGACACCAGTGTTCGGTGGCCACACCCTGCGGCTGTAGGTAGAGGCAGGGAAGGCGCTATTTTGATGTTGCCTGAGAACTTTGCCCGTGGCCTGGGTGCAGAATTCGGAGTCACCGGTATATCTTTAGTTGAATTAGTAGCAATTTGTTGAGATTCCCTCTATCTCAGGACACTGCCCACAGACAATGAGCCTTTCATCTTCTTGGCAGGCACTTGGATTCAAAGACAGGGTGTCCCCGAAAATGTACACGCACTTTGAGTAATTATTAATTCTAATGGGTTACATCTGAAAAGAAATGAGCATCCATTGAGTCAGCAGCTGTTAAATGTGTGTACATTTTTGGGACGCCCTTTGTATAAGGCTGAATAGAAACCAAACATAGTGCGGTATCTTGAAGTTGATATTTAGTGTTCCACTTCATTCTTTCATACTATCTCCCATAGTTTATGTTTTTAAAAAGCTCCACTAAATGCTATTTTATATTGTACTAGATCGTGTGTTCTTGTAAATTTAATTGATAAGCATTTTAGAACTTTCATGTAGCTGCTGTGCTTAAGGGTTGCAGCCACGTTCCATGGGACAAAATAATGTGACTTCCAGCATTAATTTGATTTGGTTTTAGAAGGAGTACGATACTGTGGGTGGACTGGGGACTTGCAACATGATGAGATGATGATGATGATGATGATGATATGTGGTGTGAATTATAAGAGCGAATAGATAAGCAAATAATTGTAATCCTGAAGATAGTGCAAGGAAACGCAGGCACTGCAGGCGAGAACACCTGGGCGCTAGAACACTGTAGCAGAAGCCCGCTGTCCAGCTGCTGGGCTGGCTCCAATGGCCGTCAAACTTCAGATGACAAAAAGCTAAGGGCCCGTTTTGGCTCTTCGTGGTTGCAAGGGCTCACTTATCACACTCTCTTATTTTCATTACAAGCATCAGAGTTTCCGGGGCACGGGTTCTCATTTGTGCCAGCCTCCCGGGGAGACTGGGTGTGGGGTGACTGTCTTCCACTATCGTCATTTTCACTTTTTTTTTTCCACCCAATGGATCATAGCTCCTGAAGGGATTCTTAATCCCCAGTTCTGCCATTTCAGCCGGGTTCCTTCCCATGCTGAGGAGTAAAATACCACCGAGTGTGCTTTGAAGGAAATCAGCATCCGAGTGGAGCAGTCACAGTACCTCAGACTTGGTTCTTTACCAAATATCGCAATTAGCGGCTGCTCCCCTGGCACATTAATGAGTCATTAACTGCACACCTGTGTCTCCCTGAGTGCAGATCTGATCGCTTCCAGGAGATGGGAGTTCACTGCCACACGATGGGCCCACATCCCGAGAAGGGGCATCAGTCAACACAATGTCCAGTTGTCTCCGCCCAACTCAACCGTGTCAACCCGACGGCATGGGTTTGCTTCTGGCTTTTGTGACCTGGCGACAGGCAAATCAGTTGCTGCTCTAAGCCTCAGTTTTCTTGTCTTTAAAATGGAGATAACACCACTAAGGTGCAGAAGATACAGCTAAACATGTAGACAAATATGACTCAACGTAACTTGTCACAGGGTCCCGGCAGGCTGCAGGCTGCTGGGATGTGTACATTGGGGGGCCTGGCCAGGTCAGGGGGTGGGAAACACAGTGACTAGAAGGGTTGGGTACAGGACAGAAAAGAACGATGGGGATAAACGTCAACCATGGAAGCCAGAACCCCCCAATAATGTATAATTCAAAGAAGTCAACACTGTGCTGGCTCCAACCCCCAAGACTGCCAACAGCTTTCCCCCCTGCCAAACACTGGCCCCCGGACATGGACAGGGAGCTGCCCACACAGTGTGGGAGTCACTGCGGCTCACGCTTGCCCCACTGACTCCAGCAAAAGCACGTCAGAGAGCTGAACGCTCGTTTCACTGTGAATGATGGCTGCGAAGCTTTTGGGTTTTACCCAAATCTGTGTTTCTCCACAGTACATTTGTTCCCGAGATTGGAGCGGGCTCCCAGGGAGTGCTTGCGAAGACAGCGGAGGGAGGAGGCCAGATTGCCGTCTCCCCGAGCCCGGTCCCCCTGGGAAGCGCTCGTTTATCTCCTGCCAATGGGGCCCGCGCTGGGCCTTGCCAGGCTGCACGGGCCTTGCCAGGCTCGGGGCAGCAGACCACTCACCGGTCACTAACCCTGAAAACCGAGGGGTCGAAGGAAGCCACACCCCAACGAGGGCCTGTGTCCTGGGGCAGAGCCTGACCGGAGAGTGCTTACAGGGACTTCTCACAGGTGACTTTCCCAGTGTGTCCTTCTTACCAGGACCATACAGGGTTGTGTCCTAGCATTTTATTTTATTTTATTTTTTTACAGAAAGGAAGAGAGGGGGATAGAGAGTTAGAAACATCAATGAGAGAGAATCATCAATCAGCTGCCTCTTGCACACTTCCTACTGGAGATGTGCCCGCAACCAAGGTACATACATACCCTTGACCAGAATCGAACCTGGGACCTTTCAGTCCATAGGTTGATGCTTTATCCACGAGACAAACCGGCTTCGGCTGTCCTAGCATTTTTTTTTTTTTTTCCTAGCATTTTGTGTAAAATGTTGAACAAGACGGAAAATGTTGAATATAAAAAAGGCAAAGTGGTGAGGGAAGAGTTGGGATTCTTACGATCAACCCATGTCTCTGGCGGAATGATGGGTGCTAGAGTGTGCACCTCATTTCCATCGTTATCGGACCCATTGGACTTCTGCCTCATTTCTGATTATCTCGCCGCCATTCCCCTCTGTTTTCTCCACCAGCCACCCTCTCCCTTGGGCATCTCCATCCAGGCCCCCCGTTCAGGCAGGATGGCACAATGGCACCCTGACAGTGCTTGGTTTCTATGTTTTTGCATAATTTCTGGGGGGAAATATTGGTGAGGAGGATAGAGAGCAATCATTTTGCCTCTGTTGTACACATAGCTTTGCAAATTAGTTGCTGCTTGTGGATTACCCACACAATGGTATGATGCAGCCACTAATGCCACCTGCTTCAGAATTGGGGGTTCAAAGCCGAGATGTAAGCTGGTACAGGCAGGACACCAGGGACACTTGTAATCTCTGGTCAAAGATATGAGTACTTTTTGGGAGGGGGCCTTGCGACACTTGCTTTCTTTCTTTCCAAATGAAATTTTTAATTGACCCTCTGTGCCCCAAGGACCGGTGCCTGGTTGAAGGCCTGCACTATGAGAGAGATTCCGCAGGAGAAGCATGTGGGGCTCCCATAACTGTCACGGGAAAGCACCATCTCATCGTGTCTGACTGGTGCTGGGGGTTTCCGCCATTGAGTGAGCAGCTGATGGAAATCTAGCTCATCTGGATGAGAACATTAGCCCAAAGGGACTTCCCAGCAATGCTAAATTTTTTATCTTCAAAGACTTAAAAAGAAACAAGGGAGCCTGACTGGCATGCCTCAGCGGTTGAGCATCAACCTATGAACCAGAGTCATGATTGGATTCCCCGTCCGGGCACATGCCCGGGATTGCAGGCTCAATCCCCAGTGCGGGGCATGCAGAAGGCAGCCGATCAATGATTTTCTCTTATCACTGATGTCTCATTCTCTTCCCCTCTCTTCCTCTATGAAATCAATAAAAAGATATTTTAAAAAGGAAACAAGGGGATGTTCCATTTAAGTGGCAGGAAGGAACTGGTTCTGGAGCCCAGTGTGGCCCTGGGGCTAAAGGCCTTCTCACGCAGGCCCAGTGCCTGGGCAGGTTATTTCTCTTTATCAGCATGAATTCCACATCCGAGATGGAGGCAGTGGGTAGTACTTCGCTCAGAAGACTGCTATGAGAACTCAGAGAGGAAGACAATGCTCGGCGAGTGGAAGGGTCTGTGGAAACATGTCAGACACACACAGCTGACTGCGAAGAGATGAGCATATGCTTTACTGGAAATTCAGAAGGAAGGCTGTCACAAAGAATTGCAAGGATGGTGGCACCTGAGGGCAAGGGTGGGGTCCAGAGGTACCTCACAGCCTGACAGGTAGCCCGGGGGATCAGGCTGTGCTATGGTGTGAAGGAGGTGATGGGCAGTTATGATGGAGGGTGTGTATCAGACAGTGCCCGGGTACTGAAAGGAAAGCCATGTCAGGCAGGCAGCGTTGGAGAAGATGGCACCTGCTTGGACGTTCTCTAGGTAGTAGTCGCCAATAGGTGGTCCATGGACCACTGGTGGTTTGTGAGGTCGGAAAGGTTGGTGATTGCTGTATAGACAAGTAGGTAGGTCCTCTGACTTACTTACCCGATGAAACTGCTGAATGTGCTGGACATACACAGGCCTTGCAGCGTGTTTATACCAAGAACAGCAATTAAGAGCCAGCTTGTGTCCTAAAGGGTAAGTCCTGCCAAAGCTTTAAAAAAAAAAAAAAAAAAAAAAAAAAAAAAAAGCAAGATCACTGTTAGCTCAGGAGGATCTGTTAGATCTCAGGGATTGGGCTCATGGGCTGTTAGCTTGACTTCAGCAAGTCCTTTGACAAAGACTGACGTTCTTTTTTTTTTTAAATATATTTTATTGGTTTTTTACAGAGAAGGGAGAGGGATAGAGAGTCAGAATCATCAATGAGAGAGAAACATCGATCAGTTGCCTCCTGCACACCCCCTACGGGGCATGTGCCTGCAACAAAGGCACATGCCCTTGACCAGAATCGAACCTGGGACCTTTTAATCTGCAGGCCGATGCCCTATCCACTGAGCCAAACCGTTTTTGGCTAGACTGACATTCTTGTGAGCACAGAGGAGAGCTGTGAGGAGACTGAACATGGGAGGGAGGGAGCTTCGCTGGCTGGACAACGGCTTGCGGAATGCTGACTGATGGGTTGCTATGGCGACCAATGGGTTCTCTGTTGGCATGTTAAAGAACCATGGTCTGACTTCTGCTGTTTGTATTTTATCAACAAGTGGGATGAAGACCACGTGCTCACCAGCCGTTCACGTGACACTAGGTGGACTCTACGCTGAGCGCACAATCAAGCTCCCCAAGCACTGTTACCATGGGGACAGAGGTTCAGCGGGGGGAAGGCGAGGAAGCTCTGGAGGTGGATGGGAAGGGACTTCAGGCCACTGAGCTGTTCCCTAAAATGGCTAAAGTGGTGTATGTTTTCTTCACCACAACAAAAAATGTTAATGTTGCCACAGATGAAATAAATAGGTTTTTCATCTATTAATTCTGTTTCGTGGAAGAACTCAGAGCCCAAGCACAGTGTGTCTCCCCTCTCGCTGTATTGTGAGAGAGGTTAGTGATAAGATGTCAGTTCACTCGTGATGGGTGTGGAAACAAGAGCACATGGAGAGCAGGTGTGAGGGAGGTTCCGTTTGGTGTTAGGTTGGTGTCAGAGGCACGCTGTTCCAAGTTCACCGAGGGCACCTGGAAAAGGGAGCTTTAAGACATCATTTCACTGTATATACCACATTCAAGAAAGAACCCAATATTAAAAGCAATTATGATTGACCACTTAATTACAAAAAAATAATTTTTAACAGATAAATGACACAAGTAAGACATGTAGGTAAAGTCTGTATACATGTTTGACAACATTGACGGCCCATGATGAATATGTTTCATTTTCTGCTATATTTGAATCTGGTCCCTTAAGTTGATGTAACTGCTTTTAAGCAAATGTCTCCATGACAGGACGAAACGTCAACTCGTTATTTGTTTACTGGATCATGGAAGTAAGTCCAGTGTGCCCTAGTTCTGCTACAGTGAGAAAGGAAGTGGGGTCACTTGAAAAATTTAATACAAATATTAATAGAATTGAGGAACTTGTGAAATTAGATAAATGACCAAAATCCAAATGTTTTTTTCAATGATCTGAATTGAGATAAATCCTCCACCATACTCAATATTTCAATTGATCTCCACTTAGCTATTAATGGATACAAAAAAAATTGAGAAATGTCACCAACGAAATCAGAAAAAAATCTGGAAATGAAAGAACGAGGGAGGAGACAGATATGGCTTGAGTAAGCTATAGAGTCAGAGACCTTGGGTTTGTACCTTAATATCCACCTCTGTCAAATGACCTCAACACCTATGGGATGGAGTGTTGTGATAAGGAAATGAAGCAATACCTGTAATGCTAATGAACCTATTGCTTAGAGGCTGATTGGTGGGATGAAGGAAGTACCTCCCCATTAGAATTAATAGGGGGAATGCCTTCAACCTTTTCTCAAAGGTCTCTTGGGCGAGTTCAATGAGAGGACCTTACCCTCTTTCTCTCTGTATATATGTGTGCACATTCAGACAGGCGCACACTCGCGTCCACACACACACACACATACACACCCCCTATTGGTTCTGTTTCTCTGGAGAACTCTCACTAGTATATCCACCTTTGCTTCTATACCATCAGTGCAAATGTCAACACAGTGAAAAAGACAAATGGCATCTTCGTATTATATGAAGAAAATCATGTAGATAATATGACAACATGAAAGTACTTATGGTATCGAACTTCCCAGAGGCTCATGCCCACCCCTGGAGAGTCACATTCAAACCCTTTTCCTCCTGACATTTCTCCGATACAATCTCCTGCCTTTACATGAGGCACATCCATGGATCTGTCCCAAACCTGATTAGCAGGACAGCCTAGAGTCTGGGAACAGACACCTGGTCGCACTTATGGCCCCTGAGAGAGGGATTCCTGGGAGAAGCCATCCCGGAGCCTCATGCAGCTCAGCAGTGTCCTCCTGACACCATTTCCCCAGAGTGCTCTTGGTTCGGAAGTTTTCCTGATGATTCCATCTGCATTTCTGTTCCTGCTCTTCGGGTATAGGAGTTGTGCATATTTTATTACTACAAACTATGGGAAATGGAACCATCACAGCATGGGAACAAAACAGGACATGTTCTTTATGCCCCTCCTGTCTCTTCAAGACTCAGTGTGTGTGGGATGCAGCCTCGTGTCAGGTGTGTGGGATGCAGCCTCGTGACACCCAGATGGTGAATTCTGACAAGAGCCTGGTGCTAGAAGGGTGAGGGAAGAGGCTGGCCAGGCACTCCTCCCGCTGGCTGAGACTTCGGGAGGCCCTGGACCACAGCCAGGCCACCTCAGGAAACAGGAGGGAGGGGGGACATTCCACAGTTGGTGGCCAAGCAGTCTCCTTGCCTGGGGGCCTGTTAGCACTGAAATTATTGAATGGAGCAGCCATCTGGCAATTGGCTATGAGAAGCAGCTCCTACCACTGTAGACGGGTTAGCAAAGAGCAGGCCTTTCCACAGTCAGTTCCAATTATTTCAAGTGGGGGCACGGTTTCTCAATTTCTAATGTTCAGGGATTGTTTGGATGTCAGTAGACGTGCGAAAGATAAATATGTTTCTTGCTTTGGGGATTTGAAGAGTGTTTCCCATTCTTATTATTTTCCTTCTTTGCCTTAACCTCCCTCTAGCGCCTGGTTGACCAGCTGTCCCATGGGGGTATGCGAAAGGGGATTCATTTATGGTCATTGGAAAATAAAGATTTAAAATGCCTGGAGGCAGGTCTGGGACTGCCCTTGCCTGACACCCAGATGGTGAATTCTGACAAGAACCTGGTGCTAGAAGGGGGAGGGTCCCTGTCCCCCGACCCCTCACCCCACCCTGTGGATTTCCTCTGAGAACTGTAATTAACATGCTCAGCTATAGGTTGGGAGCTTGCTTGCACCTTAACTGATCCTTTCTACATACATGGCACAGGATGGCATGGAATCTGAGGAAAAACTCTAGGGGTGATCATGGACTTGGGGTGCAACTGCTGTTGGGCAGCCCTGCTCGTCACCAACAGTGCGGTCACTTCAGGACAGCCCTGCCCACTAGAGGTGCCATTTTTCTGGAAAGCATTGTTGCACTTTTATTCCTACGCTGTCCTTGAGCTCAGGGCGGCCACCGTGCATGCCCTTTCACACTGGGAGGCTCTGAAAGGTGACAGACAGACTAGCCATCGAAGTCAAGTTCAAATGCAAAGAGTCTATGACCCATCCTTGGAGGGGAAAGTCTCCCTTTCAAATGTGGTGTTTGGGGAGTGGACGGAAATTTCCACCTGCCCTGGGAATCGCGTGTTCCCATGCATGTCATTCATAAGGGGTGTTCTGTGAAAACAGAAGCCAGGCTGTGCAGAGAAAAGGGAAGGCAACAGGACTGTCGTCACCAAGGCAGGGAGGGGGGGCTGGGCGCTGCTGGAGGTCATTCCTGTGGGAGGCTAGGGAGCACCTAGTGGATCTCGCTGAGAAAGACACTATGGGGAAGGGGCAGCAGTGGAGGGCTGAATGAAAGACCTGGAAGAAGGATGCTGCTGGACCTGGACCTGCCAGACCACCGGCTGCTTGTATAAAAAAAATATGAGGGCCGAAACCAGTTTGGCTCAGTGGATAGAGCATTGGCCTGCAGACTGAAACATCCCGGGTTCAATTCTGGTCAAGAGCATGTACCTTGGTTGCTGGCACATCCCCAGTAGGGGGTGTGCAGGAGGCAGCTGATTGATGTTTCTCCCTCATTGATGTTTCTAGCTCTCTATCTCTCTCCCTTCTTCTCTGTAAAAAAAAAAAAAAAAATCAATAAAATATATTTAAAAAACAAAGACAAAAATAAAAACTATGAGGAATATCATCCCTATGGTGGGAGTATCCAAAAACTAGGAGAAATTCATTCCTGCGGCATCCACATTGCCAGCCATTGCCACCAAATGGATCTAAAATTCCCAATTTAAACCGCCGTATTGGATGTGTCAGAGTACCAGGGGTTACACAGCACCTGCAGACTGAAATCTTCATGCTCCTCCAGAAAAATATGGCTCTGAGTTTTCTTTTAATTATGGAAAATCCCATTTGCTCCACATATAAAGAGATGAACGTGTGCTTCAGGGGACAGGGCCTGGGCCATATTAACTCTAATTCACAGTCTGAGTTCTTGATTTAAACAGAGTTGGTTGTTGTCAAATGTCAAAAAGCCCACCAGCCTCACAAGAAGGACACGGGGGATGGGTGAGAAGGTGCTGAGCATGTCAGGGCCGACATCACAGTCCTGAGCTTGATTGTAAGACCCTGTGACCTGGTGGTCATACAAATAATGGGTATGCGGGCAGACAGACAAGAGCCCTTCAGAGAGTAACTCAAAGTCAGAGCAAGGTAAAGGCCCAGAATACTTTATGCTATTTTATCTATATTACGATAATAACAATGGTAAAGCTAAACCTATATAATAAACAGCTAATATGCAAATAGACTGAACAGGGGAACAACCAAACAACCAGTCACTATGATGTGTGCTGACCATCAGGGGGTGCATGGGGAACATGGTGCGTATTGGCTGTGGCAGGATGGTGAAGGTGAGCAGAGGCACTAGACCCCCGGTGTCGAACTCAATCAGAGAAGGGGCCAAAATCTAAAATCCAGCCTAAATCGCGGGCCGAATGGTTTACTGAACAGTCATAAACTGTCATTGTGATGGAAACGCAGCGGAGTGCAGTGATGACAGCGCGATGCGGGCCACATTGCAAGGCCTGGCGGGACAGATTTGGCCCGCGGGCCTTGTGTTTGACACATGTGCACTAGACCAAGTTGAGGTGCTGGTGCTGTCATTGGGGTGAGCCTCTGGTGGTTACTGAAAATTCTTTGCTCTCTCATGCCATGGTCCTTCCCTGCACTCGCACCTGCTACTGGAGCTGACCCCACCCACACCCACTGTTCAGGCTGGAGCTGCCACTCACATCCGCTGCTGGTGCCCAGCATAAGCCCCACCCACTGGTGGTTGAGACAACATTTCTGTTCTGCAAGGGGGGGCTGAGAAACACAGGGGCCCCACTGAAACCTGGGGTTCCATCAGCTTCGATCACAACAGTGCTGCCACAGCCCAACCACGTGTATTCAGTGAATGAAAGGACAGTACCGTTCACTCCAGAAAGAGAAGTCAACATTCTGAAATGCTTTCCTCCTCATCTGCACAAGTGAAGCATAAAACCTAACAGATGTTTATTTTTCTGGGAACACCAAAAACACAGGAACAAGTTGCCCAGACAGAGAGGAATATTAGCAGCATCAGAGTGGGCGCTTCTGCCCCTGGTTTATGGATTGAATGTATGTGTCCCCCCAAATTCACACATTTAAGTCCCAACCCCCCAGTGTCACTGTATTTGGAGATGAGGTCTCAAAGGAAGTAATGAATGTTAAATGAAGTCAAAGGGTGGGCCCTGATTCATGAGGACGTATGTTTTTATAAAAAAGAGAGCCTGCTCTCTCACTCACTGTATGCACAGGCATTGACAAAAGGCCAGGCTAGGATTTGGTGAGAAGGTGGCCGTCTGCAAGCCAGGAAGAGACTCCTCACTGGAAAATGCACTGGTCGGCATTGTGATCCTAGCTTCTCCCCTCCAACTCTGTGATAAAATACATTTTTTCTTGTTTAAGTTTATGACATTTTGTCATGGCAGCCCAGCAGACTAACACACCCAGTATCGCAGTGCATTGGCTAGAGGCACCTAGAGACCACTGAGGCTGAGGAATGATGTCACAGACACAGGCTGGCCTCTCCCTGGCCAGAGCATCATTGACAGCAGGCCCTGGGCACAACCTTTCCTACATGTATCAGGGGACTCTGGAGTCCAACAGAGCCAGTGGGGGTAAAGCTAGAGAGATGCCATCTTATTTGAGGTAGGATGACCAGCACGCAGCACTGGTGCTTAGACAAGCAGCTTCCTCAGAACCACAGAACTGGGGAGCAGATTCCAAATCTTTCTTGACTTGTTTTTCACTCTGCTACCGTGGGGACGGGAAGTCATTACAAAGAACAAGTGCCTGTTCGAGTAACACTCACATGGGGCTCCAAACACTGTACCTGTGTCTGCTGTTGCCTTGGTGAGCGAAGTCACCTTGAGTGAGTCACCTGCTCTACCTACGCCCATCTGCTCTTGTCTATATTGAGCAGAGTGATTGGACCAGGTGATGAACAGGGTCCTTTTCAGCAAGGATATCATCATTCTCTCCCAAAATATACATTGGTGAATGCCACTTGCCTATCCTTTGAGACGTGGGTTCTGTCAGCCATCCTGGCACAGATGGTCAGATCCATGCTGAAATGCACAGGCTTTGATGTAAAGGAGCATGCATTTTCTGTCATTTATGTGAATTACATCTTCTTGGCTTGGAAATCAAAGAGTTGTTTGAACCGCCAATTCTATCCCCTCCATTTGGGATCTGACGTGGTTCTGAAACACTCCCATCACTTAGGAAATCGCCTCTTGGTGTGTGCGATGCAAACAGACTGGCCGCTACTCCTGCACTCCTGGCAGGCTTGGGCCTAGGATGCTATCAGAATGGGAGGGAAGAGGAGGAGGGAGTTACAGAAAGGTAATTGCAAGGTCCGCTTTTCACGTACTCTCTATGCTTACGTCTCTTTAAAATAGAACGAGTGGGCATTGCCAGGTGAAGAAGGAGGAGCACGGTCTTTCTCCCTGGCACAAAGGCCTTGAGAGGAGAGCAGCAGCTAACTTAGGGGACAGAAACGTGAGTGGTACAGTGTTTGAGTGAGCCTACCCCTGCTTGATGAGAAATGGAAACAAGCCAGGTTGGTCTATGTTTCAGGTAATCAGAGGCATAGAGGGTTTGGTTTCTCTTTTATTTTTTTTATTTTTAGTTACAGTTTATATCCAGTAAATATCATCACATTGGGTGTTGGGAGTTCAAAGGAGGGAACACAAACATTCTGATCATAGAAATGGACTCTCTCTTGGAGTCTCCAGAAGGAACCAGCCTTGCAGCCCCCTTGATTTTAGCCCCAAGATGCTCATTCTGGATGTGTGACCTCCAGAACTGTAGGAGAATACGTTTTTGCTGTTTTAAGCTATGCAGTTTGTATAATTTGTTACAGCAGCCACAGGAAACTAGCCAAGACTCTTCATGAAAGGGGTGTCAGACACATCAAGAGAGGAGGAGTTTCCAGGTTTAATGTGAGTCAAGGGCTCAGGTCTTAATGAATGTGGGGGTTCTGGGGCAAAAGAAAAGACAGAAAGAGAAAAAGGAAGACAATAAGGTAGACAGGAAAGAGACCTACCATCCATAATGCTCATGCTGGAAGAACCCAAGATCATGGGTAACATAAGGCTAGGGAGAGGAGCCTTGGAACTCCTGGATAAAAAGCATGACATTCGTGTGGTTGGCAGGAAAGTATGTAAATCCTCAGACTGAACTGGCTGTAATAATCTAGCCACATCACAGACCCAGCTGGTTGTTGTGTGGAATGAGGTCAACATCCGATGATGCTGGAACATGTAGTTAACCTCAACACTTTGGTTAAAACAATTCCCTTTTTGCTTGATATCAGAAATATCCTATATAATAAAAGGCTAATATGCAAATCAATCAAACCGAGGAACCACTGGTTGCTGTATGTGCACTGACCACCTGGGGGCAGACCCTCAACACAGGAGCTGCACCCTGGTGGTCAGTGTGCTCCCACAGGGGGAGTGCCCCTCAGCCAGAAGCTGGGCTCACAACTGGCGAGCACAGTGGCGGTGGCGGGCGCCTCTCCTACCTCTACAGCAGTGTATCACCGAGGGCTCCCAGACTGTGAGAGAGACCCCCCTGCCCCTGAGTGCACGAATTTTGAATACTGGGCCTCTATATATATTAAAGAAGTGTTCTTTTTGACCTGCATTGCCTAACACTTGCTTTGATTTTGCACTGGAAGACTCAGTGCAAATTCAGCTTTATCTACTGGGATTGATTGTTTCAGTAAAAACAAAAAAACAAAAAACCTATAAAAATCTAGGTATACTCTATATAGTTTGATTTCCTTTAGTCTTAATAATCATTTATGAATGTTCTGAGCTGTGGCCACTCCTTCACTTTGTCACCTGGCAGCCCACATGGAATTTCATTGCATTAGCATGTTGTCTTTAACTTTTTAAAACTCCTGTTGGAAACTCTCCTGAAACTAGCCTTGTTTGGTCTATAATTACAGCTATCTTCACCTACTGCCCATGGTTCTGATAAAGCCCTTATCTCTAAAATTGTAATTTTTAAGTGCATTTGCTTTCTTTTGAAAGCACGGTCCTGACCAAATATTTTCCCAAGGGTTCCATTTGGTACCAGGGTTGCAGGGACTGGCTGGAAGGTAATTTTCATGTTACAACCCTCTGTGGCCCTAAGCACACAGTGTCACATTGCTAACACTCTCTGTTATATTGGTGATGGACAGCAGGTTGGGTCTTTACTGCAAGCAGGCCCCAATTAGCTAGCTGAATGTATTGTTATAACTACATATTATTTCTTAAAATGTCTCTCTCCAACCATATATTTCATCCTTTCAGAATTTAAAAGATTTTATGACAAGTTCCCAGGATCACTGATGGGCTGATGGGCAGAGTGTACTTGATTTTTTGTTTTTCTTGTCGCATTGGACCTTTTTTATATTAGTGACTTAAAATCTGTTGGCATTGAAATTAGCAAGAAAGTTAAATTTTTTTTAAATATATTTTATTGATTTTTTTTTACAGAGAGGAAGAGAGAGGGATAGAGAGTTAGAAACATCAATGAGAGAGAATCATAGATCAGCTGCCTCTTGCACACCCCCTACTGGGGATGTGCCCACAACCAAGGTACATGCCCTTGACCAGAACTGAACCCGGAACCTTTCAGTTCGCAAGCTGACGCTCTATCCACTGAGCCAAACTGGTTTCAGCAAGGAAGTTAATATTTTAATATAGTAAATCAGTTTGACTTCTTATAATCATAACTAGAAGCCTGATGCACAAAATTTGTGCACTGGAGGGGGATTGCTCAGCCTGACCTGTGCCCTCTCACAGTCTGGGAGCCCTCTGGGGATGTCTGACTGCCCCAGAGGCAGGAGAGGCTCCCGCCACTGCTGCTGTGCTTGCATCATGAGTCCTGCTTCTGACTAAGCAGCTCTCCCCATGTGGGAGTGCACTGACCACCAGGGGGCAGCTCCAGCATTGAGAGTCTGCCCCTTGGTGGTCAGTGCACATCATAGTGACTGGTTGTTCTGCCGCTCAATTGATTTGCATATTAGCCTTTTATTATATAGGGTCATTATTACTCTCACTTTAGAAAAGTGGGAGAAGCCATTTCAAATTTTAACAATATCCTTCATGATAAACAGGAAACTAAATAAGACCATCTATTGAAACAGAAAATGGCAGCCGAGGACTGAAACATAGAGTGAGCTGCCAAAAACATGAGAAGTAATATGTTCAATCAACCAGCTCAGTCAGGTGGTACATAGTAAGGAATTCAAGAAATACTTACTGGATGAATGAAGATGAACTAAAGTAAAACTGGTTAAATATAAGAAATCATTTATCCCTGAGATAAAGTTTAATATTCTTCCACATAATATTTGCTTTTACAGAGAAAAAAACACACGTAAAATAAGGCCTCCTCCCAAAATTGTGGTAGCAGTCAAGTTCATGCAACACGTGATTAAACCTGGTGCCCTTTCTTGAGCCTATTGTTTGTATGTAGCTGAAACATTCTAAGATGTGGCTCTCTTCGTTGCCAGTCTAGCCACAGGCAGTCAAATCACAGGCAGGTGCTCTCTGCTCTGCAGGGAAGCAAATTCACTGAAGGGAATTTCTGAAAGAGAATCAGAGACCACCAAACGTGGATGTTCATCAGAGGAAAGCAGAGGATGGAAAGCTTGAATTTTACAGGATTCTTTTTTGCAGCATAAGGTGTAGCAATGGCAACCAGTGCTGAGACTCACAAGCTGAGCTGTGTGACTCAGCATCCGAGTCTTACTGTATCACCTGAATCTGTATGATTCAGCTTCTCTGGGTGGCTGGGTAGCACATTGAGATTCCTTTGCATTCTTCTGGCCTGAAGGGAAATTACACAGAAATCAATACCAGGCTTATTGAATACTAGCCTGCTTGGAGGGAAAGTCTTTTTTTAGATCTGCTTCCAAAATGGCAGAGACACCCCATATAAAACCGGGCCTTCTGGCTCTCGCCTGAAGGATCATCTCTGTGAGGTGACAGTGTCAAAGAATACTAACTAATCACTGAAATGCGATTTTAATCTATAAGGAAGTCTTTAAAACTCACCCCCCCGGTAAGTCACAGTGTGGTAAAGGGCATTTGGGCAGGAATGTGTTTGGAATGACACTGTTCCGTGGGTCCCCCAAATGTAACACCTAAAAAGTTGCCTCTTTCTGTACTCACCTTAAGAAAATATGACATTTAAATAGAGTCCAAGACACATGAAGCCACATGTCATTTTACCTGTCCTAGTGACTATTCTTGCATTTAAAGTTTTTTTTTTTAATTTACTATCTTTAATGTTGACAGATTATAGATGTTCCCTCTTTCCTCCTCCATTGACCCACCTCCAACCTGCTCCTGTCCTCCACTCCCCAGACCGTCCCCATACTATTGTCTGTCCATGGGCTCTGCATATATGCATGTAAATTCATTGGTTAATCTTTTCCCACCTTCCTCCTTCCCTCTGAAATATGTCAGTCTGTTGCATGCTTCAATATCTCTGAGTCTTTTGGTTCATCAGTTTATGTTGTTCATTGGATTACACATGTAAGCGAGAGCATGTGATACTTGTCTTTCTCTGACTGGCTTATTTTACTTAGCATAATACTTTCCAGGTCCCTCCATGCTGTCTCAAAGGATAAGAGATCCTTCTTTTTTAGTGTTGTATAGTATTTCATGGTGTAAGTGTAGCAGAGTTTTTTAATCCACATACTGATGGACACTTAGGCTGTTCCTAGGTCTCAGCTATTGTAAATAATGCTACTATGAACATAGGGGTGTTTGTATTCTTTCTGATTGGTGTTCCTAGCTTCTTATGATATATTCCTAAAAGTGGGATCACTGGGTCAAATGGCAGTTCTATTTTTAATTTTTTGCAGAAACTCCACACTGTTTATACCACTCTGCATTCCCACCAGAAGAGTACTATGGTTCCTTTTGTTTTGTATTCTGTTAACCTCCCAATTATTTTCTTCCCTAATCTTCCTCACTCTAGAAGATTCTGATTTAAATAATTGCTTATAACGTGATGTCTGTGTGCTCATCCTAAATCAAGATGCTTCCATAAAGTTTCTTTCTTTGTCCTGTTAAATGCCTTGCTTTCTTGTTAATTCCTCTGATAAGTTTTTATTGCTTTATTCTTGACTATGGCAATGTGTTTCCTTGACTTTAGATGCCTCTCAGTTCACTGTTTGCCATTTATGGTATTCTGTGTTTGAATGAGAGTCTCCATTACTCAGAGCTTCTAATTAAGGGCCATCCGCCTATTTCATGTCTATCTAATTCAGATACATGATATTTTATCATTTATCTCCAACCAGTGGTTCTCAAAGTGGGGTAGGAAGTGATATTTTGTAACATTCTTATTTGTCATATGAAATGAACCATGGTGAGGAAACATATAGCTGGTCAACCGCAGGGCCTATGGCTGCCACAGTGCCCAAACTCTGCAACCAGAATCAGATTTCTGAGAGTCACGTTTCCTTATGATGAATTAGCACCTGCACTCACATCTCACTCTTTGATTTGTGAATTAAAATTCTGCAAAAGAAAATATTCTAAGTGGGCAATTCAGTGCTGATAATTTCCCAATGATAGTAGCATTTTAGGATGAGGGCTCTTAGTCTTTTGTCCAGTGGAACAAACCCCTGTGACATTCCTGGGAGGTCCCTGGGTTCCCATAAATTCCATACGAGCAGAAGCACTGCCAGTTCAGACCAAGAGGGGCAGAGATGAGAGGAAGCTGATGAACGCCTCCACCATAACCCCCAAGTTCTCCTGGCAGAAAGCAGTTGATAAAACTTTCCAGCTAAAAGGAGTGCCACCTTGCATGACAAAGGAAAGATGATTTGAAGCAAAACTGAGAGACCAGAGGCAGAGCTGAGAGCTGAGAGCTGCAGAAGGTTTATTTCCAGGCCTTGAAATCTAAGGGTTTGCCTACCTGGACTTCCAAATGTCTTTGGATGGGTGACTTCTTTCCCTCCCACCACGGTATGTTGAAGGCCAGTGTCTTGTCTCTTCAGTGTCACAGGTTCTTCAGGTTCTTGGATGGGGCGGAATGGTGCCCAGAAGCTGGACTTAATGGATTGACCCATATGCACCTGATTTCGATGGGAAGATCTGTTCCTTGAAACTGATGGGATGATGGACTCTGAGTTGATGCTGTGATAATATGAGGCCTTTGAGGTTTTGGGGATGTGTGAGAGATGGGCATGAACCTTGGAACCAGAGGACAGATTGCGGTAGGCAGAACTTTGGTCCCCATGACATAGACCACATGTGTCGAACACAAGGCCAGCGGGCCAAATCCGTCCCGCCAGGCCTTGCAATGTGGCCCGCACCGCGCTGTCATCACTGCACTCTGCTGCGTTTCCATCACAATGACAGTTTATGACTGTTCAGTAAACCATTCGGCCCGCGATTTAGGCTGGATTTTAGATTTTGGCGCCTTCTCTGATTGAGTTCGACACCCCTAACATAGACTCTTAGTGTTATGCTGTGAATATGTTACATAAGATGGCACAAGCGACTTTTCAGATGTAATCATGCTGCTATTCCAGTGGAAGCATTATGCTGGGTTATTTTGGTGGACCCCGTATAATCACAGGAGCCCTTCAGATTAGCAGAGGAGGACGTGTTTGTTAGGTCATCACTGCCTTTGCAGATGGAGGGGACCAGGAACCAAAGAGTGTGGGGCCCTTAGATACTGAGAATGACTTCCAGGCATCAGCTGGCAAGGACACAGGGCATTCTGTCCTGCAATTATGTATGAAACTGGATTCTCCCGGTGCTTGAGTGGGCCTGGCAAGGGTCCTGGCCCAGAGCCTCCGGATGAAAACCCTGCCTGGTCAATGCCTTGACTGGATTTGTGAGGCCTTGAGAAGAGACTCCAGCCTCGCCATGCTGGCTTCTTGAGTTAGTGGTAATCTATACAGAGCAACAGGAAACTAACATGCTTTCTCAGGCATGGTGAAGGAAAAGGCCCTTCCCACCAGCCAACATCTTCCAGGGTCTGCTGGCCATTGCTCCTCTGCTGAGAGCAGGTGGGATGGCCTAAAAGAAAGGTGCGTTTGCATAAGGCACACCTTCGGTGGCATCGTCATCACGTAGCGTGATATCATTCCACCTCCTGCATTTAGAACACGTCACTTTCTTTCTTTCCTTCTTTCCTTTTTTCTTTCTTTCTTTCCTTCTTTCTTTCTTTTCTTTTTTTTTTTTAATATATTTTTATTGATTTTTTTACAGCGAGGAAGGGAGAGGGATAGAGAGTTAGAAACATCGACTAACTGCCTCCTACACACCCCCTACTGGGGATGTGCTCACAACCAATGTACATGCCCTTGACCGGAATCGAACCTGGGACCCTTCAGTGCTCAGTGCTCTATCCACTGAGCCAAACTGGTTTCGGCTGAACATGTGCACTTTCAATGCTATTTCAGTTCACCCTAGACATCTCTCCTCTAGCAACCACTGCGGGGTAACAGTTTAACTTGAAATAAGACTAAGGCTACAAATTTTTATTCAAATTCTTTTCTCAAACAGACGGTAAGCCTGAGGCTCTCAGCGGATTGGGTTCTCCATGGCTGTGTGAGAACTTGGATGATGGGAGAGGGTAATGCTGCCACAGGGTGGGGTGGGGGAGACCTTCCATCAAGATCAGGTGCAAGGGTAGCATAGGGGGTGGAGCCAGAGCAGATCCCGCTGACAATGGAATGCAGCCATATTGTTGTACAATTTTTAACATTTGGGGGGAGGGGGGCAAACCTGCCACCTGCCCTCTCTGGCTCCCACTGGGCTCTATTTTTTTGTAAGGCATTAATTTCTAACTCTCCATGAGGATGGAGATATATGTCTGCTTTATTCACTGCTGCTTACATCCAGCTTCTGGAGTAGCGCACACAGTAGGCCCTCAACAAAGTAAAGGAAAGATAAATGACCACATTTAGGTTTCTGAAGATTGGAGGGGGCAAGAGTGACTATAAGAGAAACTTTAGGGGCTGAACGCAGTAATTCATTGGAGAAATAGCAACGATCAGATTAAGATAGTAAGTTTTACTCTCATGAAGTATTATACCACATAATTTACAAATAATAATGCCATACTTAATATTCTTCATTCTCAATTCCACACATTAAGTTGATCCCACAATATGCAGTGAAGTAGTAAGTGATGGTTTCAAATACTCATTACATTTATTTTTAGCATACTGTACTTAATTGTAAGTTAATATTTAATTTTTAATAATTACATTTTCATAGCTTGATGTTTTAAAACCAGCTCAATGACTACTGGAAAACTTCACCATCAGCTTCATGAGGTAGTACAAGCCATATGCCTTGTAGAGCAGCATAAAAGGGGAGGCTCCAGGAGTGAGCTAGAAGCTTGGCTCACATGACTGGCTAGATGGCCTGTCACTCACTCACAGAGGAACCATGATGGAAAAGCAAGTCAGCTTGGAGGCAGAGGTATCCAGTTGGGATCATGGGGTAGAATGAGACATGTCAAGCTGGACTTGTTAGCCAAACTCAAGGTGGAGATGGCCGGTCAGCAACTGGATGTACAGCTCTGGGTCAGCACAGAGGATGGCCAGCACTGAGGAAAGAAATCTGTGGATGGGGGGAGATACCCCAGGGAGAGGGTACATAAGTGAAAGAACCTGGGTCCAGGCCTCAAGAAACTATACGTAATGGTCAGATAAGGACCAGCCTGCAAATAAAACCGAGGATGGTCCACGCACGGGGTGAAAGGACCACAGACAAGTGGTGCTGCCAAGGCCAAGAGCAGAAGCCGCTGCAGGAGGTCAGCCATGTGGAGAGCTACCAAGAGGCTGGAGTATGCCGAAACCAGTGTGGCTCAGTGGATAGAGTGTCAGCCTGAGGACTGAAAGGTCCCAGGTTCGTTTCTGGTCAAGGGCATGTACAATACCTTGGTTGCAGACACATCCCCAGTGGGGGGTGTATAAGAGGCAGCTGATCAATGATTCTCTCTCATCGATGTTTCTAACTCTCTATCCCTCTCTCTTCCTCTCTGTAAAATATTAAAAATATATATATGTGTGTGTGTATATATATATATATATATATATATATATATATAGGCTGGAGTACGATGAGAACTCAGGTGGTCCAGGACTCCAGTGAGAACAGTTTCAGAGCAGTAGTGGGTGGAATGCAGAGCACAGAGAACTGAGGAGTAAGCCCAAAGTGGAAATAGAGAAAATTCATTTTTTTTTTCTAGAAGCTTTCCTATAAAATGGTGAAAATGTATAAACCCACATGTGCGGTAGAGTAGTGCAGGGCAGAGAAAATGAATTATTTTACAGGAAATAAAAAATCTGGCTTAAGTTCAAAAGTCAATAGATAGAATCCAGTAGAAGTATACAATAATTGGGGGGTGGGGGGGAAATGGAAATAAGGGATAATGTCATGAGAACCTGGGAGGACTCTAAAAATAGACCCAAACATATGGACTTTATTATATGTGTAGAGTGACATTTCATATTATAGGGAGGCTTGCTAGCCATTCAGGAAAAATACATGAATCTCTATGTAAATCTGTAAATTAAAGCAAATTCCAGAATTTTTAAAAATGGAAATGATAAATGTATCACAAATAAGCATGGATGAATTATTTTGAAATAATACTTAACCTGTTAACCGAGCAGGACGTATAAATATGTCAAACGTAAACAATATCGGGTACGGGTAGGATACATGAATACGTCCTTGAAATATATGTTGCGCCCTGAAACGGGAGTGACATATATTTCTGAACAACAAAGGTATTAGTCATCCATACATGTCTCAACATGAATTTAAGACACAGGAGGGAACCAGTATAATTTCGCTATTGAGAGTGGTGGACGTGTTCTGGGTGAGCAGTGACGGGTACTTACTTACACTTACCTACCTATTTTCGTATTATATATTATTTACTTATATTTTTATATCTCCAACCTTTATATAATATAAAAACATATAAAAACATATAAAAACATCAATAATTTGTCAGAAAAGTTTTAAAGTTTTTATGTATGTGAACGAGAAATATGCGTAGATGAATCTTTTATTATGGAAAGGGAATTTATCTGGGAAACAATATATATCTACAAAAAGAGCTAGATTTGGAATGAAGCTGTTTGTTTTGAGTGAAAGCCAATCTGGATACGTACAAAATATAATTTTATACACAGGCAAGGACACAAATTATGGTTCAAACTACCCACAAGAAAAACAATCAACAAGAATTGTTTTGGAGTTAACACATGACTTACTGAATAAAGGGTATAGGATTTACTTAGATAATTTCTATACATCAATTCATTTGGCTGAACTCTTGTGTCAAAACAATACAGACATTGTTGGAACAATGAGGATAAACAGAGTCGGAATCCCCAGTAAAATCAAAAAAATTACAGAAAAATGAACATATAGTAAGAATCAAAGACAAACTTATGGCTTTAAAATGGAAGGATAAAAAAGACGTATTGATGCTCAGTTCTATTCATAATGATGAAAAGACAATGATTGAAAAGAGAGGAAGAAGGCAAGAAAAACCGAATGTTGTCCTGGATTATAACAAGAATATGGGCTGCATAGATTTGGGAGATGGAGTTATGGTGGCCTACACGGCTGCCTGTAATAGGGTAAAAAAATTTTATAAAAAAAATTTTCTATGATTAATTGCTATGTGCTGCTTCAATGCATATATTATATACAAAAAAAGATAAAGGTCATTTGGATCTATTACACTTTTTGATAGAGTGTGTAGAGAAATTGGTAGATAACAACATAGTGAAAACCCACCCAAAGACATCAACAAGCAGCTCTACATCTAAACCATCACGCTTAGTTGAAAGGCATTTTCCAGAACAAATAAAAGCAATATAGGAAAAACTAAATCCAGGAAATGCCGAGTTTGCTACAAAAAAGGTTTTAGGAAAGAATCTACATGCTGGTGTCTGGATTGTAAGGTAGCACTATGTATCAACAATTGTTTTAAAATATATCACACGGAAGTTGAGTTTTGAAATTTTACATCTATATTTCAATTTTTTTAACTCAATATTTCTATTTTATTTGTGTGCTTTTGTTTATTGTTCTGTAATTGTTAACTTTTTAATATTTTTATTGTGTATAGAAATAAGAAATATATATTTTTGTAATCTTTATAATTGTTTATAAAATTTATAATTTTTTAATTCGATGTTTCCATTTTTTTGTTGGTATTCTTTTCTATTTGTTTGTAATTTTGTATTTTCCTTTGTGCTTTATATATAAATAAATGAAAAAATATATATTTCATTTATTTTAATTAAGTATAAATAAAAAAATAATAATATAAAATCACTGGGCGTGACGTACTGACACATCCTAGTGAAAGAGTATGCATCCGTTGTATGTTGCGTAATTAAAAAGAGAACTCCCCGGTTAACATGTTAAAGGTCAAAGGGTCTTTTTAAGTGAGATACAAAACCTAGAAACCTTAAAGGAGAAGATGGATAAATTTGACAACATAATGTTTTAACTTGTATAAAAGATAACAATCAAAGTAAAAGACAACAGAAAAACTCTGAAAAAAATACTTGCTTAGCTGAAACCAGTTTGGCTCAGTGGATAGAGCGTCGGTCTGCGGACTGAAAGGTCCCAGGTTCGATTCTGATCAAGGACATATGCCTTGGTTGCAGGCACATCCCCAGTGGGGGGTGTGCAGGAGGCAGTTGATCGATGTTTCTCTCTCATCGATGTTTCTAACTCTCTATCCCTCTCCCTTCCTCTGTGTATATATATAAAATACTTGCAGCTTATATCACAAAGGGCTAACTTATTGCACATAGAAAAAAAAAACACACCTATAACGCCATATAAAAAGCAAGAAATCAATGAAAAAAATAAGCAAAAAATATAACAGTGCTCAGAAAAAAGAACTCAAATAGCTCTTAGGTGGAGTTCAGCATCATCCCTTGCAAGAAAGTACAAACTAAAACTGCACTAAGATGCCACTTATTATTATCAGGTTAAAAACATTAAAATGTTCCTTTACACACTGGATCTGACAAGGAGTGGGGAGCGGGCACTGTCATACATCGGCTGGTTCACGTGTTACTCAGCAGAGTCTCTGTGGGCACAATTAGGTTTTTTAAAATTACAAATAAACTGACACTTTGAACTTGGCATTTCACTGCTGAGAACGGATCGTACAGCTTTGACTGACAGTCTGCTACATTTTCTCCATTCTTCAGGTGTATTTGGAAACTGGAATGAGTTTTACAAAGGATGCTGTGACTGATTTTAATTAGCGGCATTTTCTTCCTTTCTAATGGCACATAAAATAATCGTGCGTCTTATTAAAGCATCTTAGATCAGACGATGTCAGTTTGTAGAATATTGTTCATTACAGCAGGATTCGGGGAAGATGATGAGAGTGAAGTGTGAAGCGCTGTGTGTAGTTGTGGTTACCTGTGTAAAATACATAGTCTCTGGCTGTGATCTATACTATGGCTGCATTAATGGACGCATGCACAGTGCATGTACATGTGACCATTCACACTTTGCTTCTGCCTGTGTCACCTCCAGGGGAGGGAGCTGGGTGTCTGTCCGGAAGAAAGAACTGAAGAGAAATGACACATTCTCTTTTGTATTTTCTAAACATTATGCAAATGTATCATGCAAAAATTGTAAGAATGTGTCATCTAAAAGTGAATATTATTAAAAATGAAAAATGTACTATTCCCACGGCAAAGTCCTGCTTTGTGTCGGCTTCGCGATGGTGCTCAGTTGTCACTGCCTGTGTGGACCATGTGCCCCTAGGCCTGGGGAGGACATTTGTGGCACAAAATTACTCTTCATTAGGCATCCAGTGCTGGCAGGAAGTCCTTAATTCAATAACTGAGTGTCTTTCCATCAGTCTGTAATATCCTACATAATAAAAGGCTAATATGCAAATTGTCCCCTGACCAGGAGTTTGCCCCAGAGTTCACGCTGGAGTTCAACCAGGAGTTTGACCAGGGGGCGGGGCTAGCTGGCCAACTGCTGCAGCCCCTCCCCCTGCTGGCCTGATCGCCCTGATTGGAGTGGGTGGCCAGATTCCACCCATGCATGAATTTGTGCACTGGGCCTCTAGTATTGAATATAAAATTCCTTTGAAAAAATGTTAATCCTTATACTTTCCTAATCATAAAAGCAATACTTTCTCAGGGAAAATGAAAGAAGGAAAGAAAGAAAGAAAGAAAGAAAGAAAGAAAGAAAGAAAGAAAGAAAGAAAGAAAGAAAGAAAGAAAGAAAGAAAGAAAGAAAGGAGGGAGGGAGGGAGGGAGGAAAGGGAGGGAGGGAGGAGGGAGGGAGGGAGGAAGGAAGGAAGGAAGGAAGGAAGGAAGGAAGGAAGGAAAGAAGGAAGGAAGAAGGAAGAAAGAAAGGAAGGGAGAAAGAAAGGGAGGGAGGAAGAAAGGGAGGGAGGAAGAAAGGGAGGGAGGGAGCACTATAGAAAGTGAATAATGTGAAGTGAAATAAATGATGCCCTTCAGCAAGGGTGGGGGTAAGAAGCCAGGGATGTCGTTAGGCCCAAGAATGCCTGCTGCAAACGGTTCGGGGGATTTAAAGAACGGTGATGTTACATGTCACAGGGTTATCATGACCCAGCTAATGTCAACAGTGGCATCAGAACATCTGTCAAGTACTGTTGAAACAGTCTTGTCTCCTATAAACACCTCCTGTGTGCATGACTGGTGCACACAGGAGGTATTTGCGAGTTCCTTGAGACCACCACGACATTCTCATCACCAACCTGTGTGCCCTGCACGTGTGGGTGGCCGTGAGCACTAACTGAATGCATAAGGAGGTGACACAGAACACTGCAAATCCCACCAATCCAGGAGCCAGACCCCACGCTCAGACCTCCAATTGAGGGATCTGAATAGGTCACCAACACTCTTGAGTCCATAAGTGACATAATAACATGGTTTTTGCTATGGAAACTAAAAAGCAACCTATGCAGAGGTGGGCACACAGCTCCAGGAGCAAAATCAGGCCGCAATAGTCTTCTTGCAATTATGATGCTCACTGCTGGGAAGGCATGGGGGCTGAGGGACAGAGCAGGGCGCACAGCCCCCCTGGGGATGGAAGGGTCAGCAATGATGGTGTTATCAGCGTGTGAAGCTCTTCAGACAGGGCCCCACCCAGCCCTCCTGCAAACACACAGATGACATGCAATGGGTCAGCAACTGAAGAAAAACCCGTGTTCTCCCAGCTTCTGTTTCAAACAAAGAGGGTGCTTGTCTGTACTGCCTGACAATGGTTTTACTTACTGGGAACAGACGTCCTAGAATGGGAGAGGCATGGGTGGGCATGGGCTGTAGAGCAAAATGTCAGGCCTTGGCTTCAGGCGACTCTGTTTAGTTCTTTTGCTCATTTGGTAAGTCATCTTCATCAGCGTCTTGAGTTAAGCTGTCTATACTAATAAAAGCCTATTGGTTGTGTGGCCTCGGGCCGTGATGCCCTCACACAGGAACCAGCGGTCACCAGGCAGCTGCATGCATAGCCGGTGCAGAGGTGGGACCCCTGGCCTCCGGTCTACCTCTTTGAGGAAATCCATCGAGGAGCCCCAGCTGAGTGGGCAGGGCCTACCTCTTTGGGGAAATCAATTGCAGGGCTCCCGCACTGTAAGAAGGCACAGGCCAGGCTGGGGTCACACACACACACACACACACACACACACCCATGTAAAAATTTGTGTACCAGGCCTCTAGTTGCTAAAACATCTGTCCTGTCTACCCACAAGGTGCTGTGAGGCTCCAAAGCCAATGAAATGAGAAGATATTCTGCAAATTATAATATACAACAAATATTGTAGCTTATCAACAATGTTATTGCAGTTGATATGGGCAGACTCAATGGATGGTAAAGGAGAGCTTCATGAGTTACATAAAATAGTAACTTGGGTTGAAGAGGGCTGGCTTGTGACTCAGTAGGGCAGGAGGCTAGGGGGTGCTTTCTGTAGGCAGTGCCTAGTTTGGATCCTAGAAACACCTCTTCTACCTGTGTGAGCATCAGCTTCTCTACTAAAATGTGTATTAGTCTGTGTATTTCATTGAGGAAGATAAGCCTATGACACTCAACATGATGCCTGCTCAGTAACTGTGGTATTATCATTGCTGCTGTCATGTTTGGTTGAACTGAGTCAATTCCTGGAATTCTAAGGAGAGCCCAAGAAGAATGGCGCCTGAACCCTTCTCTCCACTGTGAGGTGCGGTCTAGAACCATGGCGCCTGCCTGGACTCATTCTCACTCATTCAACTGAGAGGAGACCAATTCCACAGCGAACTGTGAGATTCTTAATGAGCAGTGTGGACTCTGGCTGATTAGCATATGAACAGTGCTTAGTAGGAACACTATTTGGAGGATGCCTTCAGGCACAGGGCTGTTCAAATGGAAGGGGGAGTGAGGCCAGCTGAGGCAGGAGAAGACCTGAGAGCTGAGGGGAGAGACAGGGGGAAATGCCTTTTGGTTCCCCCTTTGGCTCCCCAAGGGTGCAGATGCTCTGCCCCGGAACCACAGGACTGAGTTCCCAAAACACGCATCCGCGGTGGCAGTTTCCACAAACTGCAGCCTTCCCACCAGCGAGCACCTCCGTGGGCACTGCTGCTGATTTCCACCCTGGGCTTTGTTCGTCTCATTCAAGCTTTCGGCCATTCACAGAAGCTTGTTGTGGAGGCATTTGCAGAAGCCTCCAGAACAAGACACTTCCTAGTCCTCTGAACACTTATGGCCCTGGAGGGGTCCCTCAGATCTGCTCTGCTTACGGCAGGAGAACGCCAGCCCTCTTGGGGTGGCCTTTGTTCTTTCTGGGTCTTGTACGAATCAGTTATTTACTCCCCCTTTTTTTTTTCTTCTAGAAATTTTTTCACAGTAGAAATGGTGGCATGGAAAATGGTGTGTTTTCCTGGTCCCAGAGAAGGAAAGCTGTAAATAGTTGAAAGTTCCTGCAGTACAAGATTACCCAAACAGAGAGGGCACTTTTTATGCTTGGCACCGAGGAGAGAGACATAAGAAATGGCGCCAATTTTCTCACAGGTAGAGTTTTAGCTGCTTTATAGGTAAGCACTTTTACTCTGAAGTAAGAAATGCAATGAGATTCTTGCATCCCGGGCATGCCGGCATTAAAGTGAGGCCATCAGAATAAGGGCCCACATTTACCTTCCTCTCAAAAGCAAACAAACAACAACAACAACAAAACACACCAAAAATGACTGATTAAGTCTCGGCCTGGGACCATTAAGCCACACCCCAGGGTTCAGAGACTGTGCTCACAAACACATTTATGTCATCACAGCTGTCCAGGACAACACACCAAACTTACACAAAGCCCTGTTACTTTACAGCACAAAATTCTGATACGTACGTTAGTTGAGTCTCTGTAAGCCACTGTATTTTAACACATCAGTGTGACCTGTTTTCCACCCCCTCATTTATAGGTCATCATACAATGGGGCCATGTCCAGTTTCATCTGCCCCTCTGACCCCTGTGCATTGTGGGCACCTCCCAGGATGCCCTGCTATCTCAGCGAGGCCTGCAGGATTTTCCTCCTTTATGTCTAGGTTAGTGCTGAGACTGGTCAAGCTCCGTGCCTTTGAACCAGAAGGTCTCAGAGCAAGAGGGAGGGAAGCCATCTTGTCCAGATCTCCCCCCACCCCCCTCAGGGAAACCTGGAGGGGGCGTGTCATGGAAAGAGAAATAGATTTCTGGTCTCTGCTTCAATGCCATTGTGTAAGGAGGGTTGCCGCCTGGGCACTGGGCCAGTGGGTCCCGTGTCAGCTAAGCAGTCCAGATCCCTGGAGCTTGGGGCCCAGGAAGGGCTTGGTCATCAGACTCTACAAAGACAAAGCACAGCATTAGCAGACAACAGCCCAATGTGCAACAAGGATCATAACAAAAATTGTTTGCCAATAGCTGCTCAATATCACCAAATGCAAGTCAACTAGAGTTTGATTCTAATGGTAGCTGTCAGTCCCTCACACCAGAGAGCAGGCTTCAGCCTTGGGTGTCAGGCACTTTGCCTCTTTAAGGCCATGAGAAATGTCCTCATAGGCATGAATGCGTTTGGCTGTTTTCTACCAAAAATTTAAAGAGAGAGAGAAAGAGAAAGAGAAAGAGAGAGAGAGAGAGAGAAAGGAGAAAAATAGAAAGAGGAGACAGAGAGAGAGAGAGAGAGAGAGAGAGAGAGAGAGAGAGAGAGAAGGAAGGAAGGAAGGAAGGAAGGAAGGAAGGAAGGAAGGAAGGAAGGAAGGAAGGAAGGAAGGAAGGAAGGAAGGAAGGAAGGAAGGGGCTGGGAGTACAGAACATGTCTGTGTGTTTGGCAGTGTTAGGCTTTCTGGATAAATGCGGCTGCCAGTCTAGTCACAGGCACTCACATCCCAGGCAGGTGCTTTCTGCTCGGCAGTGACCCATGAGTGTCTACAAAGGACAGCTCGCATATCTGAGTGTAAAACCAGCGACTCATTTCTTCAGGCTCAGCTTGAGTTCACGCACATCACAAGTATTCAATACATGTGTATACTCTGCCTCCATATTTTGAACAGGCAGACATTTCAGCCTCAGAAAGCCCCCCAACATGAAGAAAGATGTATTTGTGGTCAAAGGCTCCCACTGCCACTCCCCGCCCACCGCCGTCATCCGATCTCCAGCCACAGACTAAAGTCACACAGACTGTCCCTCTCACGGCTCTGTCTGGTGCTTGACCACTCACACCCTGGCCAGGATGTTGAGAAATTCACATGGTGGCTTTCTGCTTTTTCTGCTGCGTGCTGACCTGAGGGGTGTTATATAATGTGGAAACATTTTGAGATGATTTTTTTTCAAGTTGATTTTTCTTCCCTTTTGTTTCTGCGTCTCTCTCCCATGTTTGTTGTTTCCAGTGTAATTTTTCTGGTCTACCTCTAGGTGGTCCTTTGTGACTCTACACTGAACGCTTCCTGTTCTTTGTGTTGTTTCTAAAGAAATTGCAATTTTGTGGGCTCTAATTAAAGTGCCCCTCAGGACACGCCAGCTTTCTTCTGCTTCATGCAATATTGTGCAATCTCTGCTATTGTGCTTTCTGCTCCTCTTTATGGTGCTGTGCTCTCCTCTACCCTGTTGCCTTAGATGCCCATAAGAACCGTAGATGGATGTGTGTTTACTGTACATTTCCAAGTTGGAGACACAAATGTAGGATTCCTGCTCTCCTTGACAGAACAACACTGAGCATGTGGGGGTAATTGCAGAGTCCCAGCTAATGTGATGAGCCCGCAGGTTAGAATTAGATAGCGTGGCTGATATCTACCCCAGAGTGGTCCACACAGGCAAATGCCAAAATGAAAGCACTGTATTTTTTCTTGTTAAAAAAAAAAAATAAGGATTGCCCTAAATGGTTTGGCTTGGTGGATAGAGCATAGGCCTGCGGACTGAAAGGTCCCAGGTTCGATTCTGGTCAAGGCATGTACCTTGGTTGCGGGCACATCCTCAATAGGAGGTGTGCAGGAGGCAGCTGATCAATGTTTTTGTCTCATCGGTGCTTCTAACTTTCTATCCCTCTCTCTTCCTCTTTGTAAAAAATCATTAAAATATATATATATTTTAAAAATAGACAAACATTAAAAAAAATAATAAGGATCTAAGCCTTCTGATTCTATTATAGGTAGGTATAGTAGGACATGCAGACCTATTGGACCATAACAAGTTTTTCTGAAAAGGTGGATAAACGACATCGCTCATGGTTTGAAAAGGTTGGAGAACTCTGGAAGTGAGGACAACTAGAGGAAGTAAGCCTCAAGGGAGAAGGGTTCCTCCTAGGTGAGGTGGGAACTGCTGACTATTTTCTTCTCTGGGCATGTATGCCAGGTCTGGGCATGAGCTGAAGGTTAGGTCTGGCTCCAAGGGGGGTGCTGCTAGTAGATACTGGGCTGCGCCTGTGGATGGAGTGATGGGCTGGAGCCCGCGTAGCCCTAAACAGGCATGTCTTCCTCTGGAGGTGCTGGCTGAGCTCTGCAACTTTGCAGGAAGCCAGATAGAAACACAGATGGCTGCTTCCCACCTTCCCTGGGCTTAGGAGACCAAGGGCCTCCAGAGACAGGTGCTCACCACCCAAACAAAGCCAGGCTGCCTCCCAAGTCACCAGCCATTGGTGAGGGGAGAGCTATGCTCGGAAACTTGGAAGGACAAACTATTCCGAGCTCAGGAAGCAGAGACTTGCAATCAGAAGTCCGGGAAAGTCATGTCCAATGAGGGGCTCAGCATCACGGCAGAGCAAAGTCTCCCCTGGAGTCCCTTGGGAGACAGCATCCCATGAGAGGGAGCGACCCTGCAAAAGACATATGATGGGCCAAGACATTTGCCAGATTTCCTGAACTTGTATACTATTAAGGTGAGGGGCTGAATATCTCTGAGGGATAGAACATTCTGGGATGGGGCAATCAAGAAAAAACCTAGGAGCAAACCCAAAAAAACTTACCAATAGAAACAAGAGACATCTAACCCACCTGAAAATCAACTATTTTATGATATACCAGAGGCCCGGTGCATGAAAATTTATGCACTCAGAGGGTCCCTCAGCCTGGCCTGTGCCCTCTCACAGTCTGGGACCCCTTAGGGGATGCCCACCTGCCGGTTTAGGCCTGCTCCCTGGGGGATTGGGCCTAAGCTGTCAGGTGGGCATCCCTCTGGCAGCTCAGGAGCCCTCCGAGGATGCCCAACTCCCTTTAGGCCCATTCCCCTGCAGCTACCTCTGTGGAAAGTGTAGTACCTACTGCCTCTCCCACTGCCACTGGGGAGGGGGCGGTGCTGGGACCAGGCCCACGTTGCTGCCTCTGCAGAAGCAGGACCACCATGGCTGGACTGGCAGTGCAGGTTCACTGGCCCTGCCCCCCACCCACCCACTGGTCGTTCCAGCAGGTCATTCCAGAAGGTCGTTTTGCCTTCCAGTCTAATTAGCATATTAGCTCTTTATTATATAGGATATGATAAATGTTTACATTTAAGTAATTGTTTTAGAATATTAATATCTGTTTTCAGTCTTACTGAATTCTGGTTTTTAAAAATGTAGTCTTTGGAGTTATCCTTTTGAGAATTAATATTTGTTTTGTTGCCTAATATGTGATTAATAGCCTGGCTATCCCATGAATATATCCACTTAATAATGCATAAAGTCCAATGCCTTTTTTTAAAAGTGAAGGATAATGAAGACTTTCTCAGACAAAAGCTGAACGGTGCTACAAGACATGGTGAAATGAGCTCTTCAGGAAAAAGGGAAGGGTTACAAGTCAGAAATTGGAAGCTACACACACAGAGGAGGGCTGTTGTCCAGGCTGTTGGGCTGGATATGGAGGTGAAGCACAATGTATTGACTAGGGGCAGTTTAGGGGCTGCTGATCGGAGCTGTATTTACTATGTACAATATTTGTGGTCGCTAAGCATTACCTGGTCTTAGGGAAAGTCTATTACATGTATCCGTAGCTTGGTTTTGAATTCAGAGGGCCCGAACAGTTATGTTGACACTATTTCCATTACAAGGTGGCACCGTAAATACGCTGTGCTTCTGGCTTCAAAATGACTTTGCCCTTCGGAATTACCCATGGGAAATCTTGAGAAAAATGCCTTCTAAATGGATCATTTTCACAGTGCTGTGCTGTCAACATATCCTCAGGTCCAAGCAAGGTGCTCTGCAGCTACTGGGTTTGGGGCGTGCCCAGAGCCCACTCTCCAAGTGTCTTTGGCACCATCCTGCACTCCCGGGAGGGTCAAGGTGCTGGTAAACTTTTCGAACTAGTATTGAGCCACGGAGACTTACTCTCAACCTTACTCAGGAGCTCCTTACAACTTATGGGGCAATAGGAAAACAGAGCTACCTTTTAACCCAGACTCCAGACAATGGGCCTGCATCTTGCATCTATACAGTGGGCTTAGGACAAGCATGTGGCCTGGGGACCACAAACTTGTGGTCCCCAGGCCACATGCCTCATTTATTTGGCCTGTGTTAGCCTTTGAGTTGGACATGCAGGAATTTTCCCTATTTATTTATATGTTTTTACCTTCTTTGTCTCCCAAATATGGGGTGTTTCCAGACCCTTTTGCAAGTTCTTAAACAGCCTGTATGTGCTGTGGCCTTGAGACCTCAACCAGAAGCCTGGCCTGGCGCCAGCACCAATAACCTTGTCTGGGGAAGGTGTAATGGCCTCTCTGAAGTGGGAGTAGTCTTAGCAAGCAAGAATTTACAGAAGCCAAATAGAAGAGTTAAAATTTCAAACAGCAGTTTTTATGTAAGATGGATGCTTCAAAACAACATGAGCAGACCCTGGACAAAGAGAAAAATGAAGTCTACCTTGATGGCATCCAGGTCTCCTACTTGATGCCCTTTCTCCTCTGCAGAAAGTCTCTATACTTTTCATCTGCCTGGTACCCACTTCTGTCCTTGCGAGGGAACCTTTTAGTTAGTTGGAGTTCCCAAGTGGGGTGCCCTGCCCTGTGTGATAACAAGCTCCCTGTCATGGGAAGCAACCAAGCCCCAGCCCCATGAGCATGCACCAGGAGCACTAAGGCAGGGCACTGAGTGGAGAAGCAGGACTGAGCCCTCCATCCACACATTAGCTGAGGCTCAGCTACATCAATTGTGCATGTTGCTATAAATTCAACAAATCTTTATTTACCTTTATAACAGGCCAGGCACGATGCTGGGACCACCAGGAAATTGCAAGCTACATAGGCATGTGTGCTTTATTCACCACTCAACTCAGCCTGCTGCATGGAACAAAGTAAGTGCTCAGTGTTTGTTGAGTGAATGAATGAATGAATGAATGAATGAATCATAGTACAAAGCTAGATAATTTTTAGCTGAGTAATATAATCTATTTTCTGAACCCTCAGTGCCTAAGTTCTTCTAAATGGGTTTAATAACAATACTAACCACTTAGGGTTAAGCGAATAAATTTTAAAATGCAAACTCCTGCTTTTGCCCATGGAAGAGTAACTGATAAAGTATTTTCACTCTTGCCATTAAAACAGACTAGAAAAAACGCATATCAGTCCTAACCGGTTTGGCTCAGTGGATAGAGCGTCGGCCTCTGGACTCAAGGGTCCTGGGTTCGATTCTGGTCAAGGGCATGTACCTTGGTTGTGGGCATATCCCCAGTAGGGAGGGTGCAGGAGGCAGCTGATCAATGTTTCTCTCTCATTGATGTTTCTAACTATCCATCTCCCGTCCTCTCTGTAAAAAATCAATAAAATATACCTTAGAAACACACATATGAAATAGGTATTTTCAGACATTGGACGACACACAGTACAGAACTGTGATTCCTGATTTAAGGACTACAGTGAGGTCAGCACGTGGCTGCCCAGGCTCTCAGCCTGGAGCCTTCCAAGACCTCAGGACAGAGGAGGGAGCCCACACTGATCCCAGCAGTGTGCTGAGCTGAGAGGAGAACCCAGACATCAGGAAGCGGGTGGCAGCCAGAACGTGTGACCAGGATACTGGAGAGGAGGAGGCAACGCAGAGAAAGAGCTCCAAACATCTCCCTCAGGAGTCCCTTGACTATGAACCTGCATGTGTCCAGGGTAAACCCACAGGCCGGGCAAGGAGCAGGTCCCAGGGAAAGGAAACGTTTGTGTGGTCATTACAGGCTAACGGTTCCAGACCTCATGTATGACTGGGAGTTATTCAGGGACCCACCAGACACCGATGGTTCATTGAGCACCTGGGCTGTGTTTTAGGAGAGGCATAAACTACCCCTAAAAATAGGCGACTCTAGACCCGTTCCATTGTATATTTTAAAAGAGCCCAGAAGGCCTTGAACTGCAGAAAACCCCCCTCAGGGAGCCCTGGAGCTGGACAAACCCAGGAATGCCCAGGAGTGAAGCCTTGCCCTGCGGAAGCCCCAGTCCGGAGATGAAACCCATGTATGTGTTTGCAGAATGCCATTCACCACTGGGTCCACACCGGGGCCTGCTGGTCTACCTCCACTCGCCGCCCAGCTGAGCTCCAGTGCTGACAGTTCCAGGGAGGACGTTCAAATGAAATTTTCTTTTCTCTCCCTCCCTGTCTTTTACAGAGGAGTGACTGCCTTTGCTGTGAGCTGGTTGGACTGTGTCAGCAGCTGAAGCAACTGTGTTGATTGCCTGGACGGCTCAGTCAGGGCAGCTTCTGTTTCTATTATTAAACGTGGAGGGGCTTCAAGAGGCTCCAGGAAGAGGCCTGCACTAATCCTTCCACAGGGCGGGGAGAGGGGGGGCGCGGGAGGGGGAGAAGGAGATCTGCTCATTCGAGGGGCCACACTCAGCACTCAGCGGCTCCAATTAAGCCCTGATTACATACCTGAGCCTGCTGCTTTCCGCGGTCATCAATCCTCTCTCACTGCTTCGTTGATAGCGACTCAAGCTCTGGGAAGGGAACAGCAGATGTGCACAAAATCAATAGGCGCGCCCTCCACTGGGACAAGTGCCCTGAACTCCAGATCAGACCTCTCGGTACCAGAGGAGGAATTGGGGGCGGGGGGGAGAGGGGGGGAAGATGGGGAGACAAAAACAAAAACCAAGCATCGCAGGGCTCCCTTTGAAGCAGGAGAGCCAGCAGCTAGTGCAAACACTGCCCGGATTCATGGCTGTGATGCTGGAAAACTCTCCTGCGTGAAGAGGCTGTCTTGAGAGGGTTGAGTTTGTTTCTAAAGATCTCGTTGCCTTCGTTCGTGAAGAGCCACAGCTAGAATTCGAATGAAAAACACCGACTTGGGTGGCAGCGTTGACCCTCTTAACAGTGTTTCAAGTGCCGAAGGGTTTTGCTGTTGCCTTCAAGGTGGAGGGAAGTCACCCGGGCAGGGTGTCACCCAGTAGCTGTGCCACGCAGGACAGAACTGAAGCATTGCAGCCAGGTTGCCCCACCCCGCTGGGAGCGGGCAGTGGGATGAGTCCTCCCCTGAGTGTGGTGGCAGATTAACGGCCCCTGAAGATGCTCATGTCCTCATCCCTGGGCCTGTGGGTACGTTACCTCACCTGGCAAGAGGGAATTCACTGATGGGATTAAGGACTTTGAGAAGGAGAGGTTTTCCTGGGTCATTGGAGATGCCCGGTCTAATCCCTGGGATGGTTACAAGAGGAAAGCAGGAGGGACAGACAGAGAGAGATGAGGACAGAATGGAGGTTCGAGGCAGGGAGGAGGAGAGAGACCAACGACGCTATACCACTAGCTCTAAAGGTGGAGGAAGAGACCACAAGCAACAAAACGCCGATGACTTCTGGGAGCTGGAAGTCAGGGAAACACCTCAGAGATGTCAGAAGGAACCAGCCCTGCTGAACCCTTATTTCAGGACTTCTGACTCCCCAAACCGGAAGATGGGCGGTTTCCATGGCAACTACAAACTGGGTATGTGGTCATCTATTACACAGCAGTAGAAAGCTAATACACTGGACAAGCCAGAGGAAAGCCATGCATCAGTCTGACTGAAGGGAACGTTTGGCCCTGTCTTCCAGATGTTTCTGCAAACAAAGAGCATACAAACCATGACCTTGAGGCCATGCACTTCTTCAACCTGTACCCGCTAACACAAGAGACTCCTTTCCAAGGCCTGAAGTTCCAGAGCTACTTCTTTTTTTTTTTTTTTAAAGGTGTTTCTGTATCTGTACTGCCACCTAAATGCTTACTTCTGCCCTTCTCTCCTTAAACTGTCAGGCTCACCACACAGCTCAATTATTATTTTTTCTTTAATATATTTTATTGATTTTTACAGAAAGGAAGGGAGAGAGACAGAGAGCTAGAAACGTCGATGAGAGAGAAACATCGACCAGCTGCCTCTTGCATACCCCCTACTGGGGATGTGCCCACAACCAACATACATGCCCCTCACCGGAATTGAACCTGGGACCTTTCAATCCGCAGACTGACGCTCTACCACTGAGCCAAACCGGTTTCAGCCAGAGCTACTTCTTAACGTAAGACTTCAGGGATAACAAGAAGACTGGAAATTAGAAAAATCAACATTTGCAGACACAAGTTTCTATGGAGATATGCATTGTGGAGACAAATAGTATGTTCTTGTTCCTTCCTCTTGTCATCTGAGGGCCGCACTCAGCACACTCAGCAGTCCAATTAAGCCCTGATTACATACCTTAGCCTGCTGCTTTTGGAGGTCATCCATGATGTAAGAGTCCTAACTAATAAAGAGGGAATATGCAAATTGACCATCACACCATCACAAAGATAGTGGCACCCACAGCCAAAGCGGGGTTTCTGTAACACAAGATGCCTGTGCCCATACAAGGCCGAGTTCCCACACAAGTCTTAAGGAGCAATCAGCAGGGACCTGGGGCTGCACCCCCACCAGGCAGGGTTTGATAGGAGACCTGAGCTGCACACACACCCTTCCGCTCCTCCTCCTGCGCACTCCCCCACCACCACCACCTGGCAGGGCTTGACAAGGGTGGGGGCTGGCTGGGTCTGGAACTCACCCAATGGGGGTGGGGCCAGCTGGGTCTGAGTCTCATGTGATTTTTGAGGTGCTAAGGGTGGGTGGGTGAGGACTTGACTCTGGGTCCTGCGGCATGCCCCAGACTCTGACAGGAGGAAGGTTTTCATATACATTTTACTAATTTTCTTTCATCTCTGATACTTCTACTATGGAGAAAGGGCAAATAGCAATATTAAAACATTTCCTCTAATTAATCCCCCTTTTTAAAAAATATTTATTTATTTAAAGTATATTTTATTGATTTTTATACAGAGAGGAATTGAGAGGGATAGAGAGTTAGAAACGTCAATGAGAGAGATATATCGACCAGCTGCCTCATGCACACCCCCCACTGAGGATGTGTCCGCAACCAAGGTACGTGCCCTTGACCGGAATCAAACCCGGGACCTTTCAGTCCGCAGGCCGATGCTCTATCCACTGAGCCAAACCGGTTTCAGCATTAATCCCCTTTTAATATGCACAAATTTTGTGCACCAGACCACAAACAAAGATGCTTGCAAGCCAATAGCTCACAATCTCTCTCAGAGGCTGCATTTTTATTTCTGCTTCCAGCCTTCCTAGTATCTGATATTTCATAGTTGGATAAAAGTTTAGCAAATGCCTGTCTCACCTGCACCAGCTACCTTCCCACACACATGACAGACATCACTAGTTGATCATGGGTAGTCCTTCAGGCTGGATGCAGTCTCCTAATTCTCAACACAGCCTCTAACCATCAAGGCCAGAGCTGGACTCCCAAGGAAGCCAGCGTGCCAATCCTGGTATGATGCAGTGTCTGTGGAAATCTTCGAATGCTAAACATTGTCAAAGATGTCTCATCGCAATATTCGCCCTCCGTGGCCTTCAATGTGAAAATACTTCTGCTCAGCACCATCAACTCTTAAAGAGGTGGCGGAGAAGCAGCCTGCCACAGGTGAGGAGGAACAGACTGCCCTGGCCAGGAAGATGCTTCCTAGCACAGAACCAGGTGGACATTCTTGGGCCACCCAGCAGGGTGGGGCTGAGAGAGGAAGAGGAGGGAGGAGAGAGGAGAGGCAGGAAGCTGCTGAAGATGAACTCCCAACCTGACAGCATGGCCCAGAGCCAGCTCCCTGCTATGCCTGACAGTGGGGTTTCCTGCTTCATGACCACATCCATCCTCCCCTCCTGTTCATGGGCCTCCTGTGACACCCTGTGTGAAGGGCTGGCGAATCATTTCAGTTGCCATGGAAACCTCTGGCCTCATCCAGTGGCATCATTGGGATTTGAGTGAGCTACACCGTACTACTGTGGTCTATCGGTTGTAAAGGTTAGCGCATCCCAGGGCTTACAATCTCCGCTGAAGTCGTGATTTTCATGAAGGCGTGTTTGCTCCGTTGCTAGGGAGGACTGCCCTGGGATTTGGCTGGAGGGGCAGAGAGCTTATTTCACAGCATCTCCTGCAGAGGAGAATCTGATTGTAGGCTTCTAGAATGTGAATGTCACAGTACAGTCTGATATGCACCTTCCTGAGGTCCCCCTCCAGGTCCCAGGGAACAAAAGGCAGCCAGACTTCTGGCAATTAGACCTGGTGCATGGAAAGAGGAAACAAAAGAACATGCGTGCACGCTGCCCTAGAGTATCCTATTTTTTTCTTCTTCATTATTTAGATACTAAAATTGAAGCAGAACATTGGGCTGGATCATTCATAAAATTGCACTCATTCATTCATTTCCCACATTGGGAACTAAATAATATCCAACTTGGAAACTGATTAAAATACATTATGAAAAATCCCCAAGATGATTGTAGATATCAACAATGTTGTAGAACCATCTTTAGGAACAATAGTGTTCAAATTTTAAGTGAAGAAGCAGTTTCCAAAACTATACAATATGATGCAATTTTTAGTGATTAGTATGTGTGTGTAAAAGTTGAGAATTTAAGTAAACAAGAGTGGTTAAAGGATGGAAGAGGTAATGATGTTGTTTTACTTTTTCTGTATTTTCTGAATTTTTTGCTAAGAAAAAGCATCCCTTTTGTAAAGTGAAAATAACTAAGCCCTTTTAATGTTCAAAAAGTTTAGTACCTCTAATAAGCCTGTTTATAATAACAAGCATGTTAAGCTATATTAATAGACATGAGGAAAGTAACTAAACATGCCCTCTGCTCTCCTTTATTACATGGATGCTCACTGCCAGAAACTAGATGGGTGTGTGTCCCTAACTCAGTTCTTCAGATTCATTTCCATCACCATTACCATCATCTTCATTACACTTATCACCTTCATCATCATCATGACTATTATCATCTTCATAATCACCACCACCATAATTATCATCACCACCACCACCATCATTATCATCATCACATCACCACCATGACCTCCAGGCCCACCACAATTAATTCTCTTAATAATGGCACTCACCAAGCATCAACCCTCTCTGGTTGTTCCTGAATTCCGGGAAGCTCTCTGGCTAAGACTTCGTGTATTAAAATTCTATCAGCTGAAGAAAATAGGCTTTTCCCAGAAACTGGTAAGGATCATATTGTTTGGCCCAAACCTGTTCTTCGCCCTGATACATGAGAAACTGATACATTTTCTCTCTGTTTCTCCAACATTTCTTGCTGGTACGAAGGGGAGGGGAGAGAACAATAAGAGCTGTGTCTCCACATAAGTCATGTTTGGAAGCTGAGGCAGACGTCCTCAGTAAAGTGAATGGAAAACAGGGATGGGCACTGTTGGGAGCAGGGATAAATGTGTGGGAGGGGAGTCCTGGAAAGGATTGGAATTTTTTGGAAATCCACTGAGCATGTGGCTTGAACATGATGTACATTATTTGTACCCCAAAAGCCCTTTCTGGGCCCTTAGCATTTAGAGCGATGAAGCCTTTTCTTGGGAGCTTGTGTGATGCTTGTCAGTGTGTGAATGTGTGTGTGCTTGTGTGTGTGCACACACAATTCTATTTAAATGTGTCCAAACTCATCACTCACACACACACACACACACACACTAAAGGCCCAGTGCATGATATTCGTGCATTGGGGGAAGGAGGTCCCCTCAGCCTAGCCTGCGCCCTCTCACAATCTGGGACCCCTCGGGGGTGGGGGGGATGTAGTAGTGTGCCAAGCAGCAGGCAGCAAGGGAGGAGCAGAACTGGGGCTGGGAGCCGCACCACCCGCCTTCACCACTGAGGCTTCTGCCGCTACACCTGTGCTCACCAGCCATAAACCCGGCTTCTGGATGAGTGGGAGCACACTGAGCACCAGGTGGCAGCTCCCGCATTGACCTTCTGCCTCCTGGTGGTCAGTGTGCATCATAGCGATTGGTCAACTGGCCATTCTAGTCATTCCGGTCGTTCAATCATTCCTATAGTTCTGTCCTAACGTTGCAGGCAGATAGATAGATAGATAGATAGATAGATAGATAGATAGATAGATAGATAGATAGATAAAAGTAATAGGTCAAATATATATAAACTAGAGGCCTGGTGCACAACATTTGTGCATTGGGGGAGGGTCCCTCAGCCCGGCCTGTGACCTCTTGCAGTCCAGGACCCCTTGGGGGATGTCTGCCTGCCAGGCAGGGAGCGGGCCTAAGCTGGCAGGCAGACATCCCCCAGGGGTCCTTAGCACTGCCACAGAGGTGGGAGAGGCTTCTGCCACCGCAGCTGTGCTTGCCAGCCAGAAGCTGGGCTCGCTGCTCCCACCCCCACCACTGCTTTCGCCAGGCATGAGCCGGGCTTCTGGCTGAACAGTGCTCTCCCTGTGGGAGCACACTGACCACTAGGGGGCAGCTCCTATGTTGAGCGTCTGCCCCCAGATGGTAAGTGCGCATCATAGGTCATTCTGCTGTTCAGTCAATTTGCATATTAATGTTTTATTATATAGTATGCTCTTATTGGGGATACAGGCCATACTCTGCCTCCCCCAGTTCTTTACCTTCTTTCATCAGCCCACTCTTATCCCTTCCTCACCTCTATGCTGGTGCTTGTGCCCAGACATCAGGAAGACAATGGTAGGAGTGGGTGCTACTCCAGATGCCAAACCCCACCCCTTTGGGGAGCACTAACCAGACCCACCAGTTCTGCCTCCGTCAGAGGAAGGGGCAGCCCCTGCACTCGTGAAGAGGGGACACTCATTCCTGAAGGCCAGACAAACTGGCCCTTCATTCACATCAGGTCTTTGACCCCATCCACCGTTACCATTATCATGTCCTATAGTGGAAAGTTGAACAAGCTGAGCCAAATGCCCACTACATGGTCTCCATGGATGCATTTAAAGATGCCCATTTTTAGTACTTGCCGAAATCCGAAATTATGGGCATGATGTTTTATGCTATAGGCACACATAACTGTTTAGCATAACAAAAACTGGTCTCAAATACGGTTGCATCCATTAGCCAATGCACCTGGGCAATCACTTCTTTGGTCTCCATTTTGAATGTGACATTTCCCAAAGAGAAAGCCTGGCCAACACAAATAAATAGGGCATTACATCTAATACTAAAGCCAAAGTTAGAAGTTAGGTGCTCCCTTCAGCCCACAGCCTCTCCTTTACATGTGGGAATAGCTCTGCACATTGTGAAGATTAATAGATCATGACTAATGCCTGTGAAGTATGGATGCACAAAGAATGCAACCTTAATGGGTAGGAGAACCATAAGTAAAAAGGCTTCATGGGTTCAATACAATTAAAATGAAAAGAAAGGAGACAGACAAAGGCAGATTGATACCTAAAGAAATAGTCAATGTTGCCTAAAGCGGTTTGGCTCAGTGGATAGAGCGTCAGTCTGCAGACTGAAAGGTCCCAGGTTCAACTCTGGGCAGGGGTGTGTACACTGTTTTCGGGCACATCCCCAGTGGGGGGGTGTGCAGGAGGCAGCTAGTTAATGTTTCTTTCTCATTGATGTTTCTAGCTCTCTATCCCTCTCCCTTCTTCTCTGTAAAAAAATCAATAAAATACATATTTTAAAAAAAGAAATAGTCAATGTAGACAAGATCTGTGGATGATAAAGAGGGAAATACGCCAAGCAGAAGCCTGATCATTAATTCTAAGCCCAAACTACAGCTGTTAGGAAGAAATTAGAGATATTCTGTGGAGTTTTATACCTGCAGGTGCATATACCTTCCTTGTATCACAAGAAATGAAAACATCCAAGAACCCTCAGTGATCATAAAGCACTTGTCATCTTACTTCAAATAGTTAAGAGAAAAGTAGAAAATAAGAGAATGATTTTAAATCCATTGTTTAAACTTTTCCCAACTGTTAAACTTTGCTTTCTTATTGCCAAGGTTAATACATTATATAAATTTTGTCCTGTAATCATTATTGTAATTGGTCTCTAGGTGGATCTTGAAATATAAAAATCAATAATATCAAAAACAATGCTATAACAAATTGTCCCTTTTATATGGATTTTATTTTTCCTGGAGTACTCTGTCTATCTATCTATCTACCTACCTATCTATCATCTATCTATTTATCTATCTATCTTATAATGTTTGCTTTTATCAGATCTTTACCATCATCTAATGTTTCAAGAACATTTTCAAATATACAAAATCATTTTTCTTCTCTTATCTTTATGGAGCCCTTTGCTCTAGACCAGTATTTCCCAAAGTGTGGTATGCGTACCCGCAGGAGTATGGGAAGAGTTTGGTAGGGATATGCACTGCATCGTGCTTAGCTGTGCTTAATTCTACGTTCTCATGAGTACGAGGGGTACTCAGCGTTACAAAAATTATAAAAGGGGTACACATATGTCAAAAGTTTGGGAAACACTGCTCTAGACTAATCTCTCTCTAATTCTGTTGCAAAGCTATCAACCTGGATAAAATCTACTCTTCTTGCACCTTAAGTCTTCTTCTTTTGGTTCATTCTCTTGTTTTGCTGGAGCACATCCTTCTATAGCTTTCCTTTGAATTAAAACAGAATTTTTGCATAATCTGTCTTCACACTTGGTTGATCTTTTTTTTTTAATTGTAGAATTCTGGACTGTAAATCACTTACCTTAGAATTTAGAACATATTCTTCCTTGTCTTACAATATTAAGTGTTGCTTGTAAGAATTCCACAGGCAGTCTGACTCTGATCCTTTGTAGGTGAATAGTTTTTACTCTCTGGAGGATTCCAGAATCTTCTATAGCTGGCATATTTTGAACCTTCACTACAATGTGCCTCAAATGTTGTCTTTCTTGTGCTTTATGCTAAGACCAGAGGATGACTTCAGATGACATTTACCTTCTTCAGCTCTCAAAAATAATCTTGTGATATTCCTTCAAAAACTGATTTCTCTGTGTTTTCTTCAGTCTTTCTCTTTTTGGAAATTCTCTTCAATTGTCTTTTGGCCATTAAATGGATCTTTGTTGTTTTTTTAGGTGCTTTCACATATTTTTATCTCTTTATTTTGTCTTTGGTCTCAGTTTATAAAAGATTCCCTTGATTTTACTGTTAAACCTTGTGTTGAGTTTTGTACTTTGAAAATATTTTATTTTTTCTTTCAACAAGATCATTCTTATTCTCTGATACCCTTTAAAAAATCTTATTTACCTATTATGGATTTGATACCAACTCAAATCTCTCTGAAGACACCAATTAGGATTTTCTAAAATACCCGTTATCCCTTGAATTATTTGTTTCATCCTGGGTCATCTTCAGCTCGTTTATCTTTGTCTTTCTCCTTCAGCTTACTGCCTCTCCTCAGATGTCCGTGGCCCCCTGCTGTCCATTTATATTTTAAAATACTGCCAGGGCAGGCTGTGAGCTCTGTGTACAAAGGAGGCCTCACCTGGAAGTTGTCAGTCCAGCGGGAGAGAGGGAGGGAGGAAGGGAAGGAGGAAGGGAGGGAGGGAGGAAGGAAGAGGGAGGAACGAGACCTTTATGTATTCAGCCACGGGATCCAGAGATTTTTTAGTTTTGTCACCGCAGCATTAACTAACTAATACACTTCCCGTGAGCATGCACAGCCAATGTGCACACATCCATCAACAGCAGACATCACCCCTCTCCCAGAGTATGAACTTGTTGAGGCTGGGATTGCTTCTTCCCACCTTAAACAGTTCTTGGATCAGAACAGGTTCTCACTGAAGATATGTTGACTGGAGTCATCCTCACCCTCATGCCCCTATCACTATGGTTTTCATATGGCAGGCTCAGGCCCAGTATAATGATGGACTGATTGCTGCAGGGAGCAATGGCCAAGAGGTTATAAACAGGCCCTAACTGGTTTGACTCAGTGGATAGAGCATTGGCCTGCAGACTGAAGGGTCCCAGATTCGATTCCGGTCAAGGGTATGTACCTTGGTTAAGGGCGCATCCCCAGTAGGGCTTGTGAAGAGGCAGCTGATCGATGTTTCTCTCTCATGGATGTTTCTAACTCTCTATCCCTCTCCCTTGCTCTCTGTAAAAAATCAATAAGACATATTTTTAGAAAGAGGTTATAAACAGAAGAGACAAATATCAGTGGATTTTCCCGGAAGTTTGCTGAAATCCCACTGAAAACACCATCTAGTCTGTGCTCGCTGTGGACATATGGGATTTGCCCCCCCCCCCCCTCCAAACCCCTCCCAAGGCTTTGTCTCCTCCCATCCTGCCCAGGGAGCAAGTGCTGCCCTGGAGAATGTGGCTCCCAGGTCAGGACCAGGAGCCGGGGAGCCGCCATCATTCAGCAGGCTGAGCTTTCATTACCGCCTCAGAGAGGCCTGTGCTCCACTCCTCCCGGGCTCGCCCGCCCAGCCATGGCAGCCTCTCCCGCAGCGCACGCTCCACTGCGAGGGCCTGGGCGGCCCAGCGCTCCCTTCCTGGGCGTTCCGGGGAGACGGAGAAGGTTATCCAGAGAAGGAGCAACTGTGAAAGCTTCCCCGAGGGGGTAGCATCATCGGGCCTGCGGAGCATCTTGCAGCTTCTCTTTATGCATTTTTAATCAATTCTAAGCTACTTACAAATATGTGCAATTACTTCCTGCACTCCGCTTTGTAATAAGATGTAATGGCTCTGCCTCAGTCCTCGGGGTGAGCATTGATAACCTGGCTCCAGGAGTTACAGTTTCGCTCCGCAAAGGAGGAGGGTGAAGACAAATGGGTTTTTCTTCTTGGGGGGGTTGAGGGTGTGGGGTAAGGGAATTAGAATATTAACCTTCAAGGATCCTGAATATGAGAAAACAGAACACTTCACTTACTGGCCGCGTAGTATCTGATTAAAATACAGAGCGAAAACAGCCCAGACAACAGAAACTCTCCCGTTAACACATTTTACAGATTCTCTTAAGCAGAGAGGCTGGGGGCACCCACAGAGCCCATCTGGTCCATGTGCAAGCGTTTCAATGGGGAATGTCCTCCAAGTGTTCTTGACCAACAGAATGTCTCCCAGCCCTGAATCACCTGGAGGAGCCGCAGCTTGCACCATCCAGCTCCCTGCTGACCAGGACCTGTGATGAGAGTAGTAAACACAGTGGATATCCACTGCTCAGAGCGCCATGTACACGGCACACAAACCCAGGGAGGGAGGGATGACTGCCCCCGCCCATTGCAGGCAAAGACACACGAGAAGACAGTGTCCCCATTCTCTTTGGGAGCCTCAGAGAGCTGCAGTGAGGTGCTGACTGAGGAGAGACCCTGGCTCCACAGGATCCGTGCCTGCTGCTGCAAACCTGCTGACCTCACTCTCTGCAGACAGAGAAGTCCCACCCCTTCCAACCCAGAGCCAGCACCAGCTCAGCCTAGCCTGCTTTTCAATGAAAGCACGTGAGCACAAGACACGTGAAAGATTGAGCTCACCCTGAGCCGCCCCGCCCAGGGCCTCCCTCTGTGCAGGACGGAGTGGCTGCATGGCTGACCTGCGGAAGCAGGGATACCGGCAGAAGGCCCAGGGCCTAGTTGCCATCACTGTTGCTATGCAACCAGCTAGCCAACAAGCAGCTCACGTTCTTTATCTAAGAACTCAGGGGGTGCTAGGGAGCCTCGCAGGTCCCCTTTCAGCTTCACCCCCTGTGGATGTATGTGACAGCCATCTCCTCAGCGTCATCAAGTGGTGGTGGGAGTGACAGGTGACTGAGGTCTTTTCCTGCATGGAGTCTAGTTTCTCAGTGTTCAGTGGTATCGCTGTGATCAAGGCCCAGGCTCAGACCCCTTCTCAGATGAGCCCTGAAGTACGGCAGGTTTCTGCTTCCCGTCGCAGTAGAATGTTCTACCGCCAGAGCCTCTCCTCCTCTCCCCTCCCAGGGTTCCTCCTGCAGGAGGGAAGTGGGGGCTGCTTCTCCATGGAGGCCAGATTAGCCCCTGGATCCAAACCCCTGAAACCAGGAGGGCCTGCGTGGGGTCCAGGAGCACCTGGCAGGTACAGTCCCCGCTCTTGTCCACGTACGTGCCTTCTACTGAGCCACCGCATGTGGCTTGCAGCCTGGATGGAGCCATTGCCACGATCAGGAATGACTCCTAGAGCATTGTGGGAACTGCCCTTAGTTCCCAAGTTGGAATGCCTGAGAAGGCCCCAGCCCCACTCCCAGGAAGTCCCCTCCCCAGGCATCCTGTGTAAAGAACTCAAGGCTGCATGAGTAACAGGAGCATCTCTAAATGGCTGAACTTCAACTTTGGTTAATTTCTTTTTTATCTACATAGATCCAGTACGGTTTTTACATATCTCTGCTTCGATATTGCAGTAGAGTCATAGAGGGCAACCAAATTCTTCTTATTTGTGAGTTCTCCTTGTGAGTTCTTCTGGGGTATGGCATCACTGCCCCGCCACTCCCCATGCAAAACAATGTACCTACTTCATGGTCCTTTCTCTGTGGCTCCCACATGTATAAAATGCTAGTCATAGAAGTCCTTTTCCCTGGAACCATGTTAACTCCAGATCTCAAATGTCAGGGCTGTACCTTCTGAATTTACATATGGAGCCGTTCCCCTACACTTCATTCTTATGTAGGCAACCTAAATTACTATATAGAACTAGTCAGTCTAGGTTGTACTAATCAGTCTAGGTCATATATGGTCCTGCTAATATATCTAATATACTAACCTAGTACATCATGTGTAGGATGGTATAAAGTTAGAGCTTTGGTGCCAATGTCATTGTGCCTCTATCTCCCAACTAAAAATGCCACGGGGTTGTGTGCAGATTCAGTGAGAAAGTAAAGTTCCCAACACCTTTATTATTATTGTCCCTATGATATAGGACCATTAGGGTCTTTGTTTTCTGTGTTCGTGCCAAAGAAGCTGGAGGGGAGAAGCCAGGGCCTGAACAGACCCCGGGGTCAGTTATAGGACCATTAAGATCCCCAGCCTGCATGGGGGTCTTGAAGAAGAAGAGGGTTTTTGTAGCGTGTGTGTGTGTGTGTGTGTGTGTGTGTGTGTGTGTGTGTGGTGTGGGAAGTGGGAAGTTTCTGGCTGAAGGAAGTTCCTGGTCAAAACATGGAGGCAGGACAAAGAAGGTCCAATCTGTGTGACAATGTGAAGAGCTTGCTGACTGAGAACCTTGGAGAGTTGAGTGAGAAGATAGGGTGGAGGCTGAGGACCAAATGAGAGAGGTTTAGAGGTGATGGATGGCAAGAAACTATTGTGTTTTAGTAGGAAAGGTATGCACTAATTCTTACCACCATCACCATCATCTCCATCATCATCACCATTACCATCATCACCTTCATTCTCATCACCATCACTGCCAATCATCTCCACCATCGCCATCACCATCATCGCTTTCTTCTTCTTTCTCTCCTCCTCTCTCCTCCTATACCCCTCTCCTTTTCTCCTCCATCTTCATTTTTGTCTATCTTCAGCCTCCTCTTCTTCTTTGTCTTCTTCACCATCTTCAGCATAGATAACATGTAATAAGCCTTTCCTATGTGCCAGACACGGAGCTAAAAGCTTTCTCCCTATCACCGAGGAGACAAGACAGTAGGGCCTAGGTTCTGAAGCACTCTTCATGCTATGTAAACCTAGCTCCTTGTTAATTACTGTAATTACCTGTGTCTGTTTTCTGTAGGGCCACTCTCTTTACCTTTTTAACATTTTTAGTTGAAATAAAATGGTTAGGCTTCTGTACTGTGGCACTTGGCTCGTTGACCTGGGGAGCTGCAGTTTCTCAGAGAGGAAAGCTTGAGCACTGGTAACAAGTAAATGCCCTCATGGAGCTGGCCACCGGCTCTGCCCAGTGGGGGTGGGAGAATGCTTCATGGAGATTTCGACGTTGCTATGCAGCCTATGGTGGGAAATTAACAAATGGCTAGAATGAGGAGAAATGGGGGGAGCTAGGGAAATACCCGGAGGGTAGGGAGCAGTGTGGGCACTAAAGTGAAGATCAGAAAACAAAGATGAAATAGTGCAGAGGCCCGGGTGTAGGTGAGCAGTGTCTGGATTTCACACTGGGTACCTGAGGCTCGGGCATCAATGGGAAGGCTTGAGGCAGACACCTGCAGGTGGAGAAACGTGAGCACAGACCCACTTCCCGCTCTCTCCACCCTCACGTGCGAGACAGAGGAATATGGACGATGATTTTCCACCTGCGTTTCTCCAGAAATCAAGCGTGCTGAGAGAAGGAAGTAATCATCTCCTCCAAACCTTTGGCCTCATCACAGATGGAAAGGTTGTTCTTGTCTCCTACAGGTCTTGACTTCATAGCATGAGTCCTCCCCATAAAGAAATGTGGTCATGACGTTGAACTTCACGCATAATTTTTTCTTTTTCTTTTTCACGCATAATTTTTTTAAAGCAAATTCTGCCCATACAGTCAAGTCATTGCACAATCCTCACTGTGCAGAGTCCAGCCCAGGGTTTGCCTTCAAAGGTTCCCGGGGAGAGGGCAGCAGGAGGGGGCGGGGATACCAAAGTGGCAGCTGCACGGGCAGCTGCACGGGCAGCTGGAGGAAGCAGGACGGGCAGGTCTCCTGGGCCGGAGAAAACGGTGCCATCGTTTTTGAATCGCCTCATGTGCCTCTAAGTAAGGGAACAAACAACTAATGTCACCCACAGCCTTCCAAAAGACAAACAACAAATAGCGGCATTCACGGAACTAGAGAAACTCCTCCGAGGATGCAGCACTGTGGCCCATTGTGACAATGACCAGCTGACGCGCCGGCCTCCTGAAAAGGGCCATTCTCATGGAGCCTCTGCAGGACCCCTAACTGGGGCAGCGCCCTGGGCGCCTGCGCCACGCGGCGCATCTTAATTGCTTTGCTGGCATTTATTGGATGCCACTGGTCTGGCTCAGCATCCTTTCACGGCCCTGCTACCGGACCACAAATCAGGTGCAGAGAAAACCCGCCGCAGCACCCTCCCTCCCCTCCAAAGGGCAGTTGCATTGTTTCAGGGACGTTTGATATTTAAATGTTCGTGACGTTGGTTGGAGCTGGGTTGCAGTGTGGGCGGAGGCCTGGTGCGGAGGCGGCTAGGCTGTCCTAGCAAAGACAGGTCGGCGGGCAGGAGGGGGAGGCTGAGGGCGCTGGGGAGAGGCCAGCGGCGGACCAGTACGTGGATGGATGCAGGGACTCTGCCTGCGGTGCCATCGCCAGAGCCGCAAGGTGCTTGGAGAACCAGCCAGCAGGGCGCGATCCTGCGGGGAGAGGCGGGGTGAGGTCCCCGCGCTGCCCTTGCGCACGGCCGCATCTCTCCGCATCCCTGCTGCATCCCCGCCGCATCCCCCAGCAGCGGCTCCAGGGCGAGATGCTCTGCGCAGTCACGTGTGCAGCTGGGGGGGGGGGGGGGGCGAGGGAGAGCCCCGCTCCACTCCCACCTGCTGGCGGTTTCCTGAAGTGCAGGGCGGGCGCACCTGGCCTGGGGAGGGGGGAAGGGGGGGGGGGGAGCGTTCCCAGGCGCCCCAGCTCCTCGCTCCTCCTTCTTTGCAAACCAAAAGGTGGCCCAGGGAAGGCTCCCCGTTAGGCTGTTTCACCCAGCGGACTCCTCTCTTCCAAGATGTCTACATCTGTCTCCGCAGGTAGTGCCCGGCCGTTTGCAAAAACAGTTCTGCCTTAGTTTACAATGGCCACACCGCAGCGATTTGGAATGAGAGCGGCTACCAAACTCCAGAAATAACTTCCCTAGCCCCTTAGAAACAATAGCAAGAGTCCTCCTGCTGTTGGGGGAAGGGGGATGCTTTGATGTTCAAAGAGCTCCCTGTTCCTGGACTCTGAGAGGGGCTCTGGTCACCAGAGGGACCTTCACCAAAGACTGGCCCCTGGCCGGCCCTGTGGAGACAGCTGCAGCTGGAGGTGGGGAAGGGGTGGGGGGGTGCTCAGGTGGATTCCCAGACCCGAGAAATTGGGCTTCACGGGTTATCCGGGCACACAGTGAACTTGACCGATCTCATTTCCTGCGTCCTGACCAGAAAGTCACTGGAGTTAGCTGTTGGGAGCAGGAGGGGTACCGCTGGGAGCTCCAGAGAGGGCAGCAAGGAGGGACTGGCTGGTTTAGCTACATCAATCAACACCATGAATCCTGAGTATTTAAAGAGGCAGATAAAACTGGACAAAATGGGAAATCCAGAGACAAGCGCCCTTTATGGTTGTATCTATGCTAAGAAAAGGGTAATTTGTTCGTTAGACCCAATAGACCGGACATCTTCTGGACGTCCTTCCTGACAAAGCTGCAGGGGCTGTGCGGGTAGAGGGCCAGCCATGAGAGGCAGCCCCGAGAGGCAGCAGCGCAGCCCTATTCCCAGAGGGGGCGCAGGAGAGGCTGCGGGGTGACCGGTCCGGCACTGCGGCCCCTGCCGCAGAGGCAGCGGGAGAGGGGACTGTGCTGTCCCGATCCCAGTGCTGCCCCTTCCACACAGGCAGCCACAGAGGCAGCGGCACTGGCCCAGTCCCAGTGCCACGCCTCTGCAGAGGCTGGACAGGGTTCGACCTGCTTTGTCTCAACCTCCCCCAGCCCCTCCCCCAATCCCTCCCCCAGCTGGCCTGGCCCCAGATTGACCCCACCCAACAGTGGGCAGGGAGCAGGACCAGCGCTAAGAAGCAAGGGCTGAGGGCCGAGGGCTGGCAGCAGAGGCAGCCAGCAGTGGCAGCAGCAGCAGGGTGATGGGGGAGGTTGATCGGCCCTGTCTCCTCCCTAAGCTGTCATTAGGACGTCTCCTGCAGGCTCCTGGACTGTGAGGGGAGCAGGCCTGGATGAGGGACACACACCCCCACTCCAGTGCACGAATTTTCATGCACCGGGCCTCCAGTTCTAACATGAGAGGAGGCTTGACTTGCCTACATTGCCCCAAGAAAGGGATGCTTGGGTAGGAAAGGGGGCGTCTTCAAGAAACAGCTGGAGGCCCTCTGTGAATCAGTAACGCCCGCCCTTGTGAAAGAGGCAGAGGCATGTGGGTGCTCAGGGCAGCGTGGCCTCAGAGAGGAAGGTTCGGCCAGACCCAGGCCCATGAGGACCAGAGTGGCCGCACACAGGGGTTCTCCACGTGTGCTCCCTGGACCAGCGGAACCAGGGCCTTTTGGGAACTTACTTAAAAGGCAGGTTTGGGGCCCCCACCCCAGGTCCACCGAATGAGGAACCGTGGGTGGGACCCAGCCATCTGTGTCTTAACCAGCCTTCCCGGTGACTCGGAGGCACCCGGAGTCCGAGGACCGCTGAGCAGGCGCGTGCCTTTGCTCCCAGCACCTGCCAGTTTGGAGAAAAACAGCTGCTGGGGCTCATTGTCCTCTTGTTCCCTTAGAAATGAGGAGGAGGGTTGACAAGGGAGGATGAGGGGCAGGCAGCTCTGTTCCTGGGCCTGGCAGGCCATCTCCCCATCGAGTGCTCCCCCACCCCCTGCTCGCTCCCATCCATCCTCAGGATGGCCGCCCTCTGTGGGGAGACCTTCCCCGGGAGCCTGAGCCCCTCCACTGTTGGGGTCACTTTCGTTGAACCCCACCAGTCAGGCTGTCTGAGATCTGGTGCCCCGTCAACATGCGCTCAAGTGTGCAGGGAGCAGAGTCAGCTGGGAAAAGAGCGAGTGGGGGGAGGGAGCTGGAGAGGGAGGGAGGGGGTTTGGTCAGTGCCCTCACTGAGTGAGGGCCAGGCGTGAGTCAGCTGGCAGAGGTGCTGAGCCAGGAGCAGAGGGAGCCATGCCCACCAGAGACTAGTTTGGGGAGACTGGGCACAAGCAGCTACCCTTCAGGGCCCAGCAGCAAAACAAGGGCCGCTGTGGCTGGGACAGTGAGGGACCCGCTGGGGCAGGAGCCCTGGGCTGACTTTCCCGCCCCTGGCACACCCCTGGGGTCTCTGGGAGGTTTGTGGAGCTTCAAGAGAAGGCTGTGTGCCCCCCGCGGCTGCCAAAACGACGCCCTCCGCCAAAACCAGTTTGGCTCAGTGGATAGAGAGTTGGCCTACGGACTCAAGGGTCCTGGGTTCAATTCCGGACAAGGGCATGTACCTTGGTTGCAGGCACAGCCCCAGTAGGAGGTGTGCAGGAGGCAGCTGGTCGATGTTTCTCTCTCATCGATGTTTCTAACTCTCTATCCCTCTTCCTTCCTCTCTGTAAAAAATCAATAAAATATATTTTAAAAATAAAATAAAATAAAAGATGCCCTCTTCTGAGGAGAAACTGCCCCTGGGAACATCCTGAGCTGCTGGCGACCAGCTGCTGCCCCCGAGGGACCCACGCACATCACCTGACGCCCCCCCTCTCCAGGCAGCTCCAGGGACACGGGCCGGGCAAGAGCACCAGAGCCAGGCCTTCCCGCCCCATGGAGGGCTCCCCTGTAGGCTGCCTCCCTCTGCTCCGGGCCCCCTATCACAGGTCAGGCTTCCTCTCAGAGGCAGACCCAACGTGTGTCCTGGGACACAGCTCCTGGGACAAGGACTCCAACCCGGGCACCGCACCCGCCTGCCTCCCATTGGTTCGCACATGCCCACCTGAAGGCGGACCGTCACCTGCCCATCTGATTACCCCCTGTGCCCAGGACATCAGCAGCAGCCAGTGAGCAGTTAATGAATAAATAAACAGAAAACTGCGCCTAGTGAGCCCATTGGCTCCCAGCCCTTGGGCAGCTGCAGCTCCGTTGGGAAGTGTCCTTGAGTCCATACTGGCCCATAAATTGAAAAAGTAATTCTTCGAGTATTTATGTAGACCATTATTTAAATGTATATGGAAGCTATCGTGGGAATGAGATAAAGTTGGAGTAAGGGGTTGTTGAGTTCATGGTCGTTTTCAGTGTGCTGTTTCTATTTTTAGAACAGCAGGTTCTAGAAGGCCAGACCTTGGACATATAGGTCCCATGACATCGTCAGATTAAATTAAGAGTGATGGCCCAGCTGGTGTGGCATCAACCCATGAAACAAGTGATTGCTGGTTCTATTCCCGGTCAGGGCACACACCCTGGTTGCGGGCTCTAGGGGGCATGCGGGAGGCAGCGGATTGACGATGTTTCTCTCTTATAGATGTTCTATCTCTCTATCCCTCTCCCTTCCTCTCTCTCTAAAAAACAATTTTAAAATATTTTTAGAAAATTAAAAAAAAAAGAATGGCAATATTAGGACATGAATTGGAAGGAGAAGATGGAGATAGAGGAGAGAAAAGAAGCTTGAGGAGGAGAAAGAAAAGAAGGAGGAGGAGAAAAAGGAGGAGGAGGAGGAGGAGGAGGAGGAGGAGGGAGAGAGGATACAGAGAACCCATCTTTGGGGCAAAAACCACCATGAGGATTTTCTTTCTCTTTCTTACATAATAAATATCCAATGTCCTGTGCTTTTACCCCGCCAGGGCTCACATAAGAAAATCTCAATTTGATTCATCTAAGAACCACCCCTGACTGGCCAAAGCAGAACTTGAACTTGAGTCGTACTAGAGATGTTGGAGCACTACCTGCCACATGAGAAATCCCCAGACTTTATGCACGTCGTTGGGGCATAATGAATCAGCAGGAGCGAAGGCTTGTGCAAGCCACACGGAAGCACAGGCAGAGGCGGAAATGCAATTTGCTTTCTGCATTACCAGCAATAAGCAACCTCTTATATCATAATGTTAGATCTAAAAATAGCTCACTGTAAATTCGGGGCCTGGCCCATCGGAGGGGCTGTGCGCAGAAGCCAGTTGTTCATTATTCTCTACATCAAAGGCTTCAGCAGTGAGAGCCCAATTACCAAAAAGGACCAGCGGGAAATTACACACTGCGCTTCTTGTTTATTGCGGAGAGACTTTGGTCCGCATCTCACCAATGGAGGAAACTGTACCGACTCACATCATTCACACACGGCATTCTCCCCTCCCATGGAGGGCTCTCACAGATGATGCTGCGGAAAGAAATAAAGCGAGAAAAGTATGATTTTTAGGAAGATTGTGCCACCGTGTCATTCAGAGTGAACAGCCGTTTCTGTGGCCACAGGCCAGGCCTGCAGCCATGGACAGGTGGGTAATGCCATTGACGAGGAAAATGAGACATTTTTGGAGGGGGGACCAGCAGCCTGACTCTGTGCCTAGTCAGTCAGTATCCCTAAAGCACGTTCTTGTTAGCCTATCATCAAGTCACTGCCCTTCCTTCATTATCTGGTCCTGCAAGACCTATTGACATAAATACTCACATTTTACAGATGCCATAAACCATGAACCATATATAGTCCCTGGAGGGGGAAACCCTAGCCTCCCGCTCTTTCCAGCTCTGTGGCTGCCACCATTTCTGTTTGGATTTGTTTACCTCCTATAATTGAAACTTTGTAGCCTTGAGTGGAGGTTTAGGCTGGCAAGGGCAGGCAGAAAGCTTGGCTTCTTCCATTGCCTGGGAAACCCAAACCTCTCTCCTGTTCTCTGTGGCTGTAGCCATCTTAGTTGGGATTATTTGCATACTCACTCTGATTGGCTAGTGGGTGTGGCTTGTGGGTGTAGCAGAGGTATGGTCAATTTGCATATTACTATTTTATTAGATAGGATAGTTATATTTAAATACTTCATTAATGAGTGTGTGTGTGTGTGTGTGTGTGTGTGTGTGTATTGGAGCTCATGATCAATATTGTTTCCAAGTGGTTCTATACAACCAAAAGTTATGATTTCTTTAACGTTTTCATAAATTACTCAAGATGTGACCGGTGAGTCAGCCATTGTGAGGCCATCTGTGTCACCCCCATGAGCCATCGGTCCATCCACGGTCCCCACTGTTCCCCTGGATGTGCCAAGAGGAATCAGAGTGTGGCCAGTTCTGCCCAGATCAGCAGGAAAACCGTGGTACCATAAGCAGATACATCACTTCCCCAGAGCCAAGACAGAGTCAGAAGCATCCCACAAAACTTTAGAGGGGCACGCGCTAATGAGCAGAAATGGGACTGAGTGTGTTTAGTTCTGAAAATTGGAACGCACAAGAGGAAACCGGAGGCGTTTGGATGTCCTCTTGTCTCCTGGAGGCCGAGAGTGCGATGGACAGGAATGAACATGACTGATCCCTGGGGTGTTGGAAGCAGAGACCCGGGCCGTGTACCACGAACGTGGACGACAAGCCAGAGGTGTCCCCCAGCACGCTGACTGGTGGGAACGGCAGCAGCAGTGGGAAAAAGCCAGCCATCGGGAAGAAAATAACATCCCGAAGGGACTCCAAATTGGTACGAGAAATACATCCTTGTGTTTCCAAAGATGAACACACGCACAGCGTGGACTGCGAGCACACCGCTGTTATCAACGGCTCCAGACAAAGTGTGTTATTATCTCGATTATTAAACTAGCAGCGAGGATGCCACCGCCATGACATGACTGTGCGAAGGAGGTGGCAGGGTCGGCCTCCAATTAGCGAGGACTCGGGGTTCCGGGGGTGGGTGCAGCTGGCAAACAGGCCTAGCTTCGATCCCGTGCCTGACCCTGAGGTGTCCAGTGAAGACCAGCTCTGCAAACTCACCTACTGTGTGCACACACGTCACTGTACAATTAGAATGGGTATGTTCTGTACTTTCCTGAAAAAAAAAAAAAAAAGCAAACTATGCTGTCCATGGGCCAGAGGCCATAGCAACATATACAATGGATTGCTTTTCAAAATATTTCAAGTACAAAAATGTCAGTGGCCAAAACCGGTTTGGCTCAGTGGATAGAGCGTCAGTCTGCGGACTGAAAGATCCCGGGTTCGATTCCGGTCAGGGGCATGTACTCTGGTTGCGGGCACATCCCCGGTAGAGGGTGTGCAAGAAGTAGCTGGTCGGTGTTTCTCTCTCATCGACGTTTCTAGCTATCTATCTCTCTCCCTTCCTCTCTGTAAAAAATCAATAAAAATATATTTTTTAAAAAATGTCAGTGATTGGTGACAAGGTCTGCACAGCTAACCTGTGGCCCTAGCTCTAATTTTATTCTTTTAGTTTGTTTTTAATATGTTTTTATTCATTTCATAGAGAAGCAGGGAGAGGGAGAGAGATAGAAACAACAATGATGAGAGAGAGTCCATGACCTGCTGCCTCCTGCACACCCCCTTCTGGGGATCGAACCCACAACCTGGGCACATGCCCTAACTGGGAACGGAAATGTGATTTCCTGGTCCCTGGCGTCAATGCCCAACCACTGAGTTACGGTGGCTGGGCATTGAGGGTTGTTGTTTTTTTAAACCTAATATGTAATGACAATGATAGTGAAACAAATACTGATTATTTATTTTTAAATATGTATATATTTTGATTGATTTTTTTTTTACAGAGAGGAAGGGAGAGGGATAGAGAGTTAGAGACACTGATCAGCTGCCTCCTGCACACGCCCTACTGGGGATGTGCCCACAACCAAGGTCCATGCCCTTGACCAGAATCGAATCTGGGACCTTTCAGTCCACAGGCCGATGCTCTAGCCACTGAGCCAAACCAGTTAGGGCTGATTGTTTCTTTTGGAAATTAAGAAATCTTGTGTAAAAGGATGCTTTTTCCTGGTGTTCTGTGTGTTGTGTGGGTGGTGTAGACCATGAATCCAGCTGCTGCGTCCAGAATTGCTGGCTGGGTCAGGATTCTTTGCAGCAGCTCTAACCTGACTTAGAGGGTGAGGCCGTGGGAACCGAAAGGAAGTGCCCAGCCCAGGAGGCGGGATAAAGAAACAGGGACACCAATCCTACAAATCGAAGGACTATGTACAAGGCATACAACGTCTGGCCCCAGAAACCAGCCCACGGGAGTGTGGGGCCAAACATGCTGCTGTCCTCGCCAAGGAACTGGGTGGCTCTGCAGGGAAGCCAGGCTGGGGTGCGTGGACAGTGGGACAAGGGACCACAGCTGATTCGGTTTCCGTGGCAGAGCCTGCGTGCTGGGGGTTTCCAGGCTGAGTGTCCGTGAGTCAGGTGTCCAAGGCCCTGACGGCTGTCTCAGGCTCTGAGGAAGGAAGTCCCCAGGTCCGGAGAGATGGGCAGCAGGGCTGGGTGTGCCCACCAGCCTGATTCTTAACTACGTGCGAGACAGGGAACCAGGTTCAGCACCAGCCTATGGCCCCCAGCAGCCCAGCACACCCCCAGCAGGACACTCCACTGGACACGGCCGTGTGTCAGCTGTGAACAGGGCTCCACTCCACATCCAAACATACCAGGTAACGTCCCTACTTTCCTGCTAGGACTGCCTGTGAAGGAGGAAGGGGGTCCAATTCAAGATAAAACTTCCTGAAAACTGACTCACTGAAGAAAATTAGCAATCACTGTTGAAATTCAGGCTGTGAGTTATTTTAGAAGATTCTTAAATATACACAATGGCTGGAACTGTATCAGAACGGAGCACTAAGGAAACATTTACATCCTAAAGATTCTAATAGGAAAATTAGATGTACACTTGTAAATATATATATAATCTGGATATATATATATATATATATATATATATATATATATATATCCAGATTGGAACATTTAAAGGGATAGGAGGACAAACTGCATTCTGTTGATACAAGAAACAGTATAGTGTCTGCCATCAAGAATATGCTGGCCTGCACGTGCCAGGGGCTGGATGCAACAAGGGATGAAGCAGCACAGACTGGTTGTCACAGAATAGATCCAAGGATGTGAGTACAGCAGAGGAATATAGTGAACAATATTGTAATAACTATGTATGGTGTCAGGAGGGTACTAGATTTATTGGAGTGATCACATCGTAAATTATATCAATGTCTAACCACTATGCTGGACACCTCAAATTAATTTAAAGGAGTATTGGCTCAGTGGATAGAGCACCCACCTGTGGACTAAAGGGTCCCGGGTACGATTCCAGCCATTTGCAGACTCGATCCCCCCAGTAGGGGGCATGCAGGAGGCAGCCAATGAATGATTCTCTCTCATCATGGATGTTTCTCTCTCTCTATCCCTCTCCCTTCCTCTCTGAAATCAATAAAAATATATTTTAAAAAAAAAGAATATTGAATGTCAACTGTCATTGGAAAGTTAAAAAAAAAGATTAAAATAACATTTTTTTTTTTAAGTTTAAAGGGTATGTTGATTTTTCAAAAGAATCAGCGATCAGCTTTGGACCTGAAAGAGTTTCTGAGACAGGAAACACGTATGCGCATGCTCTCCCTCCCTGTGGCCAATGTGCCACCACTTTTCCTTCTGAACACACGGCCCTCTGAGAGCTCGGCGCTGGCTGGGCAAACGGCCAGCGATGCGGCTGACCCCCGCGCCACCTCCTCTTTAGACATAGGTCACCCGCGTGTAGCTGCCACCGTAGCGTGAGTCACCTATTTTCTGGGCAGGCATGGCGCACACCAGAAGTACTGGATCACTTTCCATGTTAATTGCAATTACACAGGAAAACATAGCGTGCTGCCAAAATATTCGCAGGATAATTGCCCCGTGGTGACAAGATAATCTTCCCGTTCTCCCCACACAGAGCGTGCGCCCAGCTCCTTACCCCGCAGCCGCCCGCCCAGCGGAGACATGCACGGGGCCCAGCCAGGCCTGTGCCTTCGCACCAGCAGCTTCTCTCCAGCCCCTTTCCCGTGGCAGAGGGGGTGTGTGGCTGGATCAGCGTTTCTCAGCCTCAGCTCCACTGACCTATAGAGCCTGAGATCTTTTTTCCTGTGTGTGTGTGTGAGTGTGTGAGTGTGTGAGTGTGAGTGTGTGTGTGTGTGTGTGTGTGTGTGTGAGTGTGTGAGTGTGTGTGTGTGTGAGTGTGTGAGTGTGTGTGTGAGTGTGTGAGTGTGTGTGTGTTTGTGTGTGTATGTGTGAGTGTGTGTGGTTGTGTATGTGTGTGTGTGAGTGTGTGAGTGTGTGTGTGTGTGAGTGTGTGTGTTTGTGTGTGTGTATGTGTGAGTGTGTGTGTGTGTGTGTGTGTGTGAGTGTGTGTGTGTGTGTGTGAGTGTGTGTGTGTGTGTGAGTGTGTGTGTGTGTGTGTGAGTGTGTGTGTGTGTGTGTGTGTGAGTGTGTGTGTTTGTGTGTGTGAGTGTGTGAGTGTGTGTGTGTGAGTGTGTGTGAGTGTGTGTGTGTGTGTGTGTGTGTGTGAGTGTGTGTGTGTGTGTGTGTATGTGTGAGTGTGTGTGGTTGTGTATGTGTTTGTGAGTGTGTTTGTGAGTGTGTGTGTGTGTGTGAGGGGAGGGGGCATGGGTCTTTCTTGTGCATTGTGGGGTTTTGAGCAGCATCCTGGTCTCTGCTCACTGGATGACTATCACATGCATCCACCCCAATCTCACCCCAAGAGGCTTCTGAATTAGCCAAATGTGCCTGGAGACAAGATAGCCACCACCCCCCATTGGGAGCCACTGGATAGATGTGTTTGCCCGACTGGTAAGAAGGTCCTGCTTTCATGCCGAAACCGGTTTGGCTCAGTGGATAGAGCATCAGTCTACGAACTGAAAGGTTCTAGGATCGATTCTGGTTCAAGGGCATGTACATTGTGTGTGTGTGTGTGTGGCTGGCGCCATTTGCAGGCACATCCCCTGTGGGGGTGTGCAGGAGGCAGCTTGTCGATGGTTCTCTCTCATCGATGTTTCTAGCTCTCTATCCCTCTCCCTTCTTCTCTGTAATAATCAATAAAATACATTTTTAAAAAGAAGAAGGAGAAGGAGGAGGAGGAGGAGGAGAAGGAGGAGGAGGAGGAGGAGGAGGAGGAGGTCCTGCTTTCAGCTGTTGGCCCAGGCACACACAGGAATAGAGCAATGCATCTGTGACACCCCTGCCCCACAGCCCTTCTCCCTGCCTCTCCCCACATCTCAAGAGCTCCCTCTCCTTGTAGTCCTTGCTCTCAGAAAGCACAGCTTTTCTCCCTCCAAAGAGTCCCAAGTCCAAAGACAATCCTGCTACTGTCTCCCACGTTCCCCACAATGCACCCCTCCCCACCGGGGCCACACGTGGACGTGCTTTGAAAAATAAAACACTGATCAATCGTGTTGTTAATACTCACGGGGTATTGGGTGAGATTTCAGTATGTCATTGCCTGCGATTGGTGCACCTTTTTACTTGTTGATTATTAGGTCTGATCAAATAAACTGTGTTCTCTCCCCTGGGAAACTGACCTTTAGACCATTTCACAGCCCAGCTTCCCTTTCACATGGACCACATTCCATCTGCTAAGACCAGTAACTTCCCCTCCGGACTTGCCCAGCATCAGGACCCGCCCAGAGAATGCCCTGCCGAAAAAGCCTGCCTAGAACCCTTTAAGATCTCCTTCTCCCCATCCCTGGGGCTGGCGCCATTTGGGGGCTCAGCCCATCTGGGTTTCCAGATAACCCAATAATGTATGATTCTTTACCACTGTTGGCCTGGTGCGTACCTCCTTCAGCGACCCTAACATGGGCCCGTTTATTTTCTGTTTTCCCCATACAATGGAAGTACCATGAGGATTAGGATCTTATGTATCTCATTCCTTATTACATCTACAACCAAGAGTAGCACCTAGCATGAAGGAGGTGCTCAGTACACTGCAGAGTATCTGTAGAATGGGAGAACTGCTCTCACAGCTCATCTGCTTTGGTGCCATCTTGCTATACTCTACCTGCTGTTGCCTTGATATTCCCCCCCTCCACCCTCCACTGGACTAGAATGTCCTCAAGGGCAGGGAGCACATCTCCTTCACCCCTGGCACCTTGCAGACCATATATATCGGATGTTTGGTAGATGGTTGGACAGGTGGATTTACTAGGTTAGAAGAGGGAGAATTATGCCTAGGGCTGGCCCTGGGGCCCCTGATCTGACAGGGAAGGTGAATTGCTTTTAGAATTTAAGTCACCAGTCAGTCATCACAATGGGCCATGTAAAAGCCATCCTCCCTAGTCATACAGACAGGAGCAAGCAGATTAATTTTTTTTCAATATATTGTATTGATTTCTTCACAGAGAGGAAGGGAGAGGGATAGAGAGTTAGAAACACCGATGAGAGAGAAACATCCACCAGCTGCCTCCTGCACACCTCCTACTGGGGATATGCCCACAACCTTGACTGGGATCGAACCTGGGACCCTTCAGTCCGCAGGCTCACCCTCTATCCTCTGAGCCAAACCAGTTAGGGCCAAGCAGATGAATTTCTGAAAGTATCTGTGGGTTAAGTTTCCATCCTTCCCCGAGGTTGTAATTAGCACAGGGGTTCCTTTCACTTTTCAAAGCCTCTTATGAGTGCCCAGTTCTATCTCTCCAGCCTGCGCCTTCAACAGGAGGGATGTGCCCTGGGGCACTCTCTGAAAATCACCCTCACCTTCCCCAGAAAATGCAAAGGGCCCAAATCAAACCAATTCCCTCTCCACACTCACTCCCACAGAACAAGAGGTAACGACCAGTGCGTTGATTTTCTTCTGGGCTCGTGACCTGATTTCCATCTGGTCGATTCTTTCCAGACCTTGACTGGGCATTCATTTGTGGGAATAATTTAACTCCCATTGTTCTGCCGTTTTTGTCCCAGTAGACGTCTTGATAACGCGGGGCTGCCCCATGACATGTCAGCAATCTTGTTTTCCTCGGGTCTATAAAAGCAAAAAAAAAAAAAAAAAAAAAAAAAAAAAAAAAAAGAATAAACCACATAGATTATTTGAAGAAAGAAAAGGGAGAAAATGAAGAAAGCACGCAAAATAGAGATATTTGAAAGTACGGCTGAGAAAACCAGCATCCAGACCATTTGTAGGAGAATTATAGTCCTTTCCATTTAGAGAAGCAGGACAAGTTAATTGCATAGTTCCCATGAAATAAACTATGTGGTAATTGCCCAGAAACTCCTGTGGAAACCGTAGTAATTACACGGAACGAAGGCCTGCCTTCTAAAATAGACCCGGAGCTACCGCGTCCACATACAATGGGGAGATGCTTAGCTTCTGGATGTGAATGCAGCCCCGTCAATGACTTTGGCTGCAGGTTTTTTTTTTAAGATAATGATTTTTAAATGCAGACATCTTTCTAGAAATGGTCTCGGGCACATTATTTCCCTTCCAAAAGTGGGAGAAAAGGCTCAGCTAATGGCTGCTAGGCAGCAGGCATGTTGACAGTAATTTCCTGCCTGAAAGAGGTGAGGATCTGCGGAGAAACACAGGCACCATCTTAGGGCGGATTTTGGGCTGTGGGCTCGCATTTGCATGTGGTGTGTCGAGTGTGAAAGGAAGCTGCTGGCCAGAATGGAAATGGCCGAGTCGGGGAGTGAATGGCACAGCACATTTTGCAGAGAGCAAGCAATTTTCTTGGGAATAAAAAGGCTCGTTATATAGCCAATCCCCCCAAACAATCCCCTTTTGTAACTCTGTTTTACAAATCCTAAATTATTCTGCTGGAGGGAGAAGGGGGAAATACATGGATGGTGGGGATTGTCTGGCCCTCAGAAACTCGGCAGAGTGAGAAATCAGGGAAATTGGCTCCTGGGATCCTGGTTCTTGGCGGTGGGTGTTTTGAAGCAACTTGCTAACCCTGGGGCCCGACGTTACTAAAAAGGTGAGGCTCCCTTTCCTGCTCAATTTAAAACTTGGGGATTAGGGTTCCAGAAGAACCAAATCGAGGGTTTTCAACATCGCCAGAATTTCTCTGTGCATCAGCTAGCATCCTGACACCCCCACCCCCCCACACCCTGCACCCCAACCCTGCTAGACAAGATTGAAAAACTAGTCTAATGGGTGCTCAGCTATCCACTCTGGGGCCCTCTGATCAGGTCTACCAGTTGGCTAACGCCCAGGGTCAAGACGGCATCAAGGCTGGATTTAGAATTAGCTTGCCAAGGCTTTTGTGAATTTAATTTTATAGACATTGTCCTGATCAGTTGATGCCAGACTCAGTGATGGGCATGAGAGGAAGAAATGGGATTAGAAATGAGAAAAGCCAGACAAAGGGGGGGAAGGGAAATTTCTAATTGCACATAATTTCAACCTTATATGTGCTCAGCACTGGCATGGCCAGGCCAGCTCCAAAATCATGAGGAAGCTTTTGGAGAGACACATTTAGTCCCCAAATGGTTCTGTTAAACCTAGGCCGTCTTTTATCCTTGAGGTGGGGGTTGGAGAGGGGGGGGTGAGAGAGAGAGAGAGAGAGAGAGAGTGTGTTTCCAGGGCTGTGGACATTTCCACAGGGTTGAGAGAATCCCAAAGACAGAGAATTATTCTCTGCTTCCTCTTTGCATTTTAATAAACGTTGGTTGACTGAATAAATAAATGCTGAGATCTGAGCAGAGACTCTCACATATCACCACAGTATGTTTGCCTTTGGCCCAAGACTTTGCACACCTATGAAGGGAAGAATGGTTGCAAAGTGGCCTTTTGTTTTTAATGTCTGATAATCAAAAGAGAACACGGTTGTCAGAATTTGTTGAATTTAGAAGTAAGGAGCATTTTTGAGTTGCTGTTATCTTTCGAAGTCATGCAGTAACCAGAGGTGCCCAGGAGTCAGAATTCTGGCAGCCTCTTCCAAAGCTCTTTCCAACACATGGCTGTGTCACGTGATGTGTCTCAAGTCAATTTAGTCATCACTTTTGAAGAATCTGAGTCTTCAGAGAGACAGATGACTCTGTGCGTATCTGCGACAGACAGAAACCAACTCAACTTTCCTATTATTGTTCTAGAGGGGCTGCTCATTAAAATTATTAACATGGAGCTTCTCCTTCAAATTTCTTTTCAGGGAAGTATTTTATAGAGGCCACTGCTGTGAACTGAATCTTTGTGTTCCCCCAAATTCATATGTTGGAACCCTAATCCCCAGTGGGGTGCTGTTGGACGTGGGGCTTTGGAAGGTCATTGAGTCCTAGGGGTGGAGCCCCATGAATGGGGTTAGTGCCCTTATAAAAAGAGACAAGGAGACACTAGAGGAAGCTCATTCTGCCACCTTCCCCCCACCACCACCACCACCACCACATAACCCTGCCAGACAAGACTGGATCATTGGCAGGGTTGGGTGGGGGTGTGGCAGAATGAGAACATCAGGAGGAGGTTCCCATCCCAAGAACCAACCATGATGGCACCTGACCTCAGACCTCCTACCTCCAGAACTGTGGACAGCTAGTGTCTATGATGTATAAGCCATCCAGTCCCTGGTGCTCTGTTAAAGCAGCCCCCACTGATGGAGACAGCCATGCTGTTGAATGTGGATATGAACCAGTCAATACCCTACCCAATGTGGGGACATAATCCTTAGCTCCAAAATAGTGCCCAGGTTTTCCCTAGGAAATCACAGAGGGGCTGGAAAATTCTGGAATCCTGTGCTGGGGCTGAGCCTGTTTTAATCCCCAACCCCACCACCACCACCACCAGGGCCTTGGGTAGGTCCTGGTCACTCACATCCTCCCAGGTCAGATGGATGCCAGGACAACAGGGCCCAGCAATCACATGTCCAAGTAGAATTCTTCCGGTCCCGTGACTCCAACCACCTCCTGCAAGAAGGCAGCCTTCTCACCTGGGCTTAGAAACCAAGAACCCAGACTCCACTGCAGATGCCAACATTTCAAATGTACTTTAAACCACCCTGTTGTGCTGGCTACTCCCACGGTCCTCTTCAGTGCCCTCTGCTTGTAAGTCTCTTATCCGGCTCCCCCCCCCCCCAATAGGCTGTCCCCTCACCTGTCACCTTGTGTTAAGCAGGCAGGACTGCCTGGTGGTGGGAGCAGTGGTCCTGAAGGCCACTTCCTGGACTCAGCTCCCTGCTGCCAGCTTTCCCGAATCACCTGGTTGCTCACGCCTCTGTGTTCTCATCTGGGGAATGGGGTGAAAACCAAACCTCCCTCTCAGGCATGGTGTAAGGATGGGTGGGGGAAATATTTCTGGAACATAGTTCGTACTCCGTGATTCTTGGCTCTTGTTTTTACAAAAGATGAAGTATCCATCTCAGCAAGGTGGCTGGAATACCCAGCTGGTGTATCACAGGGCCAAGCAGGGAACTCCTGTCCTCCGAGTCCTACAGCTGACACCAAGGGCAGTTCAGGTCACTGCTCACAGAAGTGGCTCTTCTACCCCTCCCCTTGGAAGAATAAGGAGACATATGTGATAATAACTCAATTTTACAGGGAGAATCACACCTTGGAAAGCAAGCACCTGGACATTATGCACATATAACATAAACACATGTGTACATACATACATACACATACAACAGGCACCACATGTAAGCATCCTACCTAATAAAAGAATGATATGCAGATTGACCATCACTCCAACACACAATAGCTGCCCCCATGTGGACACAAGATGGCCACCACAAGGTGACCAGCAGGGGAGGGCAGTTGGGAGGCACCAGGCCTGCAAAAGAGGGCAGTTGGAGGCAATCAACCCTGCAGGGGAGGGCAGTTAGGGGTGACCAGGCCGGAAGGAGGGAAGTTGGGGGCAAACAGGCTGGCAGGGGAGTAGTTAGACATCAATCAGGCTGGCATGGGAGTGGTTAGGGGTGATCAGGCTAGCAGGCAGAAGCAGTTAGGGGCAATCAGGAAGGCAGGCAGGCAAGCAGTTGGGAGCCAGCAGTCCTGGATTGTGAGAGGGATGTCCGACTGCTGGTTTAGGCCCAATCCCACCAGTAGTTGGACATCCCTCAAGGGGTTCCAGATTGGAGAGGGTGCAGGCTGGGCTGAGGGACTCCCCCCCACCTGCCCTCCAGCCCTGTGCACAGATTTTGTGCACCAGGACTCTAGCACATGTTTATATTAGCTAATATAAAGTCAAGCCTAGAACATTTAAAAGGTATAAATATAATTAGGAGTTACTCATAATCACGCAATCTCAACACCAGGCATAATCAGGTTTGGCCCTCTGGGATATGGCCCTAAGGGGCTGGGATTTTATTTATTTATTATTTATTTATTTATTTAACCCAAACACATACACGTTGCACCAGATGCACTCTATGCACCCAAGTGCATGAAAGCTCTTCTCTTCAGCTCCGGGACAGTCCTGGCATGCCCGCCCCTCTGAGCTGTGAGGCGGGATCTGGAAGGAAGGTAGAACCTTCTGAGGCTGTGGTTTTTCTCTGAGGGCTTTTGGGGTTTGAATCATAAAACTCATTAATCACAACCCTACCCCCCAGCACATGGATCAGTCTGTCTGCCTAGTCTAGGTTTCCATTCCAGAGCAGTGACCAGCTGGTGTCGCCCCCGGGACTCGGAGGAGCTGAGAAGTGAAACACACAAGCTGGTCCCAGAAGGACAGCTAGGCATGATCCCCCCATTCATGGACCGGAAGTGGTCAGACTCACAGGCGCAGGGCGTGCATGGTGGTGCCCAGCGTCCGGCAAGGGCACGTGAAGACTGGCAGCGATCTCCCTACAACATCGTGTTCATAGCAGTGGACAGGTCTGGGCACTCCATTTGTTCAGAGGGTCGATTTCATGCATCTGTGTGTTCAGCCATAAGAAAAATAAGAAGTACAAACACAAAGGTTTGCTGATTTCTGCACAGGAGCTGGCATCGTGCCAGCGCCCTGTTGGGGGCAGCGGAGGTGAGCAGGCCAGGGGGAGCACCAGCCACGTGGGGCGCGTGGCAGGACCCCTACTACCCCCACATCTGGTGGCAGCTCGTCCGAAAGCCGCTCCATCCTTCCCGAGAGTCTGCCCAGGTCTCTCTGCTCCTGGGTCATCCGGCTCTCTGTTGCTTGGTAACGAGAGCTCCTAATTATTCCACTAGGAGGTCAAAGAAATGTCGGCAACCCCATTACATGGACTTGAGATGGCCAGCGGTAAGGCAGTAATTTGCATAAAGAACTTCATTTTCCAGCCGGGCAGAGGAAAGGAAGAGAAACGCAAAGTTCGGTGCCTTTATTGTTAATATGGCAGCAAGGTGGTCCTCCAGAGTGGCTCACCATGGAGGAAGCACAGCAGCCCAGACAGATGCTGGCGCTGGCTGGGTGGCTGTGCGTCTGCTTTGTGTTGTGATTGCTGTTTTTCTCTTTAACTCCAGACACTGCCCGCTGGAGGAAAAGTGAGGTGATGAGTTGTTTTCTAGTAAAGGTTCTTAAGGATGGTGGCTTTTTCCTGGCTGGGGATTTTTATTTTATTACTTTTTAAATTTTTTTTTCTTTTGTGTTTAAGTTGACTTTTCTTCCCAACTAATGCTAGGTTATCAGGTTTAAAAATAATCCAGTTGTCTTTTTTACTTTCTCAGTTGACAATCCCCCTCCATTTTTATCTGACCATCTGCGGCTGTAATTGCCAGGGGGTTAGTTCCTACAGCACGGTTCCGGGCGCTGAGGGTAATTTGCTAAAAATGTCCTGGACAATGAGCGAGGCTGCTCCCCGGGAGCCCTCCCTGCCAGGGACTGGCCTGTCCCTCACAGCCAGACCCACGGTGGGACCTGGGAGACCGCAAGGCCTGATTTCTTTGTTGCATCTGGCTACTGTGCTGAGCCCGGCCGGTGTGGCTCAATGGCTGGGCATCAACATGAACCAGGAGGTCACACAATTTGATTCCTGGTCAGGACACATGCCCGGGGTTGCGGGCTCGATCTCCAGCAGGGAGCGTGCAGGAGGGAGCCGATCAGTGATTCAATCTCATCGTGGATGTTTCTATCTCCCTCTCCCTTCCTCTCTGAAATCAATGAAAAAAATATTTTAATGATAAGAAGAAGAAGAATAACAAATACTGTGATATTTGTTCTCTGCAGGCTCCATGCAGAAACACTGAGCAGTGGCAGGTCCCAGTGTTCATAGTCACCACGCTGTTCCAGGTACAAGAAGTGCCTCCCTTCTCTCCCCCCCCCCCCCCCATTTCTTCACTTTCTCTAAAACAAATTCAAGTCCATGCCCAAGTGGGTCTCTCTCCCTGACGTGGGTGGCACCCAGGAAAACCCATGGGGCTTCCAATGCCCAAATAATGCTGCTAACTGCCCCCCATGGCCAGGAGGCTCCAAACAAAAGAGAGAAGCGCCCAGAAGAGGGGGGAGAATTCTTTTTCCTGGATGACTTCTTTCACTGATGAAAATCGGTGCACAGCATTGCTTTGCACACCTAAGCACTGCCCTGCTGCAGTGCTCCTTGTACAGCGTGCCTGTTTGGAAACCACAATGCTCTCTGCCCCTGCCAGCCTGCCTGCCTGCCTGCCTGCCTGCCTGCCCGCCTGCCTGCCCGCCTTCCTCTAGCTCTCTGCTGGTGAAGGGGTTGGCATGCAGCAAGGCTTGGCTCACTGGTCCCCTCTGCTGGCAGCGAAGAGTAAATGGCCTGGCCTTTCAGTCAACAGAGCCAAATATCAACAGTATGATTGAAATTTCTTTTGAGAGCCAAATTTTTTAAACTTAAACTTCTTTTAACGCCATTTCTTCAACATAGATTCACCCAGGCTGTAGTATTTTGTGGAAGAACCACACTCAAGGGGCCAAAGAGCCGCATGTGGCTCGAGAGCCGCAGTTTGCTGACCAGGGGCTTGACCGAATCAGCCACTTACTGGTAAAACCTCCTGAGTTTCGCCTGTTCCCTGCAGAGCCATGTCACTTAAGCTGTGTTTGAAATGCCCATCACTGCCCAGAAGTGTCTCTGATGGGACGATGGTGGCACAACGTGGTTGGATGCTATGCCACTGCACTGCACTCTTATAAATGGTTAAAATGGTGCATTTAGTATTTCACCACAACAACAACAAAAAAAAATGGCACACACGAAGAACACTGGCACCTGTGAGAACTTGATTCATGAAACCCAGGGACCTGAAACACAGCATTAATGATAAATATGTGTAACACGCCACATCATGTGGGTGGTGGCCACTCTGGAATGGAAAAATCAGAAACTAGGGAATCCTCAAAAAAGACTTCATTTTCCTGCGAAAGACTAGGAAAACTCATAGTGCTCCTGCAGGATTAAAGCACAGATTGTTACTACCCTGTGTTTTAAAATCAACCGAATGGGAGGGAGATTTCATAGCAACTCTGGTTTGGGAGCATTTGAATCAATGTCGGAAAAAGTATCTCAAGCCCTAACTGGTTTGGTTCAGTGGATAGAGCATTGGCCTGCAGACTCATGAGTCCCAGGTTCGATTCTGGTCAAGGGCATGTACCTTGGTTGCGTGCACATACCCAGTGGGGGGTGTGCAGGAGGCAGCCGATGGATGTTTCTTTCTCATTCTCATCGATGTTTCTAGCTCTCTATCTCTCTCCCTTCCTCTCTGTAAAAAAATTAACAAAATATATTTTTAAAAAAGAAAAAGTCTCTCAAATAAACAGACAAATAAATAATAAAGTCAACTTAAATACATCTTTTATGAAAAATTATGAAACTTTTCAGTTTATCCAGAATTAGACAACTTATCAAATTCATATTTGCTCAGCCAATATTGACTTAATAGTGAACATAACGGGGGATAGAACACTGATAATATCAAATCGTGCAAGTCGCTGCCTCCCCTTAAAATAGCCCTTAAAGTTTTCATGCATCTCTCTTCACAGCATTTAGCAAGCCGGGCCTTGAAGACATGTTTGTTGTAAATGCAGTGATCCAATTAGAAATGTTATAGCAATCTTTGAGACAAGTGTAAAAAGGCTGAGAAATTTTGAAGAAAGCGGAAAAATTTAGAAACCATCTGGAAATCTTAAATAGATGACAGTAATTATTCAGCTGTTTAGAAACAAGTCCTTAACAAGAATACTTGAAGCTGGTCTCTCATTTTCCGCTAAAATAATTGTTTGTTTTCAAATCTTAGAGCTTTGGGTATGGTAATATTACTGACTGCCAACCTCCCTCTTCCTATAGACGGATTCCACATGTCAAGTCACAGGGCCCACATTTAGAGAGCATCAGGCTCCTTGTCCTCAGCGTGAAATCCACCCCAAAACTGTGGCTAAGTCCCTCCTCAAAGTGACCCGGATGTTGTTCTTATGCTCATCCTTTCACTTCCAAAAGCTGACCCCTCTTCCCCTACCTCTAGGCTAGATCCCAACACAAGCTTCCAGAATTATTCTGTGTCTAGTGACAGGAAGATGAGGAAGTCCCAGTTCAGTAGCTGATGTGACTGGAAACAAACTAATTGATCTCCTAGCACTTGCCTGAATCCAGGGAGGCCCTCCTAAAAGTTATTGTCTAAACATGAGCACTGAGCAAACACCCTGCTTGCTCTTATGTCTTATGTTCTTATCACCAAGCCCTACCCTGAGCCAGGTTTCCACAGAACTGGGCAAAGCCATGCTCAAGGAGGTCTCCCACTTCCAGACCGTAGATGCCCTGGTCAGGCTCCCCACAGCTCATACCCAAGCTCTTCCTGAGTTATTGCTTTGTTCATGTGGGGAAATCTATCTTCCACTGACCTTCCTTGGCCAATAGGATCCTTGGGTTAGACTCCAATGATGGCCCAAACTCTGTTCTGCCCCTATCCCCCTTCTCTGGGGGTTGTGTGTTTCCCTTGAGTCCAGTCCACACTCAGGCCCTGACCCGGACAGAATAACCCTTCTCATTTACTATTCTAATTCCAGTATTATGATCATGTTTGACCAGTGACTACTTTCCTCAGAATTCTCGAGAAAGTTACCACTTACCTCTAGAGAAAATTCCTGTTTTCCCATCAACTGGTAGTATCCCTAAACTACCTAGCATCCCTCATACTTTCTTCTTCCTTCCTCTGGCCCATGCATAGCTCTTCCTGGTCTTTAATTCCAAGAGCCCAATAGTTTGTAGAAGGGACAACAGAGAACTAAGTTGCAGAGATATTTTCTTAAATATCTAAACTACAGGACTGGGTGGCTGAAGCAACAGAAATTATCCTTTCACTGTCTAGAGGCTAGACGTCCAAGATCAAGGTGCTGGCAGGGTTAATTTCTCCTGAGGTGCGTAGATGGCTGTCTTCTCCCTGTGTCCTAATCTCCTCTTACAAGAACACCAGGCTAATTGAATAGGGCTACCTTAATGACCTCATTTTAACACAATCACTTCTTTCAAAGTCCTGTCTCCAAACACAGTCACATTCTGCAATACCAGGGATCAAAGCTTTAACATAAGAATTTTTGAGAGACACAGTTCAACCCATAACCATCCCTAAGCAAAGTGGAACAAAAAATTCATGGAATCATTCTCCTCAAACTGGCCCCCTGGGATTGGAGGTCCACAGAGCCACAGGTTAAGAGCAGCACGGCCTCCTAGGAAGTCCATTTTACTTCATGCTATGCTATGCCTAGAAAAAATGTCATCAGCATACTTTGAAGAAGATTGAAAATCCTATATAGTAAAAGGATAATATGCAAATTGACCGAATAGTGGAATGACTGGTTATTATGATGCCCACTGACCACTAGGGGGCAGATGCTCAATGCAGGAGCTGCCCCCTAGTGGTCCGTGTGCTCCCACAGGGGGAGTGCTACACAGCCACAAGCTGGGCTGATGGCTGGAGAGTGCAGCGGTGGTGGTAGGAGCCTCTCCCATTTCCGCAACAGCTCTAAGGATGTCTGACAGTCAGACATCCCCCCAAGCGCTCCCAGTCTGTGAAAGGATTCAGGCCTGGCTGATGGACACCCCCACCGAGTGCCCAAATGTCATGCACCAGGCCTCTAGTTTTGAATAAAAACTTAATGTTGAAGCACAGGACTTCAACATACAGTTTGCACCGGCCTCAGACCACCCTAGTCTGGGTGCTTAGACACACTAAGGGCATACATTTTCCTTTCTCTGCTGCAAAAATTACAATGGAGAAGCTTAAGGAGCCTTGAGTCTTTCCCCAAAAGAGCATTCATCCCCAGCTTCCTCACTTCCGAAAGCATATGTTTGATCAGCAAAACAAAGAGTACTGGGCTCCCTGGTGAGTAAATGCTGGCGAAGACTCCTGAGCTGGAATTTTTCTACTCAGGCAGAGTTCATGCCTTCATCATATCCCCAGGGTGCAGTTCATTTGCTTAAATTAATTGGCGCTCCTTACAGATTCTGCAGATTTCCATCTAAGAGGAAGGTCGAAACTACGAGAAGGGCACACCAACTCTCGTCATGGAATGTGAAAGAAGCCCCTCTCAAGAGCAGCAGCCTCAATTAAATTTGTTACAACTAATATCTGTGCCTTAAAAATAATTAGTCTAAAAGGGAATACGTGATACCTTTATGAAAAAAAATGTAATTATTAGTGAATATTAATCATCTAAATAAATGGAGATGTATGCCATGTTCCTGGTATAAATTGGCATAATACAGTATGCCTAATGTGGTAGATATACCAGTCCTTCTTAAGTTAGTCTATATATTCAATGCAATCCAAATCAACATTCCTGCTGGATGTTTTACAAATTCAACATAATTTTAAATATGTATAAAGGAACAAAGGTCCAAAAATAGCTAAATGGATCTTGAAAATGAAGAACAAAGGTGAGGATGAGGATGGACTTGAGAAAACTACTGTAGTAAAAGGAATTTAGCTCTTTTACAGAGCTGGACACATAGACCAATGGACCCTGTGGAGGAGCTCAGAGGCAGCCCACACCTGTTGTATGTACAGTAAAGGCAGCATCATGGAGCAACGGTGGGAACAAGGACTACTTAGTGAGATGACGTGTGAGAAATACACTATGGCCAAAAATAAAGCTGTATTTCCAGCTAATCCCTTAGAAAGATTTAAACTTCCAACTCTTTAAAAATCTAAATGTTAAACAGAACTACAAAGATGTGGGGATGTGTCTTCATGACTAAAAATTAGCACAAGATGTTTTAAACAAGAACCAAAAGAATAAACCATGAAATAATTTGTTAATGGATCAATTTGGTTACATCAAAATTAAGGCGTTTTGCCTGGCCAGCACGGCTAATGATTGAGCATCGACCTATGAACCAAGGGTTGTGTGCTTGATCCCAGTAGGGAGTGTGCAGGAAACAGTGGATCAATGAGTCTTTCTCATCATCGATGTTTCTATCTCTTTTTGCCCTCCCTCTCTGAAATCAATAAAAATCTATTTTTTAAAAAGTAAGGCTATTTGTCGGGAACACCACAATTACCAGAGAGATGACAAACTGAGAGAAGATATTTTTCCAAATAAAAAATCAATAGCATATTAATATGTAGCATATACAACAAGTCTTGTAAATCAATGGGGGGGAACCAAAAACCCTAGAAAAAATTTAAAACCTATAAAACATAAATAAACAGTTACAGAAGGCTATGTATAAGTAGGTATGAAAATCATTAATGCTCAAAATAACACAAATAAGACCACAGTGAGAGACCACTTTACAAACATGGTGAGTGATATTCAGAGTTGGGAAGTACTTGGAGATGTGGAAACTGTCTGCTGTACACTCCGTGTTCTATAAGATATGTGAATATTTAAGAACATACAATAAACACATTGGAGGGGATGCTATGAGAAAGAGAGGGAGAAGAGGGGGCTGGTATAATGAGGAAGGTAAAGAAAGATGAGCCCCCCACACAATAACGATGAAAGTGTGCTAAGATTTTAGGAGTGTTATGACCCCAACTCTGCCCTAGAGGAACAAAACAACAACACACATGTGACCTTGTGGGAATAACCTATGTAGCTGACAGTCCTCGATGACATGAAATCTTCCTTAATGATGAGTGCCGGAGACCAGCTAGATATATGCCCAACCCCTCTGTGCCTCCAAGGAATAACTACGTTTTCTGGGGACCAACCTGCTAGGCTCTGGCCAATGAAGGCAGGAGCAATGCCACTTCCACCCAGCCCCTAGCATCCCAAGTGATCTTCCATGCTCTCATTCTCTCAGCCATGGTGCCAAACGTGAAGGACTCTATGGGCGCAGAGCCCCTTGATGAGGGAGACCTGGGTTCTTCAGCTAGCATTTAGAAGTCAACCACCCAAGAAAGCCACCTGACCACATCAGACTCATGTGAACAAGAAATAAACCCATATTGAGCCACTGGGATGAGGGAGTGATTTGTTTTTTAAATTAGCCTATGCATACTAGAATAAGATTCTATCAAATGTAATTTGAACTTCTTTATTGAAAATTAATAGATCAAGAATGGATAGACACATAAATATATACATAGATACATAGATAGGTATGGATGTCTAGCATCAGGTGAGTTTGGAATCATGAGAGAGACTCAGGTTTTGAGATGATGGATTTAAGGAGAAATTAGCTTTATGAAGGTTAGGTTCTCAGAAGTAACTGGAAGTGTTCCATTTCTTCTCACAGCAATGCTCCAGCCTGCCAAGGTCCTCATTAATGGAGCCCATGTCGCTGTGGCCAAAGGCAACACAAGACAGTAGATAAAGCAGTCTTCCCCCAATAATCCCTTCCACAATACTAGCAACTTCTCCAGAAACATCATCAGGCACATGTCTGGAAGATGCTGATGGTCAACTGGGACTTTAGCTGGAGATGTTGGCCAAAGCACCTACTTGTGACTTCCCCGTGTGGCTTGGGCATCCTCAGGGCATTGCAGCCTCAGACTTCTTACAAGTCAGCTCGGATCTCCAAAGGTGAGTGTCCAAGAGAACCAGGTGACAGCTTCGCTGCCTTTGATGGCCTAGTCTTAGGAGGCATGTGGCATCATTTCTGCATTTATTCAAGAGAAAATTTCAACACCCCCAATTCTTGGTGGGAAGAATGTCAAAGTCACATAAAATGCAAATATGCAAAATGAGAGATTTTCGTGGCCTTTAAGTGTGTGTGTGTGTGTGTGTGTGTGTGTGTATATATATATGGCCCGATGCATGAAATTCATGCAGCCCCACTGCTGCCCTGGTTGCTTCAGCCCCAGCCATCACAGCTTCGTATATAAGGTCGTCAGAAGGACCACAGGTCTAATTAACATATTATGATTTTATTATTATAGATAACGTTCCAAAAAAACTTAGTGAGGAAGTATTACATTGAATTTTATGAACCTTACACTTTGTAGGGCAATAGTCAAATATTAGAAATTTAATATAAATTTAATATAATTCAACATATTATTTATTTTATACATTTCATGCATCTCCACACCTGGCCCATACTTTGTATATGTATATGGTGACTCTGAATTCATGTTTTATAGAATAAATAAATGGAAAAAATATGTAATATAAAAAAAGAAAAAAAATATGTCCTACGTCCCTCTACTTCGTGTTAGTCAAAATTAGTCGCCTGTGTTTGCTGTAACACATTACCAAAACATGGTGGCTTTAAACAACAGAAATGCGTTTTCTCACTGTTCTGGAAACCAGAAGTCTAGACTCAGCATCACTGGGCTGAAGTCAAGGTGTTAGCATGGCTGTGGTCCTTCTGGAGTCTTTGAGGAGAATCTATTTCTTGCCTCTTCCAACTTCGGGTGGCTGCCAGCATTCCTTGGCTTGTGGCCTCATCACTCTAATCTCTCCCTCCATGGTCACATGGCTTTCTCCTATGCTTACTCAAATCCTCCTTTGCTTCTCTTTTATAAGAACACTTGTCAGCCAAAACCGGTTTGGCTCAGTGGATAGAGTGTCGGCCTGTGGACGGAAGGGTCCCGGGTTCGATTCTGGAAAGGGCATGTACCTTGGTTGCAGGCACATCCCCAGTAGGGGGTGTGCAAGAGGCAGCTGATCGATGATTCTCTCCTGTTGATGTTTCTAACTCTCTATCCCTCTCTCTTCCCATCTGTAAAAAAAAAAAAGAAAAAATCAATCAAATATATTTTTAAAAACAGAACACTTGTCACTGCAGTTGGAGCCCAGATAACTTAGAATGCTCTCCCCATCTCAAGATCCTTAACTTAATGACACCCACAAATTCTGCCATGTAAGGTAATAGAAGGGGCTCCAGAGAGTAGGAAGTGGACATCTTGAAGGGCTTGAAGGGCTATTATTCAACCCACCGGAGTCAGAAATAGAGATTTCCAAGGGCACCGGTGAGAACGTTTTTGGGAGCAACAGATAGAGTCTGACAAGCTAGGGTAGAAGCCATGGCTTAGTAAGAAGCTGGAATCCAAGCTTAGATAAAGAACTGCCTGCGCTGAACTCTCACATCCCAGTAGCATCGATTGCCCTGGCTAGTGTCTCCAAAACCTACACCATGAACGCCAGAACCCTGGAGAGAATGCAGTTATCTGGTTTTTGTGGATACTTATTTTGTTACCAAATTTTCCCAACATGTTAGTTCCGCATAAAGCCCAGGACTGCAAGTGAAAAATAAAGCTTACCTATCATTAACCTTTATTATTTGAGGGGCAGTGTGATGAGCTTTTGGTTATTGGACTGCTCAGGGCCAAGGACATGTGGTAGAATGAGAAAAACGTCCGACAATATGGGTGTGAGTCTTCAGTTTGCAGATTAACATTCTCATCTCCCTTTTCTTTTTTAAATCAGTTGTTTACGTTTTGGCCATTTCACACTCTCCACACATCTATAATAGCTGCCGTTTTTAAGCGCCCACAATATGCCAAGAACAACCATGTGGAGATGACTCAGGGATGCTTACAAAAACTTGAGGCCTAGCAGAGCATTTGTGCCTCGTAGTTTGAATAATTCCCCTGGCTTTTATCCTGGTGGGAGCATCATACCTCCAACAAGGTACCTCCAACATCTCCCCCAGGAAATATGGCTCAGGCCTGGCTCTGAAACCTCCTAACACCCACCCACCCACCCACCCACTCAACGTCCATGAAGACTTACATGAAGGGTGTCAACAAGACCTGGCTACACATGATGCTGCAGTCACTATGAGAAAAGAACTAATATGTTCTCCAGGTGAAGCAATGCACTGGAAGGCTCTTGACCTTCTGGGTCCTCATCATACTTGTTAGACCACTGACCTTCTGAACAAGGCCTGAAAACGGTGACACAGCAGAGTGAGAGGGTTCAGCAGGAACCATCTGAAAGGCAAGACATGGTCTCTTTGAAACTGTGGACCCTTTGCCTGTGGTTCCTCAGGAAAGCCCAGTGATGCTTGGAGAAGGTTACCTCCAGAGGGTGGGCTTCCCCAGCAGCCAGGACAGGCTCCCCACGTGTGGGGGTGGAGCGGAGAGAGGCTAATGGGAACATATGTTGGAAGATTAAACCGTAATCCCAGCCCTCCCGCTGCCCCAGCTGTAGCGACATGCCATCACATTCAGAGGCCGCCAGCTGCTCAGGGTCTGAGCCAGTAATCTCCCCGTTGTCCACTGTCTCCGGGCGGGAGGGCTCTGACCGAAGGGCACGGCCACACACATATGGACAAGATGGAAACTGTGTAGGCCTGTTCACGGTGAGTGAGAGGATGGAGAAGAGGCAGAATTTAACCCCTTTCTTCCCAACAGAAGGCCGCAGCATGGAGGCCGTGAGCACACATTGTCATTGCAAAGCCCCCGTGGAGCCTGCACGGCACACGCTCACTGCTCTTCTCCCCTCAGGGGGTTCTTGCCCCGCTGCTCCCTTGGGGGACAGGTCTACCTCCCAGGCTGTCTCCCCTTAAAGAGAAGACTAGTAGAGGAGATGCAGTCACTGAAAAGCAACTGTCTTATTTGTGTCCCCCTGATTTTGGGGATTCTTTCCAGGAGATGGCTGAATATAGATTCTGAGGGGAGGGGGTTTCTCCCCAAAACTAAGAGCGATGACTGCGATAGATACATTTGTCCCTATTCCTCTTGAATCTAATGTGTCATTTAATCATGACTCTGGATTAACAGAGAAATGATAAGTGATGGTAGCAGAGACAGCTATTAAGGGACTAATGGGTGGGGAGTATAATCGGCAGGAAGATGCTAGGTAGCCCCACTTGTATGGCTCAGTGGTTGAGCCTTGACCTATGAAACAGGAGGTCACGGTTCCAATCCTGGTCAGAGCACATTCCTGGGTTGTGGGCTCCATCCCCAGTAGGAGGTGTACAGGAGGCAGCCAATCAATGATTCTCTCTCATCATTGATGTTTCTCTTCCTCTTTGAAATCAATGAAAATACATTTTAAAAAATACTCAAGTATATGCCTGTTCACATAGCAGTACTCTTCCCATCTGCTAAACCAGTCCCCAGGTAAGTAACTAAATTATTTTCACTTCACTGAGGTGCCGCGTTCCTTCCAGTCAGAGCGGATGCTCTCAACGGGCCAGCATTCTGCTGTGGACGTGTTACATACATCCAGCAGGAACTCCCTGGAACTAACACAAAGTCTAGTCCTGCAGTTCTTTGAAAACAAGCCAGGCAAATGTATGCATGGCATTTACATACGGACGGGGGGCAACTCGGGACCAGAAGATTCCCTCCCGAGTCTGGCTTCACTGCTGCAAACCGGCGAACACAGAAACCAGCCTGGTTTGGCTTTGTTTTCCCCAGGAGCGCACGGGGCTGCGGCAAGTCCTCCCTGTCTCTGCGTGTGTCTCTGCCGAGGGGCCGTGCTGCTTCTGGCAACAAGGAGGGGACCCTGGCCAGGCAGCGTGCTAATGAGCTGGACGGAACGCTGCCCACAGAGGCAGGCTCTGCCACCCACAGGGCAAAGCCGGGCCACGGGCCAATTCGCCAGGCTCGCCAGGTTAGCCAGCCTGGCGGGGAGAACACCTGCACCGTGAATCAGACGCAGCCTCCTGCGAGGCGGAGAGAGGAGGGATGGTGATCAGGGCTGCTGCGCCAAATATCCATTATGGCCACCACCTGCTGGCCACAAGCTCTCCTTGGCTTAGAAGATGAGGCTCACTACTTTATAACAAGTCACTGTTTTCAAATGCAAGTTAAAAGCCATCAGGAATGTGTTGGTTCTGTGCATGTGGATGCAACGAAAGTGCTGTCTAATAGATCATCTAATTCACACGATGAAGATGGCCCATCGGTTCTTACCCTCGCTCTAGGTTGCCTTGATACACAAAGTCACATCCCTGGTCCCAACACGTCGGCAAGTGTAAGAGAAACACTCGTTATTAGAGGCAGAGACTTCAGGAAAGCAGAGAAATGTGCAGTCCCATGGGTAATTCTGAGGTCAACCTCCAGGATGATCATTTTCAGGAAATAAGTAGAAACAGGATTATTGACCATCTCTTTTCTCTTCCCCCAGAAGAAAAGGAATTTCCAAAATAAAATCTTTTTCCAGAATCATTGACATAACATTAGCTATCAATTCGGCCTTCCTGGCTAGACGAATGAATGCATTGTTACTAAAATCTGCGTATCAGCAGTTTAGCTGACTTCACGGACACCCGCCAATCAAAGAAGCCCTGTGGCGGAAGCAGCCCCCTCCTCAGCTCAGCCAGCAGGCACTGCCCAACAGCACGTCAGCAGTCTTCCCTGCCCGTGCCCGCCCTTCCTCCCGCTGCTGACACACACAGACATGTAATTTATTATAAATATGATCATCTGGGTGGAGAGTAAACTCGTGGAACTGAAATAACTTGCTCACTGTGCTTAGAAATAGAAGGAAGCAAACTGAGCTCACAGAGGACGGAAGGAGAGGAGAGCAGAGACACCCACTCCACTCCCCAGAACACCCCCTATTCCCTCAAGAGCAGGCTCGCCAGGTAACCGGCCCAGGGCTCCCGCCAGCAGGTGCTCCTGGGCCCACCTGGGCCTCGGTGCCCCCAGGGGCTCCACAGCCCAGGCCGGGGGAGGGGGAGGGGTGGGCCCAGCACGAATCAGTGTCTCCTCATTCCTTTCAGGTTGCAGTGCGCCTTCTGAGGTGGAGCAATGGCCCCACTTCACAGAAGAGAGTACGCAGGGTGGATATAAGAAGTCTGTCCAAGATCAGAGAGGGGTATTTCTACAAGAAACGGAAGTGTGAGGGGTCTTTAACCACCATCCTAAAAATACTTCAGTATGTCTTTAAATTCCCTAAAAGTGAATCTCTGCATTCCTCCTCTCCTCCTGGCCTCCAGCCTCCCACAGGCCCAGCGCCATCTGAAGGTGAAAAGGTCACTGAGACTTCTCTGATGTGTCTTCTCTGATGACCCCGCCCCTTCCCAGAGCAGTGGCTCTCACATGCTTTGATGTAAAACAAGGTGACATTTCCCAGGAGGGACAGGAAGCTGCATTCAGCTACGACCCGAACTATTTCTTTAGGGCAGCTGAGCTGCTGCGAGCCCTGACTCTTCTGGAGTAGCAGCCCTCATACTTCCTGTGCCCTCTGAGGCCTGCATGGGTGGCAGTGACCTCTACACACTCGGGCTTAGTATCATTGCTCTACTAGGAATAACACCACCTACTTGTTTTATACAAAACAACAACAGTTGATTGAAGTAAAGTTGACTTAGAAAAAGCTGCCCATATTAAATGCATGCTACTTGATGAGTCTGGAGGTTAAGTGTACACCCGAGATCCCATCCTGATCATCAATGCCACAAACACGTCCATCAGCTCCTAAAGTTTCCTCCTGCCCTCTTCATTGGTGAGTGGTAAGAACACAACATAAGTTCTGCCCTCTTAGCAAATGTTCAAGTATGTAATACAGAATCAGTAACCTGAGGACATTATGCTGAGTGAATTAAACCAGGCAGATGGACAGATACAGGATGATCCTGCTTATCTGAGGAGTTTAAAGTAGTTAAACTATATGCCTGTTCGGGATGATCTGGGTGTGGGCCATGTGCAGTATCCCATTTAACTCTCACAACCCCCGTTCAGTCATTCAGTCATTGAACAAATGCTTATTAAACCCCTCTGCCGGGCTGCTCTGCAGAGCAGTGAACCAAACAGGGAGACAGATCAGAGCTGACAGGTTAGAGAGGGAATCGTTGTAAGGAGGCATCGGTAAAGGGCATGCCGTGTTACGAAAGGTCAGCAGGGAGCGTGACGTGTGGGGCTGGGGACATTTCTGAGACAGGGTGTCATCCTGCTGGAAGCATGACAAGAGTTGGATGGGTCAACAAAGGATGGGAGCGGAGGGAGGAGCAGGCTGCCCCGGCAGGGGCAGAGCAGACACCTCAGGACAAAGGCTCAGCTCAGAGTCAGACACAGGGGACGGAGAAAACAAGGATGAGAGCAGCAATGGGCATAGTGCCCACGGGTGGTGAGCAGTCCACCACGATGGGGCTAAGGGTTCCAGAGGTAAGAGGCGAGCTGGAGAGAAAGGTGTCCTACAGCATGGACAAGGGTAGGGGGAGCCTTAAAGGGGTCAAGCAAATCGAGACATGAGCATATTTGCATTTTTGATAGACAGCTCTGGCTGTAGTGTGGCGTACATTGAGAAGGTTCTTTCTAAGACGGTGGAAGAGAGGTTCCTATGAAATGGAGAGAGTGAATGGATGCAACGATAGTTCTAGAAACAACACTTGGAGGCAAAGAACTGAATGTGGGAAGTAGGGGCAGAGAGAGGCCAGAAAACACCCAGGTTTTTGGCTCGGGCAACGTGGTGGAAGATGTTGCCATACTCCTGAGAGAGAAATTCTCGCAGGTAAAACAGGAATTCATTCGCATGTGGAACACTGCTGAGTTGAGAAATCCAGGAACAACCAAGGGGAGTTGACTCAGGGGCCAGGGTGGCTCACGCTGCAGACACTCGGGAGAAAGATCAGGAAATCAGTGCAGCGTGGGGAGTTATTGGGATGGGGTAGGACTGAGACGATAGACGTGGCTGAGATAGTTCAGGCCTCCGTGCAAATTGAAAGGAGGTCCTTTGACAGCCCCTGGCCAAGCCCCAGCCCGAGGCTGGGCTCAGGCCACGTCAGGAGGGGAAGAAAGACCTGTGTGAGAGCAGCCGGCTGCAGTCTCTGAGAACGGGGTGGTCCTCGTTCGCTAGACAAGGCACTACCCCGAGCGCCTGGGTTGTCCCGGTGAAGCATCAGCTTTGGGGGTAAATATGAGTTCCTCCTTCACTCTTCCTTCTGCTGAAACCACAGTCCGCAGCCAGTCTCAGCACACGTGTCTTTTTTATTTGATTTTGACTGTGGTAAACACACATAACATAAAATGTGTCATGATAAGTACAGAGCTCAGAGGTGTGGAGCACACGCCCTCTGTAGTGCAGCCATCCCCAGAACTTTCCATCCTCCCGAACTCTATACCCGCTAAACAATGACTCCCCATTGTCTCCCCACCCCTGGCACCTCAGTTTGTTCTCCTTTCTGTCTCCATGAACTTGACTCCTACGGATTCCTCAGGTCAGTGGAATCACAGTGTCCATCATTTCTCCACTGGCTTACTTCACTTAGCATGTGTCTTCAAGGTTTATCCCTGTTGTAGCGTGTTTCAGAATCTCCTTCCTTTAAAAAAAATTATTCATTTCAGAGAGGAAGGAAAAGGAGAGAGAGAGAAATATTCATGAAGAGAGAGAATCATAGATTGGCTGCCTCCTGCATGCCTCACACCAGGAATCAAGCCTGAAACCCGGGTATATGCCCTGACGGGGAATCAAACTGTGACCAACATATTAACACTCAACCACTGAGCTCTCTGCCGGGCTTCTTCCTCTGTAAGGCTGAATAATATTCCACTGTATGTAGACCTCGTTTTGTTTATTCATTCATTTGTTGCTGTGTGTGTGTGTCTGTGTGCGCGTGTGTGTGTGTACAAGTAAGTCCTCTGGGACAGAAACTAAAGTGAGGCCCCTGGATCACACACACAAAAGGAAGAAAAAGAGCTCATTTTGCTTTATTTGGCCCCAGCCTGGAGCCTACATGGAGGAGTACATGCTCTGCCTGACCCGGGTACCTCTTCCCGCTGCCCGTGGCTCAGGCCAAAGGCGCCTGGCAGAAAATTACAGACACACATGCAGTCTGTCGCCCCTAATCTCTGGCACAGACACGCAGCAGCCGTGTTCTGGTGATGCTGGCTGAGAGGCGGTAACCGGCGGGCGTGTGATTTGCTGGGAGACCTGGCAGCAGAGGTGATGGCATTCTGATCACAGCGCTCTCCTCTCGGGAGGACAGGCTTAATGGAGACTTCTGTGGGAGGAGCACGCGGCACGGGTTACCTCGGAGATGCTTCAGGGCAGGGCGGAGAGGAGTGAGTGTCTGTCTCTGAGAGGGCGGGGGGGGGGGGGGGGGATGCCCCACAGAGCACCCTGTGTGAGCAGACCCGCCCTGGAGCCAGTAATAAATTTTATCCGGAAAAATCTGAGACTCCCCAAGGAAATGCAGCCGAGTGAGTTAAGAATTGTTGCTTTTTAAACATGCACCCCAAAATAAAATACAGGCCATGCCAGTTTGGCCCAGTGGATAGAGTGTTGGCCTGCGAGGTAAAGGGTCCGAGGGTCGATTCTGGTCAAGGGCACATGCCTGGGTTTTGGGCTCATTCCCTAGTGGGGGCATGCAGGAGGCAGCCGATCCATGATTCTCTCTCATTGATGTTTCTGTCTCTCCCTCTCACTTCCTCTCTGAAATCAATAAAACTATATTTTTATTATTTTTATTTTTTTAACTATATTTTTAAAATAAATAATAAATAATAAAATACAAATAGATCTGAAGGAATGTGTTCAGCTATCGGCCCATCTATAATTTTCTTTTATCTGTATAGTGGGGAGTGTCCGTGGCATGATGAATGTTTAAAGATGTGGGTTAGCATTTTTGGCTGAGCTCCTGCTCCTGGGAAACCTTTCTGACTTGCAGGCCTCAGGTTCAATGTCACCCCTCAGAGAGTACTTCCTTGACCAACCGCCAACCTATCTTTTCAACAAGGCACTGAGTATTACCTGATATGTTCTTGTATATTATTTACTTATCAAATCCCCTCTCTAGCACGTGAGCGCCATGAGCACAAGACCCTTGCCCACCTTTACTCCTGTGCCCCCTCAGCACCCAGAACATCTCTGGCACATCCTAGATGCTCAGTAAATATCGTACAGGGTCTAGCAATTTCCAGAAGGGCTGGTGTGCCGTGCAGATGGGTGATCTCCCCAGGACTTAGCCTGGGGCCATTTTCTGTGGTGCGTGGGGTGTGGCGTGGAGAGCTTCCACGTGTTGCCGCTCAGCCATGAACACACCTGTCAGCAATAATAAAAACAGAGCCCCGTTAGATTGGAGCTGCAGCTGCCATCCCAGAGGACCCACCGTGCGGCACGTCTTCTGTCACAAACCTCGGAATGTTAGGACAGGCAGAACAACCTTGGGCTGGACCTGAGCAGCCTTGTCTCTCAGAGACCTGTCTGCACGGATAACCAGAAAGCAGGTATGGTGACGCCTGGACAGAGAGTTAGAAACATGATTGAGAGTGAGCATCACTGTGATGTCATCTTCACCAACAGCAATGCCTTCCTTCTGGGATGTCGTCATTCCCTTGCCCTTTCCCATCAACGCCCCTGGCCTTTGTCTTCACATCAGAGCAGGACTTGCACTTCTGCCTGAACCAAAGTTTCCCCATTAGCTCAAATCAGCGCTTGTCTGCCTCTAACTTGGAAAGGCCCTTTTAAAGGGAACACACCTGCTCTGTGTCTTGCTCGGCGAGCATCCACTGAGTTCCTCTAAGCCGGTCTCCTTTAAAGCAAGCACCATATTAAGCTTTCCCAGTAGAGGGCGCTGGAGGGACGCCAGAAGGAAAAGGCTTCCTGCTGTTTCCAGCGTAGAAGGGGTCCAGGTGTAGGTGTGAGGACGTCCGACATCCGAACACCCAGGGAAGGGGGCCAGACAGTGTCCCAGAGCCCATCTCTCTGAGATCTTGCAGCCTCAGCCTGGTGACGAGCTTCCTGCAGCTTTCTCCTGCAACCTCGTGCTCAGGCCCGAAGGCTCCTGTGGCACCACATCCGCTGCACCACTGGGAGTGCTCTGTGGCCTCCCAGCAGCTCCACACCAGCTTCGGCCTGGCCGTCCAGTGGGCGAACCTCACTTTCTCCATGAGATCCAAACTCCCGAGTCTGCTGTCCTTCCCTCGTGTTCCCTTACATCACCGTTATTCTGCTGCCATTGCCAGAAGTTCTCTACATTAAACTTCCCTGTTTTGCCCACCATGTGTCCTCTGTCTCCTCATTAGACTCAGACTTCTGACCACAAAGGTCCTCCTCAGGGAATGTCATTACGTTGTTCTTTGCCTGGAGAGGTCACTTGTGGCCACTGGGGTCTGAGCAACTGACCCCAGGAAGGTCCAAGCATCAACTGGTGAGAGATAATGAGGGGCCAGATTAACAAGTGGTAATCAGATAAACTACAATAATTCCTGTGTTGTTGTTTTTTCCTTTGGTTTTGGTGGGAAATACAAAGATCAGGCTGTCTGGCTCAGGAGACCACATTCTTTGTCATTTATATAGAATTAAAATATGTATCCATAGAACAAGAGTGCACCTTTTACAAAGATAACCTTCCAGTTTAAAGACACACATTAAACACATTACTATAGTACTAGAGGCCCGATGCACGGAATTCTCGCAAGAGTAGGCCTTCCTTCCCCCGGCTTCCGGCACCGGCTTCCCTCTGGCACCAGGGACCCGGGCTTTCCTCGCAGCCCCAGCTTCGTGTGGAAGGTCATTTGGAAGGACTTCAGGTCTAATTACCAAATTACACTTTTATTATTATAGATCAGCGGTCAGCAAACTCATTAGTCAACAGAGCCAAATATCAACAATACAATGATTAACATTTCTTTTGAGAGTCAAATTTTTTAAACTTAAACTTCTTCTAATGCCACTTCTACAAAACAGACTCGCCCAGGCCACGGTATTTTGTGGAAGAGCCACACTCAAGGGGCCAAAGAGCCACGTGTGACTCTCGAGCCACAGTTTGCTGACCACTGTTATAGATAATTGCCTGTGAACAAGGGAGGGATGAAAACCAAAAAAAGTGAACACATTAATTAATAGAAACAAAATAAGAGGGGGGTATGCAAAACTGTGTACATGGTTATGAAAATTAGTGGGATTGACCCAATGCTATGTGTGTTTGTGTTGGTGAATGAAGTTCAAGGTAATAGTGACAGTGATGGTGTTCTAGATGGTGGTGACAGTGATGGTGTTCAAGATTGGGGTGAGTGTGATGGTGTTCAAGATGACAGTGCAGCAATGGTGTTCAAGATGGTGACAGTGATGGTAGTGACAGTGATGACGGTGACAGTGATGGTGTTATACATGGTGGTGACAGTGGTGGTGTTCAAGATGGCAGTGACAGCAATGGTGTTCAAGATGGTGGTGACAGTGATAGTGTTCTACATGGTGATGACAGCGATGGTGTTCAAGATGGCGGTGACAGTGATGGTGTTCAAGATGATGGTGACTGTAGCAATGTTCTCTGCACTCTGTGGACCTGAGGGAACCACAGCCCAGTGCAGATGAGGCAGGAGGTATTCAAGCCTTGATAAAGTGAATGAATGGATGGAACAGGGACAACTGTTTTCCTGAATGAATGAATGAATGAATAAATGAATGGAACAGGGACAATAGCCAATGAGGGGGTTGAGGGCCTGCAGTAAAGAGCATCTTCCACAAGTGCCCAAGTAGCTGTCCACATGGATAAAGAAAAAACTTGTCAAGGCAGGCCTCTTGCTGTTTTCAAATTTTCAACATAAATCTTTCAAGGAACTCATGCACCACCCACCACGATTTTACATCAGTTTGGGGATGAGCCCAACCGGCATCCTAATAAAGCCCTTTCCCATGAGCTTCTCTGTCCTCTGGAGGAAAGGGAGGCTAGCCAATATTTAATACCACGTCAAAACCAGGAATCGATTTTAAATGCTAACATGAAATTAGCATACGTCAAGCAAAAACTATCATCTTAGGAATAGCTGCTGGCGCTTCCCTCTAGCCAGAAATACAGCCTCGCTCCTGACCAGCATCCGGTCTCCAAAGCAAGCCCTAAATTAGCGTGTGTGCCCATAAGATGCCCTTAATAAAATCTTCAGCAAGACATTTAAAAGTCAAGCACACAGGAGTATTAGAATGGCCCTCCATATCCAGGCATATGACGAGCTTTATGAAGTCAGTGTCATCTCGATGCACTAATTTGGTCTGTGCAGCTTAATCAATAGATGCCCACACCCTGCTCTCTCCCTCTCGTATTTTCAGTCATGCCAGGAGAGATCAGCTTCCAGCGTACCAGAAGGTCTCCCCCAGCGTTTCCAAGTGGCATTGTGAATCCCAGGCATAATATTCCGTAATTGCCGAACATCTGGCCTGCCACCCGTTTCTCGGGGACGGGAAGAAACACAAGCCCCTCAGCCCCGGTCCCCGGCGTCAGCAAGCTGGTATTTCTCACTTCCCGCTGACACGCACGCGGTGTGCACAGATGTGATTATATAATTACAGTCAAATGGCAACCGCAGCGTGAGTCTTGAATTGCTTGTCCTCGGACGCGTAGAGCTATTGATACGTAATCGCACCGCACCTGGGGGATGGAGCACGTGTGGACACAGGCAGGCTCAGCTCCAGCTCAGGGACTGAGGCTTAAATGAAGCAGCATGAGGGGGCAGGTGCCAATTCTGGGCAGACGAGGCCCCACCACCCGCAGCCCAGAGGTGAGAGCTTGGAGCAATGATCCCATAAAGGGGCAAGCCATGTCCTAGCCTGTTTGGCTCAGTGGATAGAGTGTTGGCCTGCAGACTGAAGAGTCCCGGGTTCAATTATGGTCAAGAGCACATGCCCGGGTTGCTGTCTCAATCCCCAGTAGGGGGCGTGCAGGAGGCAGTCGATCAATTATTTTCTCTCATCCTTAATGTTTCTATCTCTCTTCTCCTCTCCCTTCCTCTCAATGAAACTATACACTGGGTGGCCAGATTATTATGCTCTCTGAATGAAATCAATGAAACTATACACTGGGTGGCCAGATTATTATGATCTCTGAATGCATGATAATCTGGCCACTCAGTGTGTGTGTGTATTAGAGGCCCAGTGCATGAATTCGTGCATAGGTGGAGTCTGGCCAGGGGAAGGGGATATGGGCGGTTGGCTGGCCTGCCTGCTGATCAAACTCCTGGTCAAGGGGACAATTTGCATATTAGCCTTTTATTATATAGGATATACACTGAGTGACCAGATTATTATGTGTTCAGAGATCATAATAATCTGGTCACTCTGTGTATAAGAAAGAGAGAGGGGGCGGGGGGAGAATGGAGGGAAAAAGAAAGAAAAGAAAAGAAAAGAAAAGAAAAGAAAAGAAAAGAAAAGAAAAGAAAAGAAAAGAAAAGAAAAGAAAAGGAAAGGAAAGAAAAGGAAAGGAAAGAAAAGAAAAGAAAAGAAAAGAAAAGAAAAGAAAAGAAAAGAAAAGAAGGAAAGGAAAAGAAAAAGAAAAGAAAAGAAAAAGAAAAGAAAGAAAAAGAAAGAAAAGAAGAAAGGCTGGTGGTAGCCATAAACCACCAGCCATTCTTGACAGAAAGCGGGGAGGCTGAAAAGAGCCCAAGGCCCGTTTCCCTCTGTTCACTGGCTGGTTGAGTATGTTAGCAGCTTAGAGAGGAGTGGATACCAGAGGAGGGATTCTGGAGGAGCCCAGGCTTACTGATCTGAGTAAAATAGTTCTTTTCCTATTGGCAGGGCTAGCTTTTACTGCCAGGAAGGGGAAGTTGAGAAGTAAAACCGGCAAGTAGTTTTTTCCTGAAGAGAATTATGTAAGGACTCAGGGATTAAGGCAAGGGCTCACCAGTTTGTTCAGTGGCCAATCAGGTACAGCGGTGGCAGGGCCCCCAAGATGCTCCTGTGAGCCGGGCCACGCTGCAGGGTGATTCAGGCCCTGAGCTTTAGGGTCAGAAAGACAGGTTTGAATTTCATCTCAGTGTAAACTTTATCGAATTGCGTCAATTGATCCATGAAATATAGTCTATCAGACAATCATTTTCATTCCTACTATAGTGTCCCTTACTGTAGAACTTCTGCATTAAAGGGCCAGACCTTCAGGGTGTGAGGAGCTGAGCTAAGATTTGGGAGACAGATGTTAGCAGATACAGGGCCATCTGACTCTCATATCCACAGAATGAGCTCATAAGTATCCCCCCGCCTTCATCATGTGTCATGAGGATGAGACAGCTTCGCCTCCCCTGCAGTTTACATTCTGGGCCTTTTTCCTGCCTCTTTTCAGCTCTTCATCTTTGGAAGAGTTCTCCTTTTGTTCCATATCTGACTTGTTAAAAATTGTGACATTGGTTAAGCATCATCTCATGCACTTAGAGGTTGCTGGTTCAACCCTTTTCCTTCCTCTCTCTCCAAAATCAATAAAAACCTATTTAAAACATATTTTTAAAGAATTAATAGATTATTATCACCAACACATTAATATTGAGCACTCTCACTGTCCTTAAGACTTTTCTACTCAGCCTGTTGAACCAAGGTTTACAAGGCACTCTATCAGTTTCCTGGGGACTGCTGTAGCAAACTGCCACAAACTGAGATTTAAACCAACACCTTTATTCTCTCACAGTTCCGGAAGTCAGAAGTCTAAAGCCACGGGGTTGGCAGGGCTGCATTCCTTCCAGAACCTTCAGGGGGGCTCTGTTTCCTTGCTTTGTCCAGGACCTGGTGGCTGCCGCGTTTCTTGACTCACAAACTCTTCTTCCGACTTCAGGGTTCACCATTCTAACCTCTGGTCCCATCCCCACATCACCTCTTCCTGCTGTGTTGCTCCTGCCTCCTTCTTACACCCAAATAATCCCCAATTCAACATCCTTACTTTCATCTCATTGGCAAAGTCCCTTGTGCTGTATCAGGCAACCTAGTCACAGGTTCCGAGGACTGAGATGTGGGCATCCTTGGATGGGGCCGTTATTCACCTGCCACAGGTATCAGCCATGAGAGCCCGTCCTGCACCCCAGCCTCCCGGCAGGCCCAGCCCCCCTCCTACCTCACCGTCTCCTCCATCAGCGCCAACACCTTTGGGGCCGGAGCCTCTCCTCCCCTCCAGTCACGTGTTCCTCGCTGCTGCGCCGACACCAGGCCTGACAAGGGCCCGGGCCTCGCAGAGGACTCCTCTGTCCTCAGGTCACTTCTCAGGCTTCCGTGACACCACTTACCTCATCTGCCCTCGTTTCCCCCGTGCACAGCTCAGCCTCCCGCCCTGAGCTCCAGGCCCTCCCGCCCAACTGTGCACAGGGCGTCCCTGTCGGATGCTGTACCAGACAGCTTCTGTGTGTCACCTCGCGTCCTCCCGGCCACCTTTCTCTGGCCATGGCTGCCGGCCGGCTGCCCCCGGGAGGAGCCGAGGCACCGGCCAGGCCCGCACACCTCGCCTCCTGCTCAGGACTTCCCCGAGGCTGGAAGCTGGGGGGTCTGAGGGAGCCCCCTGGCTGGGCCCAGTGGGAGCAATAGTACAGCTGGGACATCAGGGGGTGGGGGGCATGCCCTGGGGTGACCCCTGAGAGTGGGGAATGGGGTTGGGGGTGGTTACCCCTCCCAACTCCCCAATGAGACTGACTGAGCACAGAGGCTCTCAGTGGGAACTTGAGACCATGCCCATAGAGTGGCTCTCCCCTCCCCCCTCCCTGCTTCTTCTCCCCTCTCCCCTCGCACCCCCTGGTCCCCCCAGGCCCTGGGACCACTTCTCCAAATCAATTATGCACTTGTCACACTCTCTCTTCTGTAAAAACCTGCTTCTTGAGTTATGGACAGGGAAGGGAATGGGTGCTGGGGTGAGAAATTCCTCAGCAAATACCAGTGTCTTCCCAGTCCCTCCATCTCCAAACCTCTTATTGAGGGGGGGAGGGGGAGAAATTCAAAATCGTCTCTGCGTCTGGAAGGTCACCACTGAAAAGGGACAAGGCTCTTCCTCTGTGTGTTCTGAGGTCGGTCCAGGAGGGAGTCTGGGATGCTTCGTCCATCTGGCTCCGGCCTCTGCGCGGGGGAACGCGGTCGGCCAGGCTCCCAGGCGAAGAGGTGACGGGAAGGCGCAGAGAGCCGCAGCCGCCCACGGGCTGAGCACGCTCCAAGCAGCCCTCTGCCAACCGGGCTTGGCTTCGCCCGTGCCAGCCACTCTCTTACTCACGGCCTGGAAGAGGCGTTTTGGCAGGGAGGGAATGGCGGGTGAGTGTGCGGTGATGTTCCCATCCTGGCCGGCGGAGAGGGAGAGGACAGGCAGAAAACAGAGCTGGGGGTGGGGGTGGGGGCAGTCGTGGTTACCTTGCAGGGCGCTCCTCCCCCAGACGCCCACCGCCTGTTGCCCAGCATCCTGGGCAGCTGCCTCTCCGCCCCACACTGCCCACCGCCAGCTGCCGGCTTCATAGGCTCATCTCACAAACAGGTGTTGGGTCGGGCACTGTTCTAAGTGCCTCGTGTGTGTGTTGCTGTGCCTCAGCCGGAATGCACTGCAGGGACAGCCACTCGCTGCCCAGTGTGAGCACCCTCGGGACAGCGGAGGTGTGATTGGCCTGAGGGCTTTGCCTGGGTTCTGACAGGTCAGCTCCCAGGGCCTGGCTTAGAACAGCAGTCTGGCAGGTGAGCTAATGCGCTCAGAGGGGAGGCCAGTGCTCCCGTGTCAGTCAGGGGAGCTGAGAGGTGTGGTAACTGCCTGGGGCCACGAGGGGTGTGGTGCACCCCACCATTGTTCACGAGATCACAGTCCTAACTGCACTCCCTCCATCAGCTGCAAACGTGACTTCAGAGCACAGGGCCGAAGGTCTTTCAGGGGTCAGCTGAAACGGGCCACGGGCCACGCTTTTCCAAGAGCCCTTTGGCCATGGGTGCGGAAGTCAGGCCTGGAGCCTACAGCTCCGGGGTCTCCTGGCCTCACCCCCCCGCACTGCTCATGAGCTCCCTGGTGGACGGCTAGAGAAGGAGCCGAAAAACAAAGGTTTTCTGAACGTCCCTTTGTTCACGGTGAAACAGGGGACGTGTTGACATGTGTAAACGATTCACAGAATAAACTGTGGGTTTTTCAGGTGTTCTCAGTCTCGGGCTCATGTGGAGAGGGCAGGGGCTGGGGCTCCGTGGAGGAGCCCGCGGGCCAGGCCCCGTGCCCCACGTTGACCGTTTCTCCCGATTCACAGAGGAGGTCCAGAGCAGGTGAGGAACCGGACCCACAGTCCCGCCGGCAGGAAGTGGTGGCACCAGGATGTTTGACTTGCAAGGCTGGGCCCTTTGTGAAGCTCACTCGGGATCAGCGTGTGCGTCAGCAAACCCCATCCACAGGGCGGCCGATGGGGGGTGGTTCTTCCTGCACAAATGACTGTAGGGCCGATCGTTTTGCGGAAAATGAACCGGGAGGACAATGGAGGGGTTTTCAGTCCTCATGAGCGTAGTTTGGAGACGGAGGAAGTGAAGGCAGCTGGGACCCAGTTGGTGTGTGTCCTGGAGCAGGAGGACTCCTGCTGGGCGGGGTAAGGTGGGGCGGGGCTAGGGTGGGGGCGGGGCCAGCCCATTGGAGGCGACCTGCCTGTTTCAGCCTCAGTGGGAGAAGCACAGACAAGAAGAAGGCATGTCCATCGCCAAACTGGTGGGTCTGGTTTTCCCTAAAATGCCCAGGTGAGCTCAGTGGCCTGGGAATAAAGCAGGCCTCCCACCCGGCAAGCACCAGGCCAATGCGATGACCCCCAGGCCTCCCACCCGGCAAGCACCAGGCCAATGCGATGACCCCCAGGCCTCCCACCCGGCAAGCACCAGGCCAATGCGATGACCCCCAGGCCTCCCACCCGGCAAGCACCAGGCCAATGCGATGACCCCCAGGCCTCCCACCCGGCAAGCACCAGGCCAATGCGATGACCCCCAGGCCTCCCACCCGGCAAGCACCAGGCCAATGCGATGACCCCCAGGCCTCCCACCCGGCAAGCACCAGGTCAATGCGATGACCCCCAGGCCTCCCACCCGGCAAGCACCAGGCCAATGCGATGACCCCCAGGCCTCCCACCCGACAAGCACCAGGTCAATGCGATGACCCCCAGGCCTCCCACCCGACAAGCACCAGGCCAATGCGATGACCCCGTCAGCAGGTGGTCCTCGCGGGACCCTTGCTGAAGACTCCTCCTCGCTTTCCCCTCTTCCCCTCCTTTCTTCCTGAGCAGAGTCTCTGATCTTCAGCATCTGTCGCCCCTGTCTTCACCTCACTTCCTACCTGATCTCCTCCTCCTGAGCTTCTGAGCACAGGGCCCTGGCCGCAGGCCCTTACGTGGGTTTCGGGGCTCACTGGGGCTCCGCATCTGCTGAGCCTACCACGGCCAAGCCCGCCCCGCGGCCCTCCGGTGCTGGGAGAGGGGCTCTGAGGCCCTGAGGTGGACAAGACACCACGGGTGGTCACTGTCCAGTAAAAAGGACCATATGATTGAGATCAGTTCGATATCAGCGCTTCAAATAGGATAGGGGTGACGATGACTTTCTTAAATCACCAACACACGTGGCTGCTCTCATTCATTCTTCAGGAAAGGTATCCAGAAAGCCCCCTTGTCCCAGGTCAGGAGGCCAGCACAGCCAGGCCTCTTCTGCCACGTTAGGGGGCAGCAGCCCCACCCCCCCCCAGCGCCATGCCAGGGACAGTGGAGCCACCGGAGACTGTGCCTATGTGTTAGCTTCCATGGCACAAACTGGCGGAAAGAGTGTGGAATGCCAGTGAGAGGTGTGTGCTGTAGCAGATGGGGTCCTGCGCCCTCAGAGGTTGGCAGTGGGCGGAGCCTCCCACTGCCCAGTGTGGAGGCCAGAGCGGAACCCGGGTGCAGGGCAGTTGCTTTCTGCCTTGTACTGGTTTCTGCACCGGAAACCACAATGGAAGGAAAGCACTGAGGTCGGTACTGGAAAATGTCAGAAACTCTAAAATGGAATCCCAGCTCAGTATCTGCGAGTGTCTGAGATGCTAAACACATCACTGAGTGTTCAGAAGCCTCAGCTTCTCAACAAGTCAACTAGAGATCATAATCCTTGCTCCCCTCCCCACCTGCTGAGATGATCCAATTATGTTGTGAATTAAGTATGTTGTTTAAAAAATAAAAAGCACTCTAAAAATGCAAGGTATTTATTCTCGCCCTGCAGTCGAGAGAAGATGAGAGTAATTCGTGTTATTATATCCACACTAGAGGCCCAGCACGTGATTGAAATTGCCTGAGGAGCCACCCTGTGGGCCGCTATGGGAGGCAGGCTGGACCGGTGCCATGGGCGGCTGGGACCCCACCTGAATCCCTCCCCAAGCTCCCCTAACCCCTGCCTGTGTCTGCTCTGGGCCACCTCCCTGTCTCTGTCTCCATCTCTGTCCTGGGCCTTGCCTGCATATGCAACCTCCTCCTGTCCAGTCATCCCGTTAACGGTGTCCCGACCTAATTTGCCTATTACCTCTTTATGTATTAACATTCTCCTCCTAGGCTTTGTGACAGTGAAGACACAGTGTAGATTACATAAACCCCTAAAAGCTTTATTGTCTATTGATCAACAACAACAAAATCTTTTTTAAAAACAGGTAAAAAGGTTGATTAAAACCTAATCAATGCATCTTTAGGAAAGTGATGCAGGGTCTACCCATTGTCACATGGCTGCTGGGAAGAGCAAGGACCTCATGGAGCTGCGGCCTCCCCGGAGCTCTGAAAAGCCATCACGGCAGCTGTTGGTGGTGCAAATCCAGAGGCAGCAACGTGCCCATCCTGAGTGCCACAGACTGAGGGAGGTAACACACCGGAAGCTGCGGGAAGAGGTGTGGGTGGGATGGGGGGCTGGATGATAAGCATGAGGGGGGAAAAGGTGGGAAAGAAAGAAGGGAGACAGAGTGCACAGAGGTTCCGTAGGTGTGAGAGAGACCCTCCTGGCCCCTAACGGATACGCTTATCCCTTCTCAAAAGACTAGACTCTGGTCACAGCTGAGCAGGGGCCTCCCCTGGGCAGAGGACAGAAACATCGGGAGCCCTGGGTCCAAAGGAGGTCGGGAACCAGACTGGTCCTGAGACACCTGCCCTCCTCGGGCACACTGTTCAGTCGGTAGGTCAACGTCCTGACACCAGGGACGTTCCCGCCTTCCTTCCTGATCTTTGATAACACCGCTGCCCCAACTCATCATCCTTCTCACAGAGGGTTTTGACACTGAGGATCCGACTCTGCTGGTTGGAGTGTCACCTTTACACTCTAGAGCGCCCGCCAGGAGAGGATGGTGAAGCAGGTGGCACCCGAGAGGGTTGCTGGGACAGTGGACACGTGCCCCAGCAGCCGATGGCTTTTGGACGTATTCCTGGGGATGAGGGCAGCACGGGCTCCCAGGGGGGCTGTCTACGGAAAGCTCCCTCCTTCTCCCCAGTGGTGGTGCTGAGCAGGAAGGCTATAGCTTCTCACAGCCAAAGACCAATGGATGGTGAATCTAATCAGCACCGTGACACTGGTGCCTCCCCATGGCCAGGAGCAGAGGAGGCCTCCGGGAGCGGGTGTGGACAGGCCAGCTGAGGGTCCTCATTCCTGCGGCCTGCCCGGAATGGTGGCCAGAGGCTGTCAGGCCCCAGTGGGCTCCACCCTGGGCAGGGCTGGAAGCTGGGCTCCTGCAGGCTCAGGTGGCCCAGGAGGCCCTGTGCACACCTGTCGGGGAGGAACTGGGTGTGTCACTGTTTGGGGAGGAAAGAAAACAAGCAGCTTAGTCAGACAGGTGGAATACGCTTTCAACTCAACTCTCTTCTTCAGATTCACACGCCTGGGCCACTTGCTTCTGGGAATTGACCCACTTGCCTGGACATCCCCCCTCCCGGCAGTTCCCTGAAAACAAAGACTGGAAACATAAGAAAACCCTTTCATTAACACCCCCACTCCCCAAATATTCTAGGCAAGAAAAGAGTTTGCTTCCAGGGGAGGGAGAATCCATCAGGAACTGGACTTACTCAAACTGATCTGATACCACGGCCATAGCATAGTTTTCTATCGATCCCCTGCGTGCCAGAGCTGCCCGTGGAAGGAGGGGCCGTGGGGTAAGGTGACCATTTGCCACACATGGAATTTCCCAAGATGCACCTGCTCAGAAACTGGCCCAGAGTCACGTGAGCGATTGCTAGCCCCGTTTGCTGCTCCGGAGGTGGACTGCAGACAAGAGGGCTGAATACCGAGGGGTGTGCCATATAAAGGACATAACTGTCTAAGCACCAGGCTGTCCCCCTGAAACCAATCCAAAATAAAACTGAAGAAAACAAATGTCCTTGCTGATACCTCCAGCCCTGGAGACCGATCGGTCTGGCGAAGAGAAGGTGCCGTTGCTGGGCGACCACAGCCAGACTGGCTGCTCTTCAGAGCCTGCGTCAATTAAGCGATTGGGACGGGAGAGAAAATCGGCAGGTAAAGTGTGGATCAAAGTTCACAAAATCCTCTGGTGATAGGTTCATCTTGGGTGAGCAGACACGGCTCATTTTCTCCGCACACAAGGCGTCTCATGCACACTGAGGGTGGAGCTGCTATTGTGTAAAGGGGTGTCTGGGAGTGACATATCAGTGGGGGTAGGGACTGAACCCCCTCCCTCTGCAGGGCACATGGCACAACTTGTAGGTAACCATCCCCGCCCCCTGAGAATAGCGACCCTCCCCCCTCCCGTGTCCCAAACCACGAGTCCAAGTGCCCAGAGAGGGTCCCATCTCTGCTGATGCCTCTGGGAGAATTGCTTTGTGTTCATTCCAAAGACGCGGGCCTCACGTCCAGGGCTGGGCAGGGCCAGGTGGGACCCACACCAGCTCACCGAGAGCAGATGCCAAGTGGCCGATGGCTTACAATCGTCCACAGACCATCTGCTCCTCCGGGTGTGAGTGTTTGTGGGTTGTGTTGTGTGTCTATAGTGTGATGTGTGTGCACTAGTGTGTGTCTAGCACGTGTGTGTGGTGTGTGTGGTATGTGTCTGTGGTGTGTATGGTGTGTGAATGGCGTAGTGTTTGTGTGTTGTGCACATTGTGTGTGTGCTGCAGGGTATGTGGTATGTGTTATTCACCTGTGTGAGGTGTGTGTCTGTGGTATATGTATTATGTAGGTATGTGTGGTATGTATCCATGGTGTGCATATGTGTGTTATTTGTGCATGTGTATGCTGTGGTATGGTATTCATTTCAGCCCTGGAGCAAATGCTGGTGAGGACTCAGGTCAGGTGTTATGGTGTGTGTTATGATGTGTGTGGTGTGTGTCTGTGGTACCTGTGTGCATGTGCATGTGACATGGAGGAGGCAGAGGAGGCTGCAGGCTGGGCTGGTCGAGCACTGGGACTGGGCAGTGCTTCTCGAACAGCCGGCAGGACGGAGCCTGTCCCAGCTGTTGTCAGAAAGGCCCAGTTCCTTCCAGCAGCCAGACCGGAGCCGGGGCTGTGAGGCCAGGGCAGGACCGGGGGAGGGCAGCAGTAACTGGTCTGCTCACATAAACTCCGAAGAACATGACTTTGGTCAAAGGCACTTTAGCACAAAGGTGCCAAGTAGGGAATGCGCATAGAATATAAGGAATAAACGGCCTTAGAAGAATCCTGCCTCAGAAGAGTGTCCAGCAGCCCTGTGCCCTGGCTGCATAGGAGTGTGCCAAGGGGACTTCCATAACCTCCTACATCTCACTGGCAAAATGAAGAAAACTCCTATCATTGAACTTTGCCAAAACTTACAAGTCCTCATGCCCACTCACCTGAGATTGACTTAGAAGCCTATGCCACTATTGCTCATGAAAGCTTGACTTCCTAGGGTTTCCTTGTGAACATCTGAGAAACATACAAGCTCTCCATGTCCTCAGCTGGTCCCTCCAGCCTCCCCTCGCAGACTTCTCACTGCCCGGTGTGTCCCTGCCACCGGGAGACGAAGAGCGGGCCACCGGGCCTGTAGGGCCCGAACCCAACTTGGAAGCAGTGTAGCCTTTGCTCCCCAGAGCAATGGCGCTGGGCTCTCAAGTGGCCGAGGGCTGCGTAGACCTCAGAGCATGTGCAGTGGCAGGAGCCACAGCCGCCAAGAGCATGTTTAAGGGCTTCCGGCCTGGAGGACGGGCTGAGCTCTAGGGAAGAAGAGATGCCCTGTGAGCAATCATGGGGCCCCTGTGATTCCTCCCTTCCTTCCTTCCTTCCTTCCTTCCTTCCTTCCTTCCTTCCTTCCTTCCTTCCTTCCTTCCTTCTTTCACAAATATGCACCTAGAGCATGAAGCTTGTGCAGGCATCTGGGATGTGGTAAGAAAACAGGTACAGCTGCTGCCCCCCTGGAGTCTGTGTGGCCATGGGAAGGAGCTATGCGGGGAGATAGAACAGTGGCCAGAATGCGTGAGTCATTTGTCTGATTCATTTATATGGTTTGAAATTAAGTGATAAGCACTGTGGAGGGAAAGAAAGGGAAGTAAAGAAGGGAAGAAAAGAGGGAAGAAAAGGAGGGAGAGAGGGAGGGAGTCTGGTTAGAGGATGAAATAGTAGAGAGGGTCAGAGAGCACCTGGGCAGCGTGGGTGTGATTGCCAACATACAGGGGTAGCCTCTGAGCAAAGCTCGCAGGAAGTGAGGCGACCCGCTAGGTGGCCAAGGCAGGTGGGAGATGGCAGGTTGGACCAGATGGTGGCAGAAGAATGAGAAACAGGCTGTCAGTTTCAGGTAAATTAGAAGGGAGAGCCGTCTGATTCCTGGTGGTTGGATGTGGAGCGTGAGGGCAATAAGCATCCAGTTTCTCTTGAATTCATGGTTTGAACAACTGGAAGGATGAGTGGAGGAGACTGGCAGGGAGAGAGTGAGGGGAGCAGAAGTTCCAGTGGGTCCCGTTGAACTTGGGGTGTCTACACCCCAGTGGACTATCCAGGAGGCAGAGGCTGGAGTTGTGGGGCTGGGAGTTGAGGGGGAGCTGAGCAGCACCTCTAAACTGACACAATATTTCAAGCCATGGTTCAGGGGGAGGCCCCCCGGGCACAGGAGGGGACCAGGGACTGCACCTGGTTCCTCCAACTTAAGGGGTTGAGGAGGGGAGAACAGGAACACCAGAGAATAGAGGAAATCCCAGAGAGGGGGCGAGAGAAATAGGGGTGGGGGTGGAGAGAATGAAGGGGAATGGTCAGCCCTGGACAAATGCTGATGAGGACTCAGGTCAGATGAAAGTGAAAACTCACCAACTCCATCCTGGGGCTCAGAGCCAGACTCTTTCATACCCTTGGTTGTCCTTCCCGGGTTGTGAAGGCTCATCCCCAGGGTTCACACTTGGTTTCCATCAAGGGACCCCATCAAGTTCAATGTCCAATGTGGTGACAACAGGGAGTCAAGGATATGAGCTTATTTATTTAGCTTTGAGCTTCCAGGACTATGTGGCCGGCCCAAGGTTAGCATGGAGAGTTAGAACAATGAAAGCACTGCGGCCATCATGTTCCCACGCAGAGCGCGAGGCAAGGACACCTCTGGTCGCCACCTGCACAGACACGGCCAGCCTTCCAGCTGCGAAGCCAAGGATGCTTCCATCCCTCGGGGCCGGGGCATTGCTCTTCTGAACCCTTACAGACTACGGATCCACCGGAGCGTTTTCTTTCAAAACCAAATAAAAGAAAGCAATCTGAGGATATTGATCAAGGAAAAGCCTACATAAATCCGTTGCCCTCCAAACCACCCTGAAGTTACATGGCGGATCAGCTTCTCCAGTGCTGGGTCCAGCCTCTCCTCCCCTTACTATGGGCAAGGGCCTTGACTTCGAGGGGTGTCTGGTGCCTCTCATGTAAACTGGAATGATCACGCCCACTGCCCGCTGGGTGCAAGGATTAAACGAGATACAGTGTGTAAGAGCCTGGCATATGGCGGCTGGTGAATAGTGACCCTGATAAGAGTTCTCATTATAACTGTCCAACTTTACACATACTTCCCCAGAAGATAAATTTCTACCAGAAGTCCTTCTCTCCCAACCCTCCCCCCCAATGCCCCCAAGTCCACTCCTGACATTGCTGTGTCTGCCCTGCCCCCACCAACACCCCCACTGGCCCCAGGGACCCCTGAGGGAGGACTGACTGCCCAGAGAAAAGCAGCTGGACCCCGGGCCTGTGGGAGGGGCCACTCAGCACCTTGCGTGAGGTGCTGGCTTGTGCGTCACCTCCCAGGCCTGCGGTCGGAAACTAACCGTCGCCATCCCACTGTGTACACAGGCGGGCACCGGTGACGGTCCTTGCCAGGTACTTTCTTGTTGGCGTGGACTTGGCCTCCACCCACCTGAAGTGAAGACACCCAAAGCCAATAGGAAAAGCAAGCAAACTTTGGCCTCCAAACCCAACTCCACCCAGCTGTGGTCGGCCAGGCTGCACCTGCGCCCTGGCTCCGGCACAGGGCACCCCCGCCCACCCTCCCCCCCATCCGGGTCCTCAGGAGAGTCTCTAACTCCACAGCACCCCAGGGGACACAGGTTTGTCACCAGGCAGGGAAGGCCACTATGTCAAACCCAGCGTGGAACATTGAAAGGGTTTCTGGTAAGTTTCCATGATGGCCTAACCGAAGTCCTCAGCTTTTTAAATTAAAAATAAAAATAAAAATAAATATGCTTGAACCTATATTTTCCTATCATCATTAATAATAATTATTATTATTAAGTAAAGTAATAGGTAGTAACTAGTAAGCAGTTAAAATGTGCTGGCTCTCTGTGAGGTGATTGCCGTATGTTATGAGTTAATTTCACAATACCCAATGAAATGCACTGTATCTCCCATTTTACAGACGAGGAGGCTGAGGCCGTGTGAAGAGGCAGAACAGCAGGTGAATCCTGGGTCAGGATTCAGTCCTTGTGATGGGATGGGGGTGTCTCCCCTCCCTCTCTGAATTACCCTTTCCCACTCCATCATGCTGACGCAGTCACTCTCCCCCAGACTGACCCCTTCCCCTCATTCCCACCTCTCCAGCCTGAACTCAGTGAAATAATCTGGAAGTTTGGTTCTCCTGGGGTCTGTGGGCTTATTTTTTTTTGCATCACATCTGCTGTTTCAAGAATCTTTTCTTAGTTCAGCCGGGGTGGCTCAGCAGTGGAGCATTGACCCAGGAACCAAGAGATCACAGGTTCGATTACCTCCCGGTCAGGACACATGACTGAGTTGCAGGCATGATCCCCAGTGGGGGTTATGCAGAAGGCAGCCAATCCATGGTCCTCTCTCATCGATGTTTCCATCTTTCTATCCCTCTCCCCCTCTAAAAATCAATAAAATGTATTTTTCAAAAATATTTGTAAACAACCTTTTTAAAAAATTGTATGAAGTCTCTCAGTCACATTATCAACAGCTGTTCAAATTCAGTTCTGAGTTTTATTCATATCACTAGAGGCCTGGTACATGAAATTTGTGCACGGGGGTGGGGGTGTCCCTCAGTCCAGCCTGCTCCCTCTCCAATCCAGGACCCCTCAGGGCATGACCAATTGGTCCACAGGGATTGGGCCTAAACTGGCAGTCAGACATCCCTCTCACAATCAGGGACTGCTGGCTCCTAACTGCTCATCTGCCTGCCTGCCTGCCTGCCTGATTGCCCCTAACTGCCTTTGCCTGCCAACCTGATCGCCACCTAACTGCCCTCCCCTACTGGCCTGATCACCCCCAACTAGCCTTCCCTGCCAGCCTGATTGCTCCCTAACTGCCCTCTCCTGCTAGCCTGATCTCACCCCTGACTGCTTGATCCCTGTTGGCCTGATTGCCCCTAACCAACTCTGCCTTGGCCCCCCACCATTGTGGCTTTGTCCAGAAGGAATTTGTATGTCCGGAAGATGTCTGGTCGATCCAGTCTAATTAGCATATTGCCCTTTTATTAGTATAGATTGATCTCTGTGTTATAAAGGGCACCTTCCTTTCCTTGAATTCCTTCTGATTCTCTTTTCCAATTGGTTGGAGTATTTCATGAGTCAGGTCTTCATGAGAAATGGCATGTCTCTGTGCACCATGCTTTCCTCTCTCTGTTCACAGGAAAGATGAGGTTTTCATGTGGCCCCACTGTCCTGCTGACTCTATGTCTTCTTCTAGGGATACCACCTCCCTCCAGACGACTCATATTTAATTTTTTTCCTCTTTATCCTTGGAATCCCTAAGTGCTTTTTGAAACCCTTCCACCCAGCATTGGGGGAGCATTTTTTTTTAAATATGTTTTTATTGATTTTAGAGAGGAAGGGAGAGGGAGAGAGAGTTAGAAACATTAATGATGAAAGAGAGTCATTGATAGGCTGCCTCTTGCATGCCCCACACTGAGGATTGAGCCCACAACCTGGGCATATGCCCTGACCGGGACTCGAACCAGTGACCTCCTGGTTCATGGGTCGACACTCAACCACTGAGCCATGCCAGCTGGGTGGGGAGCATTTTTGACTTCAGCTCAAGGAAAACATCTTGTTTCTTTGATCATTGCTTCACCGCCACCATTTCCGTTCTCCCTTCCTGGAACCTGTGATATGAAAACAAAAAGGACCTCTTGATTCCCCTTCTTCACAAATAGTCCCTTGTAGTCCCTGCCTGTTTGCCTTTCGCTCTGGGGTGGCCAGCCTTTCCTTGAACTGCACTGGGCTCAATCCACCGTGCCAGAACTCAGCTCTATCCCACCACCTACAACCTCTACTGCTTTTCTTTCATCCTCAAAAATTATGTTTCATCTCCAAGACATCTTTTTTGAGGCCCAAGTGCTCATGTTTTAACAGCAAAAGCTCCCGTTTCCTTCCTTTAATAGCTCCTAAAATTTTCCTCAGGGAATGCATACTAGAATGATATTAGTTTTCCACATCTTGTGGCCCCGTGTCAAATGTGTAGGTCAAAGCTAAGACTGATGGCCCTAGTTGGTTTGGCTCAGTGGATAGAGCATCAGTCTTCAGACCAAAGGGTCTCAGGTTTGATTCTGGCCAAAGTCATATGCCTGGGTTGTAGGTTCAATCCCCAGTAGTGGTGTTCAGGAGGCAGCCGATCAATGATTCTCTCTCATCATTGATGTTTCTCTCTCTCTCTCTCTCTCTCTCTCTCTCTCTCTCTCTCTCTCTCTCTCTCTCCACTTTGAAATCAATAATATATATAAATTTTTAAAGCTAAGACTGATGGATTTGTTAGCCAGTGTGGCTCTCTCTGCAACCAGCCTCATGAGAGTCTTTGGGAGAGAGTAGAGAATGGAAATGGGCAGGGGGAAGGGTCAGCGGACATGCTTGCTCTGGGGATGGGGCGGGGATAGGGGGCCAGGAGGGCTGGCTAAGAAGCAGCTCAGAGGGGCTGGTTGCACATTTGAGCCAGATGGGTGGCCCTGGGCCCTCTAATCCGCAGGCAAAGGCTGAGGTCATTGTGAGGAATTCCTGTGGTTTTTGATGAGTTTTCCCGTGTGGGCTCCAGGCTTGTCCACTCACACTGCCAGCTTCTCTCTGCTGGTGGGATTTAGGGGGGTGTCTCTGAGGGTCAGGAGGAAGGCCAGAAAAGTTCACACACAGCAGGGGCCAGGCATGCGTGGGCCCTCCATTACTGCCTGGGGCCCTCCCCCACCTTCTTTATTATGGCACCCAAAGGTGCTGCAGCACCGTCCTCACTGCCCTCGCCCCCTGGGTCCCTGCTCAGGGTCTTGCCGGACTGGAGACTGTCCCTCACCTCAAGCAGGCAGCCCCAGGGACAATCGGAGGTCAAGGGCCATCATGCTGGCTGATTTATGCACAGCAAGAACCCTGCCTGAATATCTGTCTCTTGAGGTCCCTTGCTTTCCCCTACCCTGACCCCCAACGGGATACCCCACCAGGGCGACTCAGCTGAGCCTGAGCTCGGGCGGGCTCTGTGCCCCAAGCTTGATGGGAGGTGGTTTCGGGGCATGTTGCTTCTCTCTCTGGGGGATGGAGCTGACCTGATGGAACTGGGCCCCACAGGAGTTCTGAAACCCCACTGAGCCTGGGGTGGCCTGGGAGGGGTGGTGACGATGCAGCTTCCTCCTGTCCCCAGTGCAGCCTGGCTTGCTTTTTCTTCCTTATTTTTCTCCTCCATTCCCTCCCTCCTTCATTCTTTTGCTTCTTCCTCCTCTGACAAACAGGTAAGTCCACACAAAGGATGGCTCCGTCCTCACATGGTCCCCCTCAAGGCAGGTGCTTCTGTAGGCATGCGCCGGAATCAGACTTCCAACAGATGTCCGGCAGGAAAGGGAAGCGCCGGAGACTTCTGGACTGCGACCAGCACACACCAGCACTTTGCAGACGATGCCTGTGCAGCCAGAGGAATGGGTCTGTGGCCAGCGGCCCACTTCTGGCCTTGCCACTGCCTGCATTGCCATTAATATTGATTAATCATGACGATGCACAAGAGAACTGTGAACTCCAGAGGAATACGGGATACGGGAAGAGGCATCCCCCTGCTCCGTGGGCTCCTCACCCTTGTCTCCCAGCCTCCTCACCCGTGTCTTCCCCAGGGGAGCACCGGGAAGACAGGAGAGCGAGGTCACAGCAGGAAGAGAGGATGTTGGCACTGTTACCAGTGAGACGGCGGGACCTCACTGACATTTCCTGTATTCTTGAAGGAAATGTTTCTAATCCAGAGACAACGTGCAGCAAAGCAGCAAGAATTCATTGGCCACAGCAACACCACACTGGGGACAGTGAAACAAGGAAGGGCGTAGTAGCAGCAGCAGGAGAGCCTGGGCCGGGGTGCTCTGCCTCACTGGAAAGCCAGAAAACAAAGGGGGCCTCGGAGACAGGTGCGGGGGTTAGCCTGGGACGAGCTGCTGCTGCCCACCGCTCCCCTGGTGCCAAGGCTCCTGGGGCCCCTTGGAGGGAAGAAAGGGGAAGGAATGGCACAGGTGTGCTCCTCTGAGGAAGAGTGCTCACGGGGTCCTTTGTATTGAGAGTATGGCTCTCTCTCTCTTGCAGGTGGGAATCTTAGGGGGGGTCTCAGGGGAGGGTTTCACTAGAATATTCATCAGCTTCCCAGATGTGCTCTTTCGGGGTCGAGGTCTCCACTGATTGGTCAGCACCAGGGCAGGGGGTCCTTTGTCATTGCAGCTGGTCCTGGGGCAGCCATGGTGTCACTGGTCTGGCTTTGCTGCTTTTCGGGGCCTGGAGCTGACAGACAACTGATGCCTGGGTGCTGTCTTTAGGGAGGAAAGGCCTGGGGTCTAACCCACGTAAACGTGCCAGGGGAGGAAAGGCCCCCCTGGGGTGAGGTCCTTGTTTCCCAGTTTCCCCCCTTGTGAAGCACCCAGGGCTGTCTGCCCTCGGCCCATCATACTGGCTCTGCTCATGTCTGTCTAACTGCCTATAACAGAACCAAGCTCTGGAATGGAGTAAACAGGAAGGATGGCATGCAGATCAGCACCCCCAAATCCCAAATATACATCCTCAATGGCCAGGTCTGGACCGGAGCAGTATGGATACAGGGATGCCGTCAGGAGGGTCTCCTGGCCTGTTTCACATCAGCATGAAAACTCCAAAGGCATGGAAGCCATGTTGAATAGCGATGACATTTAGGACAGAGGAGAAATGGTGGGAGGGAGCAGGGTCTTAGATTTCAGAAGTGAAACGAGTTTACAGGTGGTTGGGGAAGAGCAGAGCACACGTGGCAGGAAAATTCCTGCCGGGAAACCCAGAAACCATGGGCCACTGGTGTGGGGTGGGCCACGGCTCTGCTTGTAGTCTTCCTGTCAAGTCCAGTGCAGAGGTGAGTATGCTAAGGCTCCCTTCCTGAAGCAGGTTTTTTTCAATCTGATCCACTTGGGCAGGAAAGGGGGAGGGTCAAGAGTCTATCTATCATCTATCTATCTATCTACCTATCCATCCATCTAAAAGCCAAGCAACTAAAACGACCAGAATAACCGGTCGCTATGATGCACACTGCAGCTGGCCAACCTCCTACGGTCCTTCCCCCAGTCCCACAGGCCCCGATCACCCCACGGGGCTGGGCCCTGGGCTGGGACAGGAAACCGGGGGTGGGTGCAGCTCCTTTCCCAGGGGGACTGAGGGCCAGGTCCCTTATTGGGGCCAGTGGCCAACCTCCCGTGACCCTTCCCCCTGACATACCTCCTGTGCTCCGTCCCCCAGCCAGCAGGCTCCATCCTTCCCCTGGTGATGGTGAGGGAAGGGAGGCGGGGGGGGGGGGTAAGGGAGAGACAGGGAACCCCATGGTGGCGGGGTGCCAAGGGTGGCATCATCGTCCAGGATCCATTCCTTCTGCACCCCATCCAGTGACTGTCGCCTCGTCTCCCAATCTCACCAGGTCTTCGGGCCCCCATCAACCCTGATCACCAGCCAGGCCTAAGGATCCCACCCAGGCATGAATTTCATGCACTGGGCCTCTAGTTTTTATGATAATACTAAAATGTTACTTCCATCTTCTATACTCATTCTCTCCTGCAAGTTGGGTAGAATTTTCCAAAAGTTTCTTAACAGACTGAATGCAAGACATAGGAGAAAGCTGCCTTCTGCTAACACCAGATAGAGGTTTGCAAAAACTGTTAAAAAAAAAAAAAAGTCATTCTTCTCACTGGTGTTTAAAGAATAGTTTTAATTAAAACGTTACTTATATTGCTGTTTAATGGGTTTATTATTAAATGAGTGGTTACAAATGGTTAAAATATCTCCGTTTTATTTCCTAATTTGGTAACTATTGATAGATGCCATCCCCATGAACAACAGCTCTTTGGGGTCCTCAGTTCTTGAGAGTATAAAGGGGCCCTGAGAACCCAGGGTTTGAGGAGGGCTGGTGCAACAGGGAGTCAAAGCTTTTAAAAATATATATTTTTTGTTGATTTTTTACAGAGAGGAAGGGAGAGGGATAGAGAGTTAGAAACATCGGATGAGAAAGAAACATCGATCAGCTGCTTCCTGCACACCCCACACTGGGGATGTGCCTGCAACCAAGGTACATGCCCTTGACGGAATCGAACCTGGGTCCCTTCAGTCTGCAGGCTGATACTCTATCCCCTGAGCCAAACCCGTTAGGACCATTAGGACGGCAGCCAAAGCTTTTGGTCACAGTAGCCAGAGCCAGTGAACACCAACAAGCAGTGAGAACAGTCCCTTTGGCCAAGCAGCTCCGATTTCGGGAAGAAACGCCTGGTTAGCTCCATGGGCTGGAGCCAGACCCTTGATCACCTTTGGGGATGTGTTTAGTGACCACACCGGCTCTTCGCAAGGAGGGAGGGCCCATCTCACCCCAGGCTCTGGTTTCCCTGAGCGGACCAAGGAAGGGGTGGCTGCCACAAAGGCGGGCACAGGGGGGAGGGGGGGAGAGGAAGAAAGTGGGGGAGGAGGAGAGGGGAGGGGAAACCCATAGGAGCAGTGAGGGGGATAGGCCAGCTGAAGATGTGTGTGTGTGTTGGGGGGTGCTATCAGGGAGTGAGGGAGGGGTTCACTTCTCCTCCCTTTCCCTCCATGGCTCCCCAATACTATAGGAGGGGACTTCCTTCTTGGAGAAGTGCTTCCGGAATGACAGGAAGGAAAACCCATGTTACCCACCAAGAGGATGGCCACACGTGACTGCCATTAAAACACCTGGAAAGAAAGTCATTGCTCCCCACGCCCCGCCAGGCAGCACCAGGGGATCCGGAACGCTGGGAGTCCACCAAGAGGCGGGGCAGCATTTCCTGAGGAGACAGCTCTGCCATCCATCAGGGCTGCAGGCGCCAGATCTCCAAGGCACCAGCGTATCTGCGAACAGGAAGGAGCGCTCTTCAGACTGAAAGCTCTCGCACACACGAGATGGAGCCAGGAGTTTCGTGAAGGACAGGCCTTAATGAGACTGGATTTTTTAAAAATTCCCTTGTGGTCTTTAATTAGAGAGAGCAAATGTCTCCGGTGCTGAACGTACCCATGGCGTAGCCCCTGTGTCAACGTCCTTAATGCATTCCAGTGGCTTCTCATAAGGTTACCTTCTCCTGAGAGCTGTCTGATGGGCCTTTCAGACCCCCCCCCAAGACCCGACATGAAGGCGCATAACCACTTTTTAAAAATTAAACCTCCCCCACAACCTTGATTGTGAAATGCACATGTGAATGTGATCGCCCGGAATAAGTATGCAGATTTATGGAGAATGGCAATTTCTGTTTTATCAGGGGACCCAGCCAGGCCTCTCTTCGCGTGCCTGGGCGTTTATTAAAGTTGGGATGTATTTGGGGGGGGGGGGGGGGAGAAAGGGATGTAGATTTAAAGTCATCTAAAAAGCAATGCAGCGAAGCTGCCTGGAAGAGCCACAGCTGATTCTAACATGGAGCAGACGCGCATAAAATCAAATCTTGAGTAGAAGTCGCTGGAAATGGCAGCGAGGAGGGACGCTGGGCGCCAGCCACCCTGGTGTGTAAGGATGGACTTGTTTTCCTTTAAAACACGAACAGTTCAGCCTTTGGAGGTAGAAAGCTTTTTCTGCTCCTTGTTTCTGCAGAAATCGATGGACAGCTTGTGTAACTGTCCTTCCTGCGTTTAGTCGCTAAAATCAAATAATCCTCATTGCTTGGATTACTAAACACATTTCTGCGGTGCCAGGGTCTACAGCCAAGCAGGTGTTAATGAGAGAATCCGCCGCCTGGAGCGGCTGGGGGCGGGTGTGGGTGTGTGTGTGTGTGTGTGTGTGTGTGTGTGTGTGTGTGTATGTGGGAGGGGGGACGGGGGAGGGTGGTAGGGGGGGTGCAAAGGGACCGGCGCCCCGGATTTGGAAGGTGCGATGGTGTCAGCAGCTTGCCAGGTGCACGCGGGGCGTCCTGCAGGCGCTGAGCAGGCGGCTCCCAGCAGCAACAGCAAATCTGCATCGCTGAGGAGCACGGGGCGGCCAAGTCCAGGGTCAAGGCCAGGTTCAGATGCGCCCTCCCTCAGCGGGAAATGGTGGGCGCCAGGGGAAGACCTAGGCTCTGGCTGCAGAGAGAGCAGCCAAGCCCTCCACCCCTCCCCTCTCCTCTCCCCCCTCCTCCCCCCCATCCCGGGGCCCAGGATTTCCACGGAGAAGTCTCCGAAGCTATCGCGTCCCCCCAGACCTCGATCTGGCCGCTTCGAAACCTCTGGGACCGCAGAGGGGCGGAGGGAGGGGATGGGCAGGGGCGGGGGTCTGGGGCAGCGGGGGCCTGGGCAGGGTGGGCGCAGGGAGGAGCCCCGGGAAGCGGCCAGACCCCGATGGACTGGGGGCGGCCCCAATGCACTTGGCGAGGGGAGGCGCAGACTCGCTGGCTCCGCAGTGCTCACGGCTCTTCCTTTCCGACTCCCTGCTCTCCTCTCGGACCCGACTCCCCCTGCAGCCCTGCCCCTGCGCCTCCTCTTCCCCCAGGACCCCGGCGGGGCGCCCTGGCGCGCGGGGTCCCGGGGGTTCCAGCTCAGGCCCTCGCTTCCCCTTTAAGGGTTCCCGAAACTTTCCCCCTGGAATCCGAGGAGCCTCGTCACATCCGCTGGCCGCGGCCGCCGGGGAAGTTCGGGACCCCGGGGAGAGGCGCGGCCCGGGCCCGGGAGGGCGGCGGGGCGGACCCCAGCGCACCCCGCGCCGCGACCTTGGCCGCGGGGAGGGCCCGGCCCTGGCGGGGCAGACACCGCCCGCCAGAGGGGGCAGCGGCGACCAAGTTGCTCAACTTGGCGGCGCGGGCTCGGCGCCTGCTCCTCCTCCTCCCCGGCCTCCTTCCCTCCTCCTCCCCCCCTCCTCCCGGCGCGCCCAGCCCTCCCCGCAGCCCGCGCCGCCGAGCGGAGCCGCACGCGGAGCCGCAGCCGCCGGCGGACCGGACGGGACCGCACAGGCCGGCCGGGCGCGCCCCCGGGCCCCGCCGCCGGCATGGGCGCGCTGGCCCGGGCGCTGCTGTGGCCGCTGCTGGCCCCGTGGCTGCTGCCCGCCGCCCCGGCGCTGCCCGCCGCGCCCCTCACGCTGCCCCTCCGCGTGGCCGCGCCCGCCCCCGGGCCCGGGCCCCCCGCCGCCGACGGGCTCGCCCTGGCTCTGGAGCCGGAGCCGGAGCCGGCCGGGGGCGCGGCCAGCTTCCTGGCCATGGTGGACAACCTGCGGGGGGACTCGGGCCGCGGCTACTACCTGGAGGTGCTGATCGGGACCCCCCCGCAGAAGGTAGGTCTGGGGGCGCTGGCCGGTCCCCGGACCGACATCCCCCCGACCCTGCAGTCCTCGGGCTGCAGCCGCGGGAGCAGGCGGCTGGGGACCCCGCGGCCGCCTGGGGTCGGGGGTGCAGGTGGGGGGCGCGGGGGGCTCATCTGGGCCGGAGCCGGGCAGCCCTGCGGGGCGCGGCCAGGGGCGCGAGCACGTGTTTGTTTCCTGAACTTGTTCCCTCCCGCTCCCTGTGGCCGGGGCGGCGGGGGGGGGGGGGAGCCCCGGAACTTCCATCCGAGGACCTTCCTCCTGGCGGCTGCGCCCCCGTCCCACCCGGAGCCGTGCAGGGGGTAGATGCCTCTATTGGGGGGAGCACTCTGTTACTATGTACACACACACACACACACACACTCTGTGTTACTATGTACACACACACACACACACACACACACACACACACACACACACACTCTGTTACTATGTACACACACACACCTCTCCCCGCGTCTCCTCGCCCAGGCGGCAGGTGGCCGGCCCGGGACGCCCTGAGCTGGGAGGGGGCTGTGCGTGCGCCCCGCGGGGAGCCGGGGTCCTGGGGCGCGCTGTCTGCAGGGCGATCAGGGTGCCCTCCGGCCGCTTCCCTCCCCCGGAGCCGGCTCTCCGGCTCCCTCCTGGAACTCCCCTGCTCCCTCCCGTCTCCTCCGGCCGCCCAGCCCCTCCGCTTGGAGCCCGGGTCTGCACACGAGGCGCCAAGTGTTAATGCATCACAGCTGCTGGGAGAGCAGACCCGCCGAGCTGAGCTAGGCTTTCGGGACCCAGTGGTCTCCCGGTGACAAAGTAACATCGAACAGCTTTCCTTTCCTCCTTCTCCCAAGGATTTTCACTTCTCAGCACTTTTTGGAGCAAGAAATAAATGTCCCCAGGCCGGGTCATCTTAAGAAAAACAACATCCCAGGAATCGCATAGGCCCTCCCCTTCCTTCCTAATCGAAGGGTGATTGGAAGTCAGATGTTCCTTATCGGGATGTTACATTGTCTGAAGATACTTTATGTTTACTTCTAACATTGTCATTTGGGTTTTTTAATTCAGCCGTGCTACCTCCATAAATAGAACAGACTCATGACTTTGGTGTAATTCTAATTAAATTATTCAAGACTTTCTTGAGAAGCGGCATGCCATGCTAATTCTTTTTTTTTTTTAAAGAAACTGAGTAACTTCCAGACTCGTTTAATTCGTCTTTTTAAAAAACCTTCAAAAATGGATTCTGCTCAAAACTTTGATTCTAGTTCCTCTCATTTGAGTGTTGTCTCCAGGGTGGCTGGAGGCTGGAGGCTGGGGCTGGAGGCTAGAGGCTGGGGCCTGGAGGCTGGTGGCTGGTGGCTGGTGGCTGGTGGCTGGAGGCTGAGGCTGGGGCTGGAGGCTGGGGGCTGGAGGCTGGGGGCTGAAGGCTGGAAGCTGGGGGCTGGGGGCTGGGGGCTGGAGGCTGGGGGCTGGGGCTGGGGCTGGAGGCTAGAGGCTGGGGCCTGGAGGCTGGAGGCTGGAAGCTGGGAGCTGGGGCTGGAGGTTGGAGGCTGGGGGCTGGAGGCTGGGGGCTTGAGGCTGAGGTTGGAGGTTGGGGGCTGGAAGCTGGGGGCTGGGGGCTGGGTGCTGAGGTTGGAGGCTGGGGGCTGTAGGCTGGAGGGATGCAGTTCAGGGAGTGGGAGGGAGTCAGCTGAGGAGGCTTAAGGGACCACAAGATGCTGGTGCTGGTGAGACCACGTGAAAACATGTGCCGGGTGGTGAGAGCATTGAAGGTTTCTGTCTCACAAGATCTCACGCGGTACTGAGGGTGGGACCGCTGTGTGGCCTAAGGGTAACCTTGGGGAACAGGCCTAAATGCCTCTCCATTGGGAAAGGGAGGCTTGCTGAAGAACCCGTGTTTGTTTTCGAATAGGTGGGAATTCTCTCTACTGAAGTCAAGCAGGTTTCAGGGGCTGTGGTAAATGGGTCCTGATGCCCATCTCCCTCCAGAGAAGAGGGGAAGGAAAAAGCCCAAGAAAGAACTAAAAAACATTTCTCACCTGGCTGGCGTGGTTGAGCATCGAATGGGCCACAGTTTGATTCCCAGTCAGGGCACATGCCCAGGTTGCGGGTTCGATCCCAAATGTGGGATGTGCAAGAGGCAGCTGATCAATGCTTCTCTCTCATCATTGATGTTTCGATCTCTATCTCCCTCTCTCTTCCTCTATGAAATCAATAAAAATAAAAAAAATAAAACTTAAAATAAAAATATTTCTCTTGGGCTCCCAAAAACATAAACAATATTCCATAAGTAATAGCTTGTCTTTATTAATCAATAATCTTTGCTTTAAAATGAGAACGTTTAAGTTACAGGAATGCATTGAGTACCTAATGCTCATCATATCTTCACCTCGGCCAAGGAAGAAGTTTGTTCAAGGTTATTTCTCAGAGAAACGGTAGCATGTTTCCAGGGAAGGCTGTTTTTTACAATCTGCGTATAACTTTTACAGTCGACAGGAAATGAAGTACTCCGTGCCTCTCTCCTGGCCTGATTCAGTAATAAGCTGCTTTACGGCAGATCCACGTGTGTGATCCTTGCGAATGCCGCCTGTGAACGCTCCGGGGGCGGTGGCAGGTGCATCGGATTGCTTTTTCCCAGGCTCCCCTGCGGGGTCTGGCCCCCGGCAGGTGTTCGAGGCAGGTTAGCCATGCTGCAGCCGGCCTTGGGGGGACTTCTGAACCCAGAGTGAGCCTTCCTGCTCGCTTCATGGCCCAGACGCATGATTTACATTCCCTGCAGGTTCTCTGAAGCAGAAAACTTGCTTAGGTGGAGAGAAAAATGGGATTGTAGATTCAGGCAGTAAACAGCCAAGAGTTTTTGGAGAATTAAGTAATAGTCATATGCCGGGCGGGGTCCAGCCCCAGCGGTCCAGGGGTCCCCAAGGGTGTGGAGGGCTTGGTGATGATGTGAAGGGCTCCCTCCTGGCCAGCACGGTGCAATGGTGTGTGTGTGTGTGGGAGTGTGTGTGTGTGAGTGTGTGTGTGAGAGAGAGTGTGTGGGCCCTCTGTCCCAGGGGAGTCTCAGAACTACCTCACAGTCCTCATCCCTGCTGAAGGGGTGGGCAGACTGGGGCTTGAAGGGGCTGAAGGACTTGCCCGGGGCCACAGGACAAGGAAGCAGAAGCAGAAATTGAACCAGGACCCGGATTCCAGAACCCAGGTTCTGAACCACCAGGCAGAACCTGCTCCCTGGCCTTCCTGCCTCGTGGCTTCTTTCTCAGCATTTTGGCTTCAAAGATCCCTGGATCCTACCTCCCAGGGTGTTAAGGGCTTAACAGGAAACCGAACCCGGACTCTCCCACTCCCCCGACTCTCCTCTTCTTCCCGGCACAGTGAGCAGTTGGAATGGGAGAGAAGATTCCACAGGAACAAGAGCTCCCCGCCCGCCTGTACCCCCAGAAAAACCAGCTGTTGGGCATGGGCTGGTTCCCGAATGCTTTCATCAGGAACTGGGGCTCCTTGTTCTGCCTCACACTCTTCAAGGGATCTGCCCAGAAGCCCCGGGGAGAGCGGGACCGACCGCGTTGGCATGGAGATGAGAGCTGGCTGTTTGTGGCCATTATGTGACTTCTGATGGTACAGAACCCGCCTCTGCTTGAACCGGGCAGTGTGGTCTTATTAATAATAATAACAGTGTCCTAAAGTGATTATAATTGCAGCAATTTCTATGATAAAAAAAAAAAAAGGACTTTCATGCTAACACGGTGAATCCTACGGAAAGTGCTAAAGCTCTGCATCGCTATACCTGGTAATGGCTTTGAAAAGTCTTCAGGGGTTTCTGTTGAAAGTCGTCTGTCATCTCCGCTCAGACGGATAAGACAGGCAGCCAAATGATTCTCATAGTTACACATCTGAATGTGAGAAAAGAAGCCAAATTATTTCGGGGACTCGCATTTTAATCATGGTGCACTGGCTTGATTATTACTTAGTCCGCAATTTTTGGGAAGGGTTGGAGCTGAAAATGCGAACCGAGCCTCTGCCGTTGAGGAGGGAGCTGTCCAGTGTCCCCAGGTTGCACTGAGCTCCCTGCCAGCAAGGCCGGGAAACAGGAAGGCGGTGGCCAGCGAGAGGAGAAGTGATAGAACAAACCGAGGAGGCAAACAATGGGGGGAAAAGGAAAAGATTACTGGGGTTAAAAGAACGAGAACGTCAGAGCGAGGGTCTCTGCGGCTTCTGAGCTGGAGACAGAATTCAGCATCGACAGCCCTGCGAGGAAGGATTGCAAAGACCCACGCAAGACATCGGCACAGTCCCCGGGGTGGCACGGTCTGGGGAGCCGTTCGCCACCTTCCCGTGGGCTGCCAACCTCTATTTCAGGCGGATGGCGTGCTGGCACCATGCACAGGGCGCCTCATCTAATCCTCCCAGCAGCCCTTGAAGGATATGCAGTCATGTGACTTCCTTGTCAGCTGGGGAGGTCGGCTACTTCGTCCAAGGCCACATGGCGAGTGGCAGAGCCTGGGGAGCAGCCCCATCCACAGTCCAAGCCCCGCACCACTGCTCCTGCTGTGCACGTGGGCTTGTTAAATAACCACCTTGCCCAGCTGGCATGGCCCAGTGGTTGAGCATCGACCTATGAACCAGAAGGTCACGGTTCAAGTCCCAGCCAGGGCACATGCCTGGATTGTGGGCTGGTTCCCCAGTGTGGGGCGTGCAGGAGGCAGCCGGTTGATGATTCTCTCTCATCATTGATGTGCCTGTCTCTCTCTTCCCCTCTTCCTTCCTCTCTGAAGTCAATACAAATATTTTTTTAAATAACCAACCACCCTCAGACACACCTTCCTCCTCAAGTTCTTCCTCCCACCATACCCTGCACTTTCTTGACTTCTGTCTGTTTTCCTTCGCTGTGGGAGGTGGGTGTAGTGGGAAGGGTCTCGGGGCCCCGACGCTGGTAGCATTGCACACAAGGTCACAGGCAGGTGACCAACCTCCCTGTGTCCTCCTTTTCTCCTTCTGAGTTTTTCTTTTCCCGAGGCTGCTGCAATAAATTACCACAAATGAGGTGACTTAACATAAACGTGTTTTCCAAGTTCCCGAGGCCAGAAATTCAAAATCAGGGTGTGGGTGGGGCCTGCTCCCTTCCGGGCTCAGGGGAGGCCCTTCCTGCCTCTCCCAGCCCCTCCCTGTGGCTGCCAAAGGGCCTGGCTTTCTTTGGCTCTTCACTCGCCTCCCTCCTCACATGACACTCTCCCCGCTGTGTGTGTGTGTGTCTCAGTCAGTGCGCTGGGGCCCACCCCAACCCATTCTGACTTTGTCTTAGTTTAATGGCATCTGTAGACAGGTACGGGGTTTAGAACTCCAACCTGATTTTTGGGGAGACACAGTGTAACGCACAAGCTTGTTCTGAGTTTATTGTTCCATGGATTATTTTTCTTTCTTTCTAACCCGTCTTTTAATTGCCAATGACTTTGACTTGGAATTCACATGTTGTTTTTATTGAAGGTCGTCGCATGCAGCCTGTGACAAGATCGTGCCCTGGGGGACTGTCAGGTGGCAGAACGAGGGCCAATTTTAGATTTTTTAAAAAAATATGTTTTTATTTATTTCAGAGAGGAGGGGAGAGGGAGGTAGAAGCATCGATGATGAGAGAGAATCATTGATCGGCTGCCTCCTGCACACCCCACACTGGGGACTGAGCCCGAAACCAGGAATCGAACCGTGACCTCCTGGTTCACAGGTTGACGCTCAGCCACGGAGGCACGCCGGAAAGGCAGATTTTAGATTCTTTCCTGTAATCCTATGTCCGTCTCCTCACCAGAGAGTCGCTGCTTACAGGTTAAAGAATCTCCCATCGTAGCGCTCTCATCCTGGAGTTGCTGGGGTTATGCTGTAACGTGGGAAGCCCCCTCTGCCAGGCCCCTGGCATCTGCATGCCTGTGACAAACAGGTTCTCATGTTTCCAACCTCACAGATGAAGAAAGGCTTGGACGCTCATATTCCGCAGTGGGGAGACTGGGAGGCATCTGTCCCCCGTTCAAATCAGATACATTTGATGTGAAAGACACACCTTTCTCCTCCAGTTCATCCTCCCATCATCCCCAGCGCTTTCTTAACTTCTGTCTGGCTTCCTTTGCTGCAGGGACCTGGGCTCCACCGGCTCAGGGCTTCCTGTTCCCCCCAGAGTGATTGCCCATCCTTCTAACTAACGACTGAAAGGGAAACTGAGGCCCGCTGTCCCAGCAGGGATTGCTCCCGTGGTGGTGCCCGTTGCACGGGACCTCAGAGGGGCATTTCTCTTGCCCATGGCGCCTGGCAGCGTGCCCTGGGATTTATTTTATCTCAGATACAGGATGGAGCAGGTCCCACCCGTGGGCCCTGGATTCAGTGAACCCCTGGGCTGAGGGCGGGGCTGGTGGCTGCTGACTCTCGCCCCGGCCGCAGGAAGAGGGCAGCAGGAGTGGGCACTGAGTCCCCGTGATGGTGAGCAAAGTGCCGTCCTTCCACCTAAGGGCCCCTCGCACTGCGAACAATGGGCCTCTGGTCCAAGGTCGTCTGCCACAGCTTCCTCCTCACAACGCTGTTCCGCTTGTCCAGCTGGACTTGACCTTGGCGCTGGGGCTCATTGCACGCTAGTGACAACAGATACCACCTGGGAGCCCCACACACCTGGGAGGCTGGCTCACCGTGGCCCCGTGCCTTGGTGCGTCCCTATTTGTGAGGTTGGGGCTCGGGTTTGTGAGAGAGGGTGTGAGTCCCACACTGCAGGCTGCTGTCCCTGGCTAGAAAGAGTTTGTGTGTGATGCACAGTTGGCCTGCGTGTCGTTTGGCTCCCCTTTGCCCTCTCCCGGCCCAGACGGACCATTTGAGGCTTTGCCTATTGCCACTCAATAAAAAAATAAAATAAAATAAAGGGTTGCTGTTTTGCTCTTGGAATTCTCAAAGATGGGAAATACTCTCCAGTGCTGAAATGGCCACGTTAAGGGCTCAGCCCTCGTCGGTTCGGGGCTGAGTTAGTGCCTGCTCTGCAGCGCAGGTCCCAGGCCGGATGTTTGCGGATGTTTATGACACGGCACCTCGCATACCCGCGGCTGGAAGTGCTCGGTCGGTCTCCGGCTGCCACGGCGGGAGGAGGATGGGGGCTGTCTGGAGAGGGAGGCCCGGCTCCCAGGGCCAGCTCCCTCGTTCCGGGACACCGGCGGGAAGCCCACTTCCATCCCATACTAAACAGAGGGGGAGATTCATACCTGGTCTCCTAGGGCAGTGGTCAGCAAACTGTGGCTCGAGAGCCACATGTGGCTCTTTGGCCCCTTGAGTTTTTAGCAAAGGCCAGCTTAGGAGTACCCTGATTAAGTTACTAACAATGTACCTACCTATACAGTTTAAGTTTAAAAAATGTGGCTCTCAAGAGAAATGTCAATCGTTGTACTGTTGATAGTTGGCTCTGCTGACTGATGCGTTTGCCCACCCCTGGCCTAGGGACAGCTTGCTGGTCCCACCACACATCTCCAGCTTCCCCCACGCCGGCCGATGCGTGGCCTATTGGCAGCGGGCAGGCAGGCACTTCCACTCCCCACCCACGCCAGCCCCTGCCTGATGCCAGCCCACGGGCAGCCCCTGCAGCTGGTGCCCTGGGGAGGGAAGGTGGAAGGTCGTGAGTGGAAACCTTTTCCTGAGAGCAGAGAGGGCAGGATACTCTGGCCGGGCCCTTGGCAAGGTGGGGACCGGTTGCTAGAACAGAAGCTGCTTGCTGAGAAGGTGGGCGAGGATGCCAGAAGCCCCTCCCCACCACGTCAGCTGCTCCCGGGCCGATCGATTCATAGGCTTTTCCCAGTTGGACAAGCTACCCAGTGGTTTGTGCTGTCATTTGGGGATCAGGCGTTCCAGGTGCTGATCCCAGGTCTGCAGCTTGCCAGGCGCTGGGTGTGGAGCACAAGTTCAGCCTCTCGGAGCCTCGGTTTCCTCTCCTGTAAATCAGGCGGGTTGACTGGAGGGGCTGAGATGCTGTGAGCTCGAACACGCCGCCGTCACAGTGCGTGTTATTGGTGAGCGCTTTCCGTGGCGCTGATTTGCATCCGCTATAATGCAGCTAAGCTAAGCCCCAGGTTCTGTTCAGGTGCAGGACTTGCTCAGTGAATAGAGGCCAGGGAGAGGGGAGGTGGATGGTGTTGGCAGAGCCTTCTGGAGCCGGTTAGAAATTCACATTTCTAACAGACTTCCTGGGGGAGACCTGCTGCCCCTGGGCCCGGGAGTCTGCATTTTATTGTGCTCCCTGTAAGCTGCCGGCCCAGCCCTTGGACACTATTTGGAAGCTACGAAGGGCACCAGGTGCTCCTCTGCTCCTGGTTTTCTGTGCGAAATGGGTGTGTGTCTTCTCCTCCCAAACGCGGTTGTTTGGTTAACTGCCTCCTCTGCCCGTTGGAAAGTCTCTCCCTCAGGCAGACTGTGTTCCCGAAGCTTCCTCAAGTTGGCAGGTGGAACCCGGAGTGAGCTTTGTTCTGGGGAAGCACTCGGCGACCGGGCCGTTCAGTCTCCGTGCGGATGGCAGCCTTTCAAATTTCTAGTCTCCCGAGCAATAATCTGTAATTCAATAAACGTGAATTACTAGGGAAACCAAAAGGAAAGAAAGACCTGCAGATACAAGCACCACTTCTTCAGCTGTTAGGTCCAGCAGACATCCCATGTCTCTCCTGCAGGGATCTCCACGTTCCTGGGACTTCCTCCTGCCCCTATTCCCTCGCTGTGGGTAGTACACCTCTTTGCAGATGTGTCGGTGTTTGTGGATTGGTGCCTTAGCAGAGTGCTTGGGCTCTAAAAAGTGTTTGCTGGGTGAGGAGCAGGACAAATGGGACGTTGTTACAAATGGTGCCAGTTACACCTTTGTTGGGGCCTCCTCCCTCAGCGGACAGCGGTTAGTTTTGCTAAAGCCAGCAGGAAATGTGGTGGCTTCGGTTCTGGGCTGCCCAGTGCTCTCAAGGGCTAGAGCTTTCCCCCAGGGCTGGCCAATGGTCAGAATTTTGAACCAGACTCAAGGAATGAGCATGCTTTCATTTCTTCAGCATATTTTCAAAGCACCGACTGAATCCAGGTCCCATTCTAAGCCCTGGGAGGCAGCAGTCCACTAGACAAAGGTGTTCCTTGCTTCTGTGGAACTGTGTGTTTGTTGGGAAGGCAGACGGTAAGACGGTAAACAGAATTTTAGACACAGGCTATGAAGGCAATATAAGCTGGGAATGCTATGGATTTAAACAAACAAACAAGACTGCTCTAGAGAGAGGGTCGCTAAAGACGACCTTTCTAAGGAGGCATAGTTTGGGCTGTGAGAGCAGAAGAGAGCCTAACATTCGAGGAATAAAAAAGCGAATGCCTTCTACCACGGAGTGCTTTTGAGAACATCATTGCAACCGAGGAACCGCAAACAGCTTTAAAGCTCTCCATAGAACCTTCCTAAAGCTCCCCACGCCTCTGTGCCGGTCTGGCCGGGCCCCTCGTGGCCACGTGCACTTTGAACTCTTTTCTAAAAGAGAAAGATGGGGTACGCAGGCACCGAGCAAGACAACATGGTTGGGGTGGGAGGAGATGGTTTGAGGTTAAAGACAACCACAGACCCTCCTGTGATGGCGGAGTGCTCTGAACCTGGGACTTCTGAATGGCTAGTGCCCGTGGCTGACCAATCCTCCAGGTGGTCACCTGATCCTCCAAGTTCCTGATCCCAAAAGTTCAATGAAGCCATAAGTGTTTTGTATGCATAAGGATTGCTTACCGAACAGCTTGTGGACGTTTTATATAACATCAATTCTTAAGTACATACACATTTCCAAAATACACATGAAATATTTTTCATCATGCTTCAATCAGTAAAGCAAATAGTACATTCAGGATGTTAACCCTGAGGGACACAGGCAGTCAACTTCCAATTGCCCCTCTTCCTGCTCACTCTGCCCAAACAGGAGAGGCTGTGTGCCAGGCGCTGGGCTGTTTACAGAAGGTGGGGCCCGTGTGTACCCGAGGACGGTTCTCGCCTCTCCTCCACGTCCCGCTGACAACTCCCTTGGCCTGCTCCTCTCTTGTCTCTCTCAACACAGACCTCACTGTGCTGGGTTTCTGACCCGTGGGGCTGGCCAGAGAAAAATCCCAATATTTGTGTTCAGGCCTCAGGGAAGACAGAGACCTGCGACACCTTAATGCGGCCTCCTGTTCCCGCCCAGCTTCACCAGAACTCTTCTAGGTGCTGGTGCTTAGCAGGGTCCATGCTGCAGGGGGCGCTCCTTCCCACTTCCTGTGGTTCCTGGAGGCTGCACCACCTCAGACCCCTCCTGTGAGTGACGGGAGATACAGAGCCCAGCCATCCTGTCTTCACTGGCCAGAGAGTGTCTCCACACATTTCTCAAAGTCCTGACACCGTTTTCACGTTATCTTCCACATCAATGCTATTGAGAAGCCCAATGAAATTGGGATTTTTGATTCTTTGTATGCTAACTGTATATGAGATACTGAGATGTAGGAGATATTGTATATGTGCTATTATTAGACCTGGTATTCCAAAATTTCATGAGAATATCTTAGGATGGCCTAATATGTTTTTTAGTTTTTATTTTATTATTATTATTATTATTATTATTATTATTATTACTAGAGGCCCGGTGCACGGAATTTGTGCAAGAGTAGGCCCTCCTTCCCCTGCTGCCGGCACCAGCTTCCCTCTGGCACCTGGGACCTGGGCTTCCCTTGCAGCCCAGGATTGGTCCAGAAGGTCATCCAGAAAGACGTCTGGTCTAATTAGCATACTGTGCTTTTATTACTATAGATTTTATTGTGGCAGTTGCTGAGTCTTTTCAGTTTAGAAGCTCATGACATTGAGTTCTGAGAAATTTTCTAGTAAAATGTCTTTTCTCTCTGTTCAGACCTCCGATTATCCATGTGTTGGGCCATCCCGACCCCTACCCCGTACCCCACAGCCCCGGGGGCATCCCTTCATCACACTTGTGCCCATCTCTACCCCAGCCCCTGCCCCTGCCCCTGCCCACAGCCCCAGGGCAGCCCTCCATCACACCGCCTCCCGGGAACCCTGGGTGGCAGCCCCCTCCTGCTGGGCACTGCCTACCAGGGATGGTGATGACGAAGTGAGACCATAACACGGTTTAGTGTATGAGTCCGTCCAGATCTTTCTTTCAGGCCACGGTTTGCTGTTGTAGGTTTGCAGTGAATATACTGAGCTGTAGAAGGTCAGGGGAACAGAGACCCAAGGTCACAGTCCAGTCGGCCTTCACCACCATCTCCGAGGTGTTGACAGGCCCGAGGGGTTGGATTGCAGCCGTGTGACCTGCTGGGGCTCAGGGCCTCATCCCTGGGTGTGCTGTCCCGCACCCCCCTGCGGCCTGAATTGTGTCCCCCTCCCTCGCAGTTGTAAGTTGAGCTCCTAACCACCAGCACCTTACCATGTCTGCATTGAGAGAGAGGCCTTTAGGCTGTCATTAACTTCAGACGAGGCTGCAACGTGGGCCCTCGTCCTATGTGACTGGTGCCCCTTAACAGATGACGACGGGGGGGGGGGGGGGGGTGGCACAGAGGAGTGGCCACATGGAGAGGCAGCAAGGGGCCCCAGGAGAAAATGACCTGCTGGCATTTCTGCTTCAGCCCTCAGACTGTGCAAAAGGAATTTCTTTTCTTTTCTTTTTTTTTGAATATATTTTATTGATTTTGTTACAGAGAGGAAGGGAGAAGGATAGAGAGTTAGAAACATGGATGAGAGAAAAACATCTATCAGCTGCCTCCTGCACACGCCCTACTGGGGATGTGCCCGCAACCAAGGCAGATGCCCTTGACCGGAATCGAACCTGGGACCTTTCAGTCTGCGGGTCGGCCCTCTATCCACTGAGCCAAATCGTTCAGGCCTGTGCGGAAGGAATTTCTGTTCTGCCCAGGTCTGTATGAGCAAGCTAATACAGCCTGCTGGCGTCCCAGCCCCTGGTCCACATGCCCCTGCCCCCACTGGGTCCCAGGGAGTGGGCGGCCTAGGTCCCCCCCACCCCCAGTCCATGATCCCTGTCGGACCATTTTATGTTGGCAGGAATGGGGACGGGGCCCCTGGGACAGAGCTGAGCCCAGGCTAGGACATCTCCTGGGCTTATTTTCTGGATCATAGAGACGATTTGTCTTATTAAGCCTTTTGTTCTTCAATAAACGCGTGCGAATAGAACAGAAGCACCAAGCACCTGCTCTTATCGCGCCGGAGGCAGCCGGCGGAGACACACTTTGAACGGAGTTAAGCTTGTTTTCCACGAGTCAAGGCGCAGCCACTTGGGGCGGAATCGTGACATTCAGGTGACCCAGAAAATGACGGCTTCTTTATGGCTGCTTCTCCGGGGCCCAGACGGTCTCGCCCCCGGCCTCTCTGAGCTCTTGAAAGGGAGAGGATGGAGATGTTTTGTGTGAAGCCGGCCCTTAAGCACATGAGGCTTTCGGCGTCGACTCTTCCGTCTCCTCGCCATCTGGGCACTTCATCGATCGCCCTCCCTCCCCGGCGGCCCCTCTGGGAGGGACACGTAGACAGAGCAGCCTGCGCACGTCTGCGCTTCGTCCGGACCAGAAGGGTGGCTGTGCAGGGAGGGGGCATGGTCAGCCCTGTGGTGAGGCTGAGACCCCTCCTAGGAATGGAACTTTAGGAAATGGAGGGCAGAGGTTTTTTCCAAGCTCTGCACTCCCCTCATCGCCGCCGCCGCCGCCTCCTCTTCCTCCTCCTCCTCCTCTTCTTCTTTTTCTTCTTCTCCTCCTCCTCCTCCTCCTCCTCCTCCTCCTCCTCCTCCTCCTTCTTCTTCTTCTTCATCTTCTTCAATAATTATAAAAATATTTGATTGCTTAAAAATGCTAATAACCATATGAGCTTTCAGCAAGTCATAATCTTTTTGGTATCAATAGACTTGCTTGACCTAGGGTTGTCACTAACCATCAATTTGTAAACAAAACAAAACAAAACAAAACAAAAACAAAAAAACCACATTATCTGCAAAGTACAATAAAGTGAAGTGCAATACAATGAGGTATACCTGTATTCCCCAACGCTGAGGCTAAATCCTTCTGTACATCCTACTCAGCGTGCTATACGTCCTTAGGTTTCTCCAGCTTGGCTGGTGGTCACAGGCAGTTTTTCCAGTCTCGTGTCAGCTTTGAGCACCGTGACTTCTCATTTTGAGAGGCGCTTCTTTCCCTGGCCTCACACCTGTGCCCATCCCTACCCCTCACATGCACGACTGCTGCTGAGGGAAATCTGTATTGGCCGTGGAGGAGATGTTTGAGTTAATGTGGGCAGTTGCCAAGAGCAATCAGGACTTCCCAAAGCAGCAAGCCCAGCAGCGGTTAGGTTTACAGTGGTTCCCGACCGTCCTCATGCCAGGTCCCTTTCTCACAGCTCCTCGTGGTGTGGTGACCCCCAGCCATAACATGATTTTCGTGGCTACCTCGTAACTGTAATTTTGCTACTGTTATGAATCGTAGTGTAAATATCTGTGTTTTCCGATGGCCTTAGGCGACCCTGCTAGAGGTTCTCAGGTGACTACCCACAGGTTGAGAACCGCTAGCAGGGTCGCCTGGGACCATCGGAAAACACAGATATTTACATGACTATTCATAACAGTAGCAAAATTACAGTTATGAAGTAGCAACAAAAATAATTTTATGGTTGGGGGTCACCACAACAGGAGGAGCTGTGTGAAAGGGTCGTGGCCGTAGGAAGGTGGGGAACCACTGGTTTAGAATCATTGTCAGTGGCCTTGCTAGTGTGGCTCAGTGGTTGAGCGTCAACCTATGAAGCAGGAGGTCACAGTTCAATTCCCTGTTGAGGCATATGCCCAGGTTGCAGGGTTGTTTCCCATTAGGGGGCGTACAGGAGGCAGCTGATCAATGATTCTCTATCATCATTGATGTTTCCATCTCCTTTCTCTTCCTCTCTGAAATCACTAAAAAGTATATTTTCTAATAAAAAAGAATTAGTGACTAAAACTTGATTGTTTTAAGATAGGGGTGTCGAACTCAATCAGAGAAGGGGCCAAAATCTAAAATCCATCCTAAATCGCGGGCCGAATGGTTTACTGAACAGTCATAAACTGTCATTTTGATGGAAACGCAGCGGAGTGCAGTGATGACAGTGCGGTGCGGGCCACATTGCAAGGCCTGGCGGGACGGATTTGGCCCGCGGGCCTTGTGTTTGACATATGTGTTTTAAGACATCAGTTGGGTCTTCAGGTAGAGGCTCTGATTGGCCGGGCGGTGTATTGGAAGGCTGCACAACCTTTCTGCAAACCCCGCCTTTGCCCCATGTTGGCTTTTCTGTTGCTTTCAGTGTTTTAGGGACTCGTGAAATCATGTCATACAAGTTTCACTAAAAACTATTTTCCCAGGTCTTTGTGCTCCATGGACAGGTGTGGCTGCAACCCGTGTTTACTGTGCGTGTCATGCCTGGCTCATGTCTAGGTGACATGTATGAACAGTGATAAGGTGTGTGATGGGAAGGGGCAGGAAGACTTTGCCAAGGTTAAGATGTCATGTGTTGTTGTTGTTGTTGTTTTTGCCTAGTCTTAGTGTCTCTCATCCCTAGAATGTTCTGGAAGATTTCCCTGTGACTGTTCTATATCCAGTTAGGAGAACACTGCATTTCACTGGTCTGGACGCAAAAGAAAGATGCATCTGTGATTTCTCCTCTGGGCTGGCATCCTTTCAGATAGCTGGCCACCCTCCGAACGTGGGGATTGAAGGTCTTTTCTGAGAGGCACCGACTTGGAAGGGCTTTCCACCGTCTCCGCGGAGATTATGTCTGGAATTGCTACGTGCCTTTTAAAATACTTGCTTTTTTCTCGTGGGTTCGGCAGGGGAGAAACGCCAAAGCCTTTTACAAACCACATAGAAATAGCCTGTTTCTGAAGTGACTGCCCTGGAATTCGCACAGGGCGGCCAAACGGAAGCCAGTGGCCTTTCCAAAGTCCAAGTCCAAGTGTGTGGGTGGCCGGACCAGCAGGCACAGAGCGGGAGGTGGGGTGACGTCGTAGATTTCCAGAAGGTGCCTGTTGGGCAGCGGGCCACGGCCCTCCACACGGAGCCGCACACGGGGAACCACGGCTTACCCATCACTTCCGTGCACACGCTCAGTACAGGCATCCGGGGAGCTGGGAGGGAGGTGTTTGTGCCTTTGACCTTGGGACTGACGTCATCGTTTCCGCTTTCAAAGCCCCTCATGTTGGTCAGAGGCACAAGTGCATTTTCATAGAAGGAACTCTGGGAGGCTGACCTAGCAGGTCCCGGTGGTGGGTGAGTTGTAAACACGGCGCAGCCACGACGCAGCCACCTGTACGCGCGGCGCAGAGTAACGGAGCGTGCGATGGGCAGTTCTTCTCCCTGTCGGGAAACTTGCTTTTTTGGTTGTCGTTATACACAGTTTTAAAACTGGCGATCCTGCCTTGGCAAATATCATAAACACGTTGTGTGGGGGGGTTTTAAGTGTGTTGAGGGAAAGGGCTGGAAAATTAAACTTTTAAATCATGGGTAAACCTCAATGAGCGACCTCTAGTTACCTGCGCTTTAAGCCTCACCATCCTTCAGTCAATTCAACAGACAGAAAACCTTATGCAGAGGAGCTGGTCTGATCATTAATTAGGTGGTGGATTCTGTCAGAGACACCTTATCTTCTTCCTCCCCGTGGCCCAAGGACGTGGTAGCCGCTCACTAAATATTTATTGGAGGGCGGGGGGGCTGTTCCTGTCAAACCTTGAGATGGGATTTTGAAGAGTTATTTGTCCACCTGTGTTCAAAGCAGCTTTATTCACCACCTCCAAACTGAGAGAGCCAGTGTCCATGGGTGGATGAATGGATTTTTATTTACTTATTTTTCCAATATATTTTATTAATTTTTTTACGGAGAGGAAGGGAAAGGGATAGAAAGCTAGAAACATCGATGAGAGAGAAACATCGGCCAGCTGCCTCCTGCACACCCATTACTGGAGATGTGCCTGCAACCAAGGTACATGCCCTTGATCGGAATCAAACCTGGTATCCTTCAGTCCGCAGGCTGACGCTCTATCCACTGAGCCAAACCGGTTAGGGCTGGATGAGTGGATTTTTAAATGTGGCCTCTACATATAATAGATTATTATTCAACCTTCCAAAGGGAGGGCATTCTGACACCTGCATGGACGAACCTTGAGGACATTAAGCTCAGCCAGATACGCCCGTCACTCACTAGGGACATAGAGAGGTCAAGTTCACCGAGTCAGAAAGCAGACTGCTGGTGGGTGCCAGGCACACAGGAGGGATGAGACTTGTTCCACGGGACAGATTCAGTTTTACAAGAGAAAGGAGTTCCGCCGGTGGATGGTGGTGGTGGCTGCAGGACAATGTGAATGCTGGATGTAGAGCCCCTTAATTGTCCTCTCAAATCTGGGTCCGATGGCAAACGGTATGGTCCGTGTCTTTGACCTCGATGAAAAGAAATCTTAGTTTCTGGAATAATAGTGAGGAGGCAGCAAACAGTGGGGCGTGGGCCAGGGGTTCTCCATCCTAATTAGGTTCCCAAGGCTGTTCCAGAAGCAATTTGTTTGAAACCACCCACATCGTTTTCCCCATTAGAAATCACGTAAATGGAGTTCATCCATTCCAGACTTCCAAGAGAAAAACAAAAAACAACAACAAAAACCAGGCCAATATTCACAGCACCATTTCCTGTCAACAACCCAAGGTGTAGCGGTGAACTGACCCGCCCCTGTGCATTCTCTCCTCTGTCTGTCCCCTGAGAGGCACGGACTGGTCCTGCAGGTATGGGTGGGAACGGTTCCCGGGCTGTGAAGCAGGTTGCTGGAGCTGGGAGGCATCTGAGGACTGAGGTTTGACTGGAAGAGCAACTTGAACATCGTGCCCGCTGCTGCCAGTGTGTGCACGTCATCTTCCTTTCATTGTTCTTTTTCAAACATGGACGAGGAGCGGACACTATGGGATGCTGGGAAATAAGATGAAGTGAAATCCGTGTGTTTAAGGGGAAGTTCAGACCTAACAGCCTTTCCTATCGCCAGGCCCAGCTCAAGCCAGAGGGGCCTGCAGAACAGCCTGCGGTCAGACACTGCCCCTGGGAAAAGGGTCTGTTTCCGCTCCTTCGGGAAACGCGCAGAGAGAGCTGATTTTTGGCTGAAATGCCATTTTCTAAAACCCCTGACAAGATGGGAAGGGTTTGGGGTGTTTTTAGTTGTCTCTTGGGGAAGAGAAGATCAGCTTGCCCTCGGTCAACAGAGGTTTCCCCGCGTGCCCCCTTCCCCCTGGACCAGTGCAGGCTGCGTCCTGGGGCCGCAGGTGGAAGTGGACTTAAGGCAGCACCCGCAGGAGCGGACCGTATCCGCCAGCTCTGGGCACCTGCTAACATCTCGCCACCTTCCCCTCTCCGCTTCCCGTCGGGGAGGGGTGCTTTGGAAGGTTCAGGACTCGGGGAGCACCCCTCCCTCTGTCACCGCCCTGCCACCCGGGAACAGGTTTCGGCAACAGGGGCGGTGGCAGCTCCCGTGTCCAGAGGCTTCTGATCCGGGCGTGACTTTTCGGCTCTTCCAACGGGGACCCCACACCCACCTTCCCACACCCCAGATCCTGCTCTCTCCACCTCACCCTCCGCAACCCGTCTCTCCCTGCCAAGCGCCATGCACTCCTTGGAAAGCTGGGGCCCTGCCTGGAAGCGGGCAGCTGGGCCCGGCCCTCCCCTCCCCACTGTGCCCTTGGCAGGGCAGCCGTGGTTTTCCAAGGAGCCGAGGAATCCGTCTGCAGGACTCTGGATGTGGGTTTTCCTAGCCGGTCCTGTGGTGCGATGGCAGAAGCACCGGCATGTATGTGTGCACACACGTGCAAAGCCTGAGTACACGTGTGTATGTGTGCACACACGTGCAAAGCCTGAGTACACGTGTGTATGTGTGCACACACGTGCAGAGCCTGAGTACACGTGTGCATGTATGCATACATGTGCAGAGCCTGAGTACACACATGTATTGTGCACACACGTGTAGAGCCTGAGTACACGTGTGTGTGTGCACACGCGTGCAGAGCCTGAGTACACGGCACAAACCAGTTCTTCCGAGCGAAGTTCCTCAACATCTGGTTGTGTTAAGTGTTTGGAAATGGTTTCCCCCCCCCCACCCCCTCTTTATAGAAACAACCTTAATTTCTATCTAGATTGTGGAGAAATGGCGCGTGGCAATCATTTTTGCTCTCTTTCACAAGCGGTGTGGAAGGAAATGAGGTTCGTTCCTAGAGCCGAGGCGCGGAAAGGACCCTATTAGCAAGTGGGGCGCCGACAACCCCTGGAGTCACTGTAGGCCGACAGCCGGCGTGGCTGGGCCGGGAAGGACGCTGCGTGGGCCTCTGGCAGCAGCCGCCGGGAGACGGGCCGCTGATGTGATTGGGAACCGTTGCGTTAAACGGGTCATTATTTAGATTATCTGCTAATTTTCCTATTCACCTGCAGCAGAAGAGACAGTGGTATCTGAGAAGTCCAGGGCTGCTGATCGCTCACCGGGTCCATAACCAGTTCTTCCCTTTACCTATTGCGGCAGTCGGCACGTGGCTCTCTGCGTGGTTAGTGCCCCGGCATCGCCAGGAGGGGCTAGGGGCCGTGGGAGGCGGCGTGCAGCCGTGTGCACAAAGCATGCCACGAATCTGAGGCCACGTGTATTCTCAGCGTCCCTGTGGGGCTGACTGGTGCGCTCAGGGGTGAGATTGTCATGTGTGTGGGTGGCATTGAACCTGAGGAGGCAGGAGATGGTTTGGGGAATTCCCGGGATAAAGGAAGCAGCAGGTGACGTTGGTGGCCTGTGGAGAGGGGTGTGGTGTCCAGACGAAACCTGCACCCCAAGCCTCCCATTCCGACCCTTCGTCCCTTTACAGTGGATGGCACACAATTATAGGGCAAGTGGCAATCTTTCCTTTTTTTCCTTTTCAGTTGACACTGCTTGCCCTGGCCCCGGGGAGAAATCAACCTGAGAAATGTCCGTTCCCAGCACCATCGGGCAGGAAAAGGGTTGGCTGGTTTACTGCGCAGAAACATTATCAGAAGCAACCCTCCCCTCCGTACCCCCTCGCCCCCACATGTTTACTGCTCCCTGGATGTCCATCCCTCGCCTGATAGGGCGGCTGCCTCAATTATCGGGGTGATGTGTCTCCTTGAATCACACTGTAGGAGCGGCCGAGGCGGTGACCAATATTGCCGAGCCGTGCATGGCTGTGGATATTTCTGGAAGCCGGCTTCTGCTGAGCTGGCCGGGGCGGCGGGACAGAATGCCCAGGCAGCTGGAGTCATCGGTGTGACGTGGCACAGCCTGTGTTTGGGGGGGCTGTCTCCGCGTGTGTGGCCCCCGCCTCTGTGAAGCAGGGACAGCGTGTGGCATGGCAGGGTGGTGAGGACAGGGGTGTGTGCAGGACGGGGTTCTGACATGAGGCAGAGGCTGTGGGTGGAATTACACACCCAGGAAAGAAGGGTGCGATGCCTGCCAAGACGGTCCCCGTCACTGGGGCCATTGTGCACAGGACAGTAGTCTTGTGTCCACGTTGGCCACGCCTGTGCGCAGGCGCTGGGGGCGGGGGTGTGGATGCCAGCCTGGGAACCGGAGTCCTGCTGGGCTGTGGGCTGTGTGGCTGCCAGCAGGACTCGGGGAGCGGCTGTAGACACGGCTGGGAGAGGAGGGATGTTGGTTCCGGAATCCATATCTTGTTCTCTGGGACTTTGAATGGCTGAGAAGGATAACTTCTCACTGCACTCCCTTCTCTGAAAGGCCTGAAGTTCCCCGATGGGCCTCATGAAGGGATGCTGGCTTTATCCCCCTTCCTCCCTGCTGCCTCCACCTGGGCAACTTGCAAAGCTCACCTGGCCTCCAGGAAACATGTGAACCCAGGCCTTAGACTCGGGGCCCTGGGAGCTACATATGTAGGGTGTCCCGCCAAAATGGGAACACACACACTGAGTCATGATAAGGTGCTATAGAAGACCAAAGAAACCCAAGCAACGCCTTAGAGGAATGGAATCACACAGCTTTGTTACACCGGCGGTCTCCGAGGAGTCACCTCCAAAGTCTGAGCAAACCAATATGGTGGAAGCCCTTATTTTATCCCCTTTGGCTTCTTTGTCAAAATATGGACGGGGCCTTCCGGACCTTTCGTGGGCACTGCAAAAAGCCCGGTGGGTTGGGATAGGGGCCTTGCGACCCTCTCTAAGGGCCTGGCCTGGCACCAGCGCTGATAACCCCCTCGGGGGTTGTGTGTTGTTCATGGTTTTGGCATCTGTAAAATGGGAGCATTTAGGTAACAGGTCTTGTATGACTGGATTGTGGAGAAAGGGGCAGTGACTTAATTATAGGTCACCAACGATGTACCTTAGGTGACTGGCACAGATCCAGATTGCTACCCCCCTCCCCGCTCCCTCCCGCCCAAACTTCAGGGTTACATTGGAATTGGCCTTTCAGTCTTCTCAAAGCCAGGTTTATTAAATAAAATACCTATCAGCTGTTAAAGTGAGCATACATTTTGGGGGACACTCTGCGTTAGCTCACGTTGCTTGCACCGGGTGTCCGCTGTTGCAAATTTCATTCCGATGGCGGATCAGGTCGGACCCTTGCTGTTCGCTCACGGATCACGTGTGACATTGTGATGTGTTAGAAGAAACATATACTTGGTCTTCATCTCAGTTCCTGGCAGAGCTCCTGAAACCCTAGCAAGTTCCCAAGTGACCAGAGTGATAAAAGGCCTTTTGTTAGTCCTGACAAGCCCTCTGAGCCACACCCAGTACTTCAGGAGCCAGCCTCTGGAAAGCCCCTGAGGATGGGGAAGTACCTGGAAGAAGAGGATTGGAGCTTCCAGCCTCCCCTCCCTGGGTGGGGAAGAGGGGGAGCGGGGGGCCGGGGGAGGGGGGTGAGGGGGGGTTGGACTCTGAGCCAGTCACCCATGGCCAAAGATTTCGTCCATTATGCCCAGTGTGGAGGCCTCAATCCAAATTCTGAATGACGTAGGAAGTGATGGGAATTGCAGAACAGGAGAGACTGACTGGGAAGGGGCATCCAGGGACCTTGTGGAAAGAGGAGAAATGTCTGTATCTTGGTTTGCAGGGACACCACATCTAAATTAAGATGACCAGATGCCCCGTTTTTGGTGGGACAGTCCCGATTTTTAACAGTTTGTCCCACCCTGATTTTTAATAATTTGTCCCGGGACGCGGGACAAATTTGTTAAAAATCGGGACTGTCCCGCCAAAAGTGGGACATCCGGTCACCTTAATCTAAATGTATCAGTGGAAAATCAAAGATCTTGCATTTGTATTAGCTGTAAATTATACCTCGTTGAAACAAAAAAATGAGGCCTGTGACCAGAGTTCCCAGGTGCTAGCAGCAGGGATGAGAGAGGCCCCGATGGATCGGGATTTCCAAGTGAGACGGGAAAGGCGGGAGTCGCTGGGCCCAGCCCGGTGACAGACCTGGCGACAGCCCGGGGTGAGAGGGTCTTCCTTGTTCGTGCCAGTGGCTTAGGAAGGACAGCCCCGCTATCTCTCGGAATCTGTTCTCTGTAAGGCTTGCTGTGGATCTGCGAGGCAAAACCGTTTCCCCTCCCTGCTGCCAGCTGCTTCTTGGGCTGGGTTCACCTGTCCGTTTAATAGCAGCTTTCTAAAAACGGTCTAATCGATTTAAGTTTTTCCAAGTAATAAATGATGAGTAGTTAATTTTTAGAAGAATCATTCAAGAGTATGGTCTCTTTCAAGTAACCTGATGGCCTCTCTCTCTCTTCCCTTTAAAAACCAAAGCTGCAGATTCTCGTGGACACCGGGAGCAGCAACTTTGCCGTGGCCGGCGCCCCGCATCCGAACATAGACTCCTACTTTGACAGCCAGAGGTGAGTGATGGGTCTGGCTGGGCTTGGGGGACCACACCAGTTCCTCAAAGTACCCCGGAGTGAAACAGCCAACGTCTGTTTCATCTTAAGGAAGGTATATGTTTGCACTAGTACATAGTTGTGTGTATGTGTATATGTTTGTGAGAGTATCTCTGTGTGTAGTGTGTGTGCAGTGTATGTGTGAATGCATCTGTGTTCATTCCGGGGGAATCCATAGGACAGGGGTCGGCAAACTCATTAGTCAACAGAGCCAAATATCAACAGGACAGCGATTGACATTTCTTTGGAGAGCCGAATGTTTTAAACTTAAACTTCTTCTAACGCTACTTCTTTGAAATAGACTCGCCCAGGTCGTGGTATTTTGTGGAAGAGCCACACTCAAGGGGCCAAAGAGCCGCATGTGGCTCGTGAGCCGCAGTTTGCCATAGGAATTAGGACATTCTAATCGTCTCTGTACACGCTTGTGATTCGATTCAGAAAAGTGCAAGTCAGCATCTTTGTAGTGACACCCGAGTGCAGAGAGCACATGGTCCTGGGCGTTGGCTGTGGCCTCTCTGGTCCTAACATGGCGGGAACTGGAGCTGGGAGAGGCCCCGGAGGTGGGCAGGAGACTGCGTGGGGCCTGGGCTGTGGGGAACCTGCCTCTGTGTTGTCCCGTAGTTTGTACGGAGTTGCTTTGTGTGCCCTGAAGCGATGCAGAGGTGATGTCATCTCCCTGCATACGCAGCTCTGGTGGCCCTGATGTCCCGTTGGGGAGAGAAGGGGGCATTTACATCGAAGGAGTCAGGACCTCTAAACGTAAACATCCGGGGGGACAGCAGCTGGAGACGCATGCTGCCGGGCAGGCTGTGAGCTCACCGCGGGCACTCGGGGCCCAGAGCAGGCTGGCAGGAAGCTGGCTGAGACAGACCCGGCCCCAGAGCGGCCTGGGGAGAAGGCGGGATTTTCCTCGTTGGCGCAGAGTCTTGGTGGCGCCCCCCCCAAGAAACTACGTGTGCATTCGTCCCATGGGCACTTCTGCATTCAAACCACAGCTGGATTGACTCGCAAGGAGTAAATTAGTGAGATTTTTCTTTCTTTTTTTAATCCTCACCCCAGGATATTTTTCCATTGAGAGTGTGGGAGAGGGAGAGACAGAGAGGAATATGGATGTGAGAGAAACACATCAATGGGTTGCCTGCCGCAGAAACCCCGGCCAGCACTCAGGCCAGGAAGTAGCCTGCAACCGAGGTACATGCCCTTGACTGGAATCGAACCCAGGACCTCTCAGTCCACCGGCCGACCCAACACTCCACTGCGCTAAACTGGTGAGGGCCTGAGATCTTCCTAGTTGTGGGAACCCTAATCACGCGGATCGTGTTAAGGGTTGATATGGGAACCCTTAACCCGACCCGCGTGATTCAGGGCCCACTCTAGTACCTTAGAACGTCACTCACATTGGCCTCTGTCCCTCAGCCCACCTTTCCTGTAATGAGAACATTCTTCAACAAGGCCACGGTTTTTCTTAGCCGAGCCAGATCCAGGCGGCTCATCGCTGACCTGCAGGCACTTCTTGTCGCCAGCTGCCCCACGTTCAGCTTCACCTTACCTTCCTCCCACTCCTGCCCTCCGTCTCCCAGGCTTCCATAGACTTACAGGAGCACAGATTTATTATTGTGAAGCTACGAACGACGAATATAACGCAGCCTCTGTGTAAAGGACGTGTGATGTGTTTGTCTGAGGCACACCTTACCCCGCTGCTCTCGGTGGAGCCAGGAGAAGGTTCTCGCTGCCTTCCCCAGCTCTCCCAGGGCTTCTGCTCCGAGGGCGGCGCCTGCGCCGTGATGCCTCTGCTGGCTCGGCCCTCTGATCTCCCTCGGTTAGAATGAGGCTCGGTTGGGTTTGTCGGCCTCCAATTCAAGTCCCCCAGACACTGGGGACTGAGGTTTCGTGCTTCCTGAAGCGTTTCCCCAGTAATTGGGGCCTGGGCCTGGGGCTCTTTGACAAGGTCTCTTTGATTTGGGAGATGGGATGTCAGGCTGCCGTGAGTCATCGTGAGTCATCGGTGTGTCTCGTTCCGCTGCCCGGGGCGGCCAGTGTCCCACGAACTGCTCCGCAGCCAAGGGAAGGCGGTGTGCTTTTTAAGATGTGCTTCTTTTCCAGCCAATCTGACAGCCTCCAGCCGTGGTCTTGAGAGATTCAATAGACTGATCATGTCTGACCTGCTGCTCTATTCAGGAAATTAAGTATATTTCTATTAGTGTTTCTCTTCCTCCCACAATCCACCTGGGGTGGAGCCCTCAGATCATCAGCATGGCACGGGAATTAGAATATGCGCGAAGTACCTGGTAACCTGAAGGAGGCGAGCTGGACCCCCCAAACCAGATGCCTCCTCTGTCCATGTGACAGTGACAGACATTTTTGCCCAATTCTTTTTTCCCCCAAAATATGTTTTTATTTATTTTAGAGAGAGAGAGAGAGAGTGTGTGTGTGTGGAGAGAGAGAGAGATACATTAATGAAAGAGAGAGAGAGAGAGATATCAATGATGAGAGAGAATCCTCAATCAGCTGCCTCCTGGGGATGGAGCTGGCAACCTATGCATGTGCCCTGACTGGGAATTGAACCGGCGACCTCTCGGTTCATGGGTGGACGCTCAAGCCCTGAGCCACACATTACTTCCAAGTGCCTGGCTTTAGGTAATGTATGGAGCCTGCCCGTTGTTTGGGTGTCCAGGGGGGACTGGCCCTATTGGAGCCACCACCCATGGGCCATTGTTGAGAATGTTGATGAGCCACCAGGTCAGGCCGGCCTAGAGCCTTTGGGCTCTGCGGCCTCTGTTCCAGTCACTTCCAGGCCCGTGGGAGAGTCAGAGGGGATCTGGTCCCCGGGCCAGGCCAGCCACCCTGAAGGTAAGTCTGAAGTGTGCACAGAACGGAGTGGGCAGAGGCCTGCAGGACCCTCCTGGGTGGCGTGACCCAGGGGAGCCCTGGAGTTCTGCCCTCCTCCTTCTCTCTCGTGTCTTCTGAAACGGTTGTGGTTTCTTTTGCAATAACAACAGGTGCTGGGCTCTCTTCTCCTCTGTCCCATTGATTTCCCTTTTCAATCCCAAGTCCGCCGAGCACCCTCAGCAGAGGAGAGCGGCTCCTGAATTTGGTGCAAAGCGGTTTGACTGCGGTGCGTGGACCTTTTCCTGGCTCCCGCATCCTTGATTGGCCGCTGTTTCTGGGCACGCTGAGATGCTGCCGAGGAGAAGCCGATCTGGGCTCCCTCTCCGTTTGGCTGATTAACGTGCGGAGCAGTCGAGAGCCAAGGCTTTTCAGCGCCAAGAGGCAGGACGTTAGACCGTGAAGGGGGAGGAACGCACCTGTTTGTTAATTTAGTGCTGGAAGCTGCGCGCTAACCCGCAGAGCTGCTTGCGGTTCGTCTCCAGGCCTTTGGCTGGGCCTGCGGGTCCCAGGGGATGTGACTGAGGAGTGCTTTCTCCCTTCAGAGCCGTGCTCTCCGCAAGGGCAGCCGTTAGCCACGCGTGGCTCGTTAATTAACATTAAGTAAATGATCAGTGTTCCATCCCACCATTATCACTTTTTATTTATTTTTATTTTTTTATTGATTTTTTTTTTTTTTTACAGAGAGGAAGGAGGAGGGATAGAGAGTTAGAAACATGGATGAGAGAGAAACATCCATCAGCTGCCTCCTGCACACCTCCCACTGGGGATGTGCCTGCAACCAAGGTACATTCCCTTGACTGGAATTGAACCTGGGACCTTTTAGTTTACAGGTCAACGCTCTACCCACTGAGCCAAACTGGCTAGGGCCCATCATCACTTTTTAAGTGCTCCGTAGCCCCCCATGGCTGCTGAATGGGATGGCATCCAGAGACTATTTCTCACAGCAAGGTCTCCTGGGGAGTGCTGGTCTGAAACATAACTGTACCTTTTTAAAAATATATATTTGTATTGATTTCAGAGAGGAAGGGAGAGGGAGAGAGTGATAGAAACATCAATGATGAGGGAGAATCATTGATTGGCTGCCTCCTGCACACCCTCCACTGGGGGTCGGGCCTGTACCCCGGGCACGGGCTCTTGACCGTAATAGAACCTGGAGACCCTTCAATCTATGGGTCAATGCTCTATCCACTGAGCCACACCAGCTCTGGACAACTGTGCTGTGTGCAATCCTGAAAGGCTCCTCCACCTTCCTGGCCACCTGAACCAGCCTTCCCCACACACTGTCCCCTTCCAGTGGGGGTGGCTACACCTTAGATGAGACAGTTTGGATATTCAGGAAGAGCAGCTCTGCAGAAGACTTTTTTGGGGGGGAGAGGGGAGCTTACATTTTGTAGTAATTCATACATTGGGTAAAGGTAGCAAGTGATTAGATAATTATAATAACAGCAACTATTTTTGTTGTATACCTGCCGTGTTCCAGACTCTTGTCCCAAATGCTTTACATATTCACTCTTTCATCCTCAGAATTAACCCCATGAGGGGTGGTGCTATATTCTCCCCATTCTGAGTCCAGGAAACTGAGGCACAGAGAGGTTAAATGGCCCGACCCAGGGCTTCACTGGTATTTGAGCCCGAGCAGTGTAGCTCCAGTGGCCTCTTATCTCTCTGCAAACGACAAGGAAATATCCAGATGGTCCCCCGCCCCCTCACCCCCACGAGGGCACTGGCAGCTGGTGGGAAAACTGTAGAAGACATACTAGGTACCCTGTTTCCCCGAAAATAAGACAGTGTCTTATATTAATGTTTTCTCCCAAAGTTGCGCTAGGTCTTATTTTCAGGGGATGTCTTATCTTTCCACGTGCTAGGTCTTATTTTCGGAGGATGTCTTATTTTCGGGGAAACACGGTAGATGTTCAGGCTCTTGGCGCTACCAAAGAGCCTGGACACAGTGAAAAGAAAACCATTTCTCAAAAGAAAGCGATGGTGCTTTTCCACTGTTTGGAGGAGAGAGCTGATCTTCAAGCTCAGGAGCTGGCAAAACTAGGGCCCACAGGCTACCTGGGACCGCCTGTCTGCTTTGTAAATAAAGTTTTATTGGAACACAGCCAGGCGCATTTGCTCACGTGTTGTCAGAGGCTGCTTGCTCATTATCCTTGTGGAGCTAAGGAGCTGAAATGGAGGTCATGTGACCCACAGGAGCGTAAACATTTATTTCCTGGCCCTTTACAAAGAGGGGGTGCCAACCTGTGCTAGATCACCTCCTCCGAGCATCTCAAAATAATCAGCATCTTCTGTTAGCAATTGTGTGGTTTTCAACTTGAGGGATGACCCCAGATTGTCGAAAGGGACTGAATAATTTCGCTGTTTTTATTCAATTCGGTGTAAATGAATGTAGCCCGGCTGCCTGTCAAGCACACCTGAATTTCTGTTGTCTCTAAAGCTCGGCATGTCACCAATCCCCAGGCGCCCACCTCTCCCTGACCAGACTCTGCACGTTCCCTCAGTCATTTCTGGAGTATGTAAGAAACATTTTCATACAAATTTTGTAACTTAATTTTTACAATATCCTGTTATACATAATTGTTAATAACGAACTACAATGTGTATTAATGACGGATTCCTATCATCGTGTTGCATTCATTTCCCTTAGCACCTTGTGTGCAGACGCACCATTTCTCTCCACTAATACCAGCAGAGAATATTTTAGCAGCCGATGGACATGGCATTAGTCTTGGACTGACTTGTTTGGAAATATTTCACTTTCGGAGAACAAGAAAAATAGGTTTATTTGTGTTACACTTATTAATTTGTGCAGTTATTCAGTGTCTGATAAGTTAATGTTCAAGAAAAAATATTAATTTTTATTAAAATGTTCTATTATTTTTCATTAACAGTGACTCATTAATTTCAGCCCTTTGTGTTCAGCATGTCTCTGTCGAAGTAAACCTACATCTCTATGAAAATTGAAGCTTTTGTGTTTTTTACATACATAAACCTAAACCTTGTATATCTGGCCCATGGTAGCCTTGAGTTTGACATGCTTGCTGTAGCTCTGTCCCCTGGATAGCTCCCATCACTGGCGTTCTCTTTGTTCGCTTGCCTACTGTCTGCCTCTGTGTCATTTTTCCCGCCCATGATCTCACCTTGTTCAGTTACTGTGTTTGAGTAACCTACGCTTGGGGCTCTGTGCGTATGGGGCAGGAGGGGGTGCCCCGTGAATTGTGTCAGGCATGCCATTGCTTTATCCCCCACATTCTGCTGTGAGGATGATCCACTTCGGGGCATGAGGGAGGAGCCCTGACGGAACCCGGGGCATCAGGGGGGAGTGTGGGGCCTGAGGGGGTAGGCCTGTGGCGTTGGCGGGAATGGCTTCGTCTTGACTCATGACACTGGTTGTGTGAATCTGAGCCCTGGGCTGCTGGTGGCGCTGCTCCCTGTGTCACCAAGCCCAGGGCAAGGTCCCCACCCAGCCAGATGGCCAGGCAGGTGCCCACCCGCAGTGGTGCCTTCCCAGGCTGGCACAGTCAAGTGAGCAGCGGACCTATGGGCCTGTACGGGGGCATGAGAGCTGTATGCATAGAGACCACGTGTGAACTCGCTATTTCCTGCCACACGCTGCCACCCACACATAGTGGCCATGCGTGTGGGGGGAGATGGAACCGGGTTCGATGTGCACCGGTGGGAAACGCTTGCAGCTGACTGACCAGGTTTGGGACAGCCGTCTGCCCCCACAGCCAGCCGCCCGTGGGACAGGGACACCCAGGCCCTGCTCTCCTCCATCCAGGTCCAGCACGTACCACCCCAAGGGCTTTGATGTCACCGTGAAGTACACGCAGGGCAGCTGGACGGGCGCCGTGGGGGAGGACCTGGTCACCATCACCAAGGGCCTCAACGCTTCCTTCCTCGTCAACATCGCCACCATCTTCGAGTCGGAGAGTTTCTTCCTGCCGGGGATCCAGTGGAACGGCATCCTCGGGCTCGCCTACGGGGCCCTGGCCAAGGTGAGCACCGTGGGAGGCCAAGGGGAACGGAGCGACGGGAGGAGGACCCGCAAACCCCTCGTCCGAGGGGCTGGGGAGCGGGTCCGGGCCGTCGGAGACGGTCAGACGGGATCACGGGGCCGAACGGACCGCTGGCCACACCGTTCATGAGATGTCTGGGCATTTTTACAATGAAAGGGACATGGCACAAGTTTGGAACCTTCCTGCAAGATACCCTGGTGCCATTACTTGCTGTTTGTCTGGTGTTTTTATCTATTTGACTCGTATAGTTTGGAAATGTTGAGAAGCTGGATCACTCTGTAGGTTTTGTGGAGGAGGTTTTATTAGCGTAGGGTCCAGAGAAAACACATGTGTTACATCCATCCACTCGGATGCAGATGGGCCCTGCAGGAGACACGGGGGGTGGACCCAGGGGCCTTTGAGGGACACCTGTGGCCGGAGCCGGGACACCTGAGAGCCTGCCTTGGGACCCCCGGCCACTGGAAGTAGTCCCCCACTGAGGAAGATGGGGGAACCTTGTTCTCGGCAGCATCAGCCCCTCACAAGCAGGTGCAGGGTCTCCAGTGTTTGCTGTGCAGGAAGCACTGCTGGCCTGGCGGGCAGGAGAGGGAGGCGGCTGGCAGAGGCGGGGTGGGGTGGGGGTGGGGGCACGGGTATTTCCACAGGGAAAGGCTGCCAGGGGCAGGTGGCTGGGACACTGAGCACCTCTGGGCACGTCTGCAGACACCCAAGCAAGGCAGGAGGGCATCCTCCGGCCTGTCCCAGGCACCACCCCTCCTTGCTCAGGGTCAGGCTTGGAGCAGAGCAAAGAGGGAAACCAAAGGCGCCTGGCAGGAGTGGCAGGAGCAGCAGGGGCGGCAGGCCTGTGACCACAGAGCCCCAGCGTCCCTGAGGTACCCGGAGGGAAGGCCTGCTCTCGCCTCCAAAGGACACTTGTTCCAGCTCAAGTTTACTGGCAGATGGTGCAGGGGTGGGGGAGGGGAAAGGGGAGGGGGGAATCCCCAGCCCTGTGGTTTCTCAAGGAGAAAAACCAGCCCCCTGAGACACGCGGCTGAGAATACCAATGATGTCAGTTCCCACAGCTCCCCAAGAGGCTGACTGTGTGAGGTCAAGTTACTCCCCACCCTTTTTTTTTTTTTTTTTAATATATTTTATTGATTTTTTACAGAGAGGAAGGGAGAGGGGTAGAAAGTTAGAAACATCAATGAAAGGGAAACGTCGATCAGCTGCCTCCTGCACACCCCCTACTGGGGATGTGCCCGCAACCAAGGTACATGCCCTTGACCTGAATTGACCAGATTCGAACCCGGGACCCTTCAGTCCACTGACTCAAACGGATTAGAGCAAGTTACCCCACTACTGAGATGCGTGCACTGAGGATCAAAGGTCCGCCTCGCCCAGGGCAGGCAGAGCCCCAGCTGCCCTGTTTCTCTGTCTGTGAGGCCCAGCCCGGCCCCGGACCCCCCTCTTTTCTCGGTACCGTAGGCCCAGCTTAGTAGGAGATTTGCGTACCTTTCATTTCTTAGTGTATTTTCACCAACCACGTGACCCTGGGCCAAACATTTCGTCTTCATGTGACTTTGAAAGTGACAGACGTGGGTGTGATTATGCTCATGCTGGTTATTGGGAAGCCGGTGGAGGCGAGCTAACCGATCTAGAATGAATAGCATGTGAAACTTCCCTTGGGAGTCAGCCACGTGGGGGTTTCCAGACATGCCACGTGGCCTTTTATCTTTCCGTCTGCGAAATTCCAGGGTGAGCAACCACTGTTCCCACACGCCAGCAGCCGAGGAAACAGGGAGAGGCTGTGCAGGGAGCAGGGACAGGCAGGGCGGGGGGGGGGAGGGGGGTGATGACGGTGAGTGGTGGCCATGGGGTGGCGGTCCCTGGTGGACCCCAGATGCTTCCCACTGAGGAGGCACCTACGGGGGCTCCCTCCTGCAGATGCCCAGGTCCAAGCACGCCCCTCCATCAGGCTCTCTTGGTCGCAGAACGGTGTGCTTTGAAACCTCTGCAGGGACCCTGGGCGCAGTCCCACTGACGGTGGCCTGACGGAATCTTAACAGATCCCTGACTGTGCCAGGCCCCGTGCCCAGCCCTTTATGAGATAACACCCATTGAAGCTGAGAACCGCTCTCGGAGCCCATTATCATCCCATTTCACAGATAAGGAAACCAAGTCCCAGGGTAAAGCAGGTGTAACAGGGATTCAGTCCTGTGCCATGGTTACCTTGCTCCGACAGGATGGGTGACAGAACACCCCTGAGTCAGCACCGGCCCCACCCGTGTCCAGAGGCGCCTCCGTCTCGCTCACTGACCCAAACACAAAGTCCTGCGGCAAAGACAGACACCGTCCCAGGCTCCCCAGATTCCACGGGGGCTGCGTGGGAGACAGTGCAAATGAACTCAACAAACGGGAAGATTATATGTTTGCTAGTGGGGCTCTCTCCATCCTCCCTCCAGAACTGTCGATGATAATGTGTATTATCTTACAGATAATAAATGACCGTGCCTTCTGTTAACCACGGGTTGTTGGCATATGCCTGTAGCATCCATGCTACCGCAGTTTAGTTTCCACCAAAAACCAACCCTGAGAGTGACGAGCTCTCCTGTCTCCCAGCTGCCAGAGCCACAATCGAAACGCAAGCCCATGACCTTCCTTTGTGACCCCAGCACCCGTGGTCCAGCCCCACCTCAGAGCGGTCGGTAGATCGTCCCTCTCTCCTTTGAGTCCTGGGGAAATGGGGGCGTCCTCGGCATAGAGGGCTGCATGTCAGGAAGGCGTAGAGTGAAATTTGGCAGCGGGGAATAAACGATCCAGCTTTCCAGCGTGAGGAGCAGAGCATTGCTCCTTTTCTGCTCAGTCCCAGCTCACCGGAGTTCAGTGGGCAGCTGAACCGCCTGGGATCTGAGACAAACTGTCCCCTGGGTCCCCTAAGTTGCATGATGGACACAACTGTGGCTGAAAGAGGTGCAGACCAACTCCAGCCCCGGGACCCTGCTCTCTCCTTCCTCCGAAATGTCCTCAATGAGAATCCACCCGCTACCCGAAAGCCACTTCCCCAGCTCCCCACGCCGCCTCACCCGGCTGTGGTGATGATGAATGGGACAGCATCCCAATAGCTTCCAGGAGCACTCTCACTCCCGCAGCCCACAGGAACACTCCCCCGTGGCAGGATGTCCTGCCGGAGGGTGTGACTCATTGTTAAAAGTACTTAGACCTAAGCATGTTTACCGTGTAGCTGTGATAAACGTTCCATGTGAACATGCCATGGTGTGGACCCTGGGCGTTCCTCACCTGGCCTGTGAGTCTGAAGTCTTGTCCCTGTCCTCCCTCCGCAGCCGTCGAGCTCTCTGGAGACCTTCTTCGACTCCCTCGTGAGGCAAGCCGGGATCCCCAACGTCTTCTCCATGCAGATGTGCGGGGCAGGACTGCCGGCGGCCGGATCGGGTACCAACGGAGGTAGTCTTGTGGGTATCTTTCCGTCCTCCAGAGGCGAAAGAAACTCACAAACACAGGGGCTCTGTTTTGTTTGTTTGTATTATTTTATTAAAGACCCTGATAGAAATGGTAGACGTGTAGGCGTACACAGGCCTTGGAAGAGCTTGATAATAGTTATTACAGGACCTTTTTAAAAGTGAGCAAAGTTAGCTGTTATTTTTATCTTTCCTAATGGTCCTGCCATCCCAAAGATAATTCTCATAGCTTCCCCGAATTCCATTAAAGCTTTTTGAAAGTTTTCCTGTGGAAGGGAACTGGTTTTGAGGGGTCGGGGAGGGGCAGGTGAAAACCAGGGGGGCGGTCTGCAGGTGGGCCTCACTCTGGGGAGGGGACGCAAAGGCGGTGCTTGTGATTTCATATGTTTGGGGGAGACAAGAACATCTGTATATGCTCCCTCCCCAACACACACACACACAGACACATACATGCATGCATACACACGCACACACACACACACACACACACACACAGCTAAATGGTTTGTTAGTGGAACAGAATCATTCAAGGCCATCAGCCCTGAGTGTCCCCTTGACGGAACCTGCACCCCGCCGTCTCCAGCAGGAGGTGACAGGTGAACGCAGAGGAGGGCGCCTTCCTCAGGGTGGGCTCTGCCTCGCCTTTGCTCTCCAGCTGTGAGAAACAAGCTCAGCCACTTGCATTTGCCATCAGTGCCGCTGCTCTTTTCTTTGAGAAAAAAAATAATGTGTTTATTGATTTCAGAGAGGAAGGGAAAAACAGAGAGAGAGAGAGAAACATCAATAATGAGAGAATTGTTGATCCTGCGTGTCCCCTACAGGAGATGGAGCCCACAACCTGGGCATATGCCTTTGACCAGAATCAAACTGGGACTCTTCAGTCCACAATCCGATGCTCTATCCACTGAGCCACACCCACTAGGGCAATGCAGCTGCTTTTAACCCCTAGATATCCCCTCTTCAGGGGAGAGGGGGCCTAGGATTTGTGGAGCAAGGTTATGTAATTTTGCAAAACGAAGTTTGATTACGGAAGCTCCCCTGTGTTCTGCTTCCGTGCACTCGGTGGGGTAGGAGGGCATCCTCTGTCCTGAGGGCTGAGCCATGTCCGGCTGGGTGGTTGACTACCTCACTGCATTTTGAGGGCACAGCCTGGGTACGGTAAAGCTGGAGTTACGTGTGCTTCCTGTCGGTGAGGGAACCCCCGGAGCATCCTGATCAGACGGGGCAGAGTATTGTCTGACCTGTGGCTACCTGGCCCCACATTCGCTTTTCAGGCATATACATTTGTATTGTAACATCAGCCTGAAGCGAAAGTGCGACTCCAATGAGGGCTTGACTTACAAAGGCACGCTGCTTTGTGTCACGTGCCGTATGCCTGTGTGTTTTCTCTCTCATCCCGGTTACTGTTTTCCATCCTAGGTCCTGGGAGGAATCGAACCGAGTCTGTACAAAGGAGACATCTGGTATACCCCGATTATGGAGGAGTGGTATTATCAGATCGAAATCCTAAAGTTGGAAGTCGGAGGCCAGAGCCTTAATCTGGACTGCAGAGAGGTACCCACCCTGTACGCTCTCTGTGCCTGCCTGCCTGTGTGCCTGAGGTCCTAATGTGGCAGGCAGGACCTAATGTGGGAAATCAGAAGGTGCATTATACTATAAGACAAATCAAAGATTCATGACCTTAAAAGTTAACAGGGCCTTTAGCTGTATGACAAGTTTAAATTGACCCCTCTCTAAAAAAAATTTTTTTAATGATTTTTTACCATCACGTGGCTCAATAGGAAAAAATTAGCACCACGTGGTGAGTGAGGGAGGCACCTGGTGCTGCACCTTCGCCATTCTGCAGGTTTCATCGGTGTCAGGGACAGAGGGGACAAAAATAAGCTGAACGAAACCAAAAAGAAAGCATCAGCTTTATCTTTCCTTCAGAGTTAACCATCCCCCACCCTCTGTACAATCCTCACTCAGAGAAAAGTTCTGCTCTAAGGATGGGAATGGCTGGCTGAGCTACAAGGAGGCAGGTGTGCAGGGCCGAGAGCCCAGAGCCATTGCTAGCCTCTCACCCCGCTCACTGCGTGTTGGCGTATTAGCGGCACGTGATGGCATCATGATGATGATGACTCGAGGGAGCCTTCGTCTGCTATGAAATTCTCAGAATGGTTTATGAAAACCCCCAGCATTTCATTACATCACTCCCTCGTGCCTCCAACCTTGGCATCCTGTCCTCCTGTACGCCCCATCGCAGACCCCCACAAAGGCCCATGCACCCACCCGCCTGAGAAGCCCACAGAGACGGGATGGATGGTGGTCCATCCCACCCAGGTCAGAGGGCATTTGTTCACCATGAAGGAATCCGGTGGCAGAATCCAAGGGCCTGAAGTAAAATGCAAGCTGTGTGTGTGTGGGTGTGTGATGCTCCGAGGGAAGGTGGCTCTGGTCCTCTTTCTCCCTGGGCAGCCTCAGGGAGGGCTGGCTGGTGTGGGTTGTGCAAATGGCATTTAATGTGCCATCGCACCCTCTGAGGGGACGGGGGTCTGCCCTGGTTGCCCCGGAGGCTCCTGGGTAAAGGCTTTGGGCACCTCTGCATGAAGGACAGGCTCTGCGTGGGGAGGGCTGCTGATTTTGGTCATGCCACTTCCCGTTTCTGGCCTCAGTTTCTTCATCTGTGAAGTGAGAACGTTGAGCTCAAAGATCCCAGATTTCCAGAATATAAAATTCATCGTAACCGCCAAGCAGGTGCCGTGGCTGCCCCAGCTTGTGCATGACCATGCCCAGGGTTGGCGGCTGGTGCGGTGTCACTCATGCGCCCTTTCCTTCCCCCTTCAGTATAACGCGGACAAGGCCATCGTGGACAGCGGCACCACCCTGCTGCGCCTGCCCCTGAAGGTGTTCAATGCCGTGGTCGACGGTGTGGCCCGCGCGTCTCTGGTGAGTGTGCGGGCGGATGAACCTGGGAGAACACAGGTCATGGCCATGTGCTGGGCAGTGTGACCCTCTGTTCCACTGGCCTCCCTCTGAGGGTTTGAGGGCTGTGTGTGTTTTTAACGATTTCTCACTCATTTCACCATCTTGTTATTTGACATTAACTGGCACCTCATTGTTTCATTTTAACCCGAGAGAACTGGAATCTGAAGGTGCAGCGTATTTGTATTTGAAATGATGGTGTAGTCGGTGCTGAACAGTTTTTTAATCTAAGAATAAAAATGGCAATATACTACATTAAAATAAATAGCCAAGAATATGTTTGTAGCCTTTAAAACTAAAGAAATAAACCAGAAATCATACTCCTTACCAGGCCTCATTCAAGCTGTGTTGGGATTTTTTTTTAAAGTATATTTTATTGATTTTTTACAGAGAGGAAGGGAGAGGGATAGAGAGTTAGAAACATCGATGAAAGGGAAACATTGATCAGCTGCCTCCTGCACACTCCCCACTGGGGATGTTCCTGCAACCAAGGTACCTGCCCTTGACCGGAATCGAACCTGGGACCCTTCAGTCTGCAGGCCGACGCTCTATCCCCTGAGCCAAACTGGTTAGGGCTGCGTTGGGATTTTCATTCTCTTGTAAAAGAATGTGATCCACCGGTGACAAGGACCAGTTGGCCGACATAATAATGACTGTGTGGTCACGTTCAGTAACACAACTGAAATCGAGGTCAGAGACAAGTGCCTTGTGGAGACCTGGCTGATGGTATTCCCAGGGTGACCCCCATTTTCCAGTCTGGGGCATCGGAGCGGACCAGCTGGCATTGATTGGGAAGGGCACAGCTCTGGGGTCAGATGGGACTGAAGTTAGTCTGGTTTCTGGCACAGATGAGCAGAGTGCCCGGAGAAGGGATCGGGCCCCCTGAGGGCCCCCACGTTCTCAGCGGGGTTGTTCTGGGGTCACGTCCTGCGCCCAGGTGCTCGGGACAGAGGAGCTGCTGTCCAGGGTCCGCCCTGCAGTGCTGCTACTGTGTGAATGCAAGGCACACGTTCCTCCCAGCCGCGGGGGTGTTTTTAGGATAAGATCGGTCCAGCCCTAACCGGCGTGGCTCAGTGGATAGAGCATTGGCCTGCAGACTGAAGGGTCCCAGGCTTGATTCTGGTCAAGGGCATGTACTTTGGTTGCGGGCACATCCCCAGTAGGGGGGTGCAGGAGGCAGCTGATCGATGTTTCTCTCTCATCGACGTTTCTAACTATCCCTCTCCCTTCCTCTCTGTAAAAACTCAATAACATATATTAAAAAAAAAAAAAAAAAATCTGTCCATGAGGGACTCCCTGTCAAAGTCACCGGAAATGCGTGTTTCCCGCAGATCCTTGTCCTGCTACTAACTCGGCTGATTTCTCACTCCGCTGGGAAGGCCTAGTTCAAAGGATGCTTGATCAGAAAAGGCAGAGCAGTTGCTTTATTACAAGTGATGACGGGAACCTGGGAAGAGAGAGAGGGCTTGTAGTTGTCCTGAACAGAAACTTCAAGACTCTGAAACTGCCATGGGGCACTGGCCGGTGTGGTTCAGTGGTAGAGCACTGACCTGTGCACTGAATGGTACTCCCAGTCAAGGGCACGTACCTGGGTTGCAAATTCATTGCCGGCCCCAGTTGGGGCGCACACGGGAGCCAGCCAATTGATGTGTCTGTCTGACATTGATGTTTTTCTCTCTCTCGCTCCCTCCTTCCCTTCCACGCTCCCTAATAATCAATGGGAAAAATTTCCTCATGGAAGGATTAATGATAGACAGACAGACAGACAGACAGATATAAAACTGCCACAGGAAGAGCAGCAGGCAAACAAAAAGCTTGCAGAGGAGGAATAAAAAAGCAAGAACACGGAGGCACTAAAAGGTCATCAAGGCGGCAGCCAGAGCCGTCTAATATCCGCTGAATCAGACAAGGAAGGCCTGAAGCTTTAGAGCCTGACATTCAGAATGCTGGCGGCAAATCAGACGAGGCTCGAGGCTCGAATTACGGAGGCGTCTGCCCGTTTCCCTCACTCGTGGACATGTCCGCAGCAGAGTCCACACGGGCCTTGTCAGGCGTAATGCTCTGAGCTACCAGTGCTTGTCAGGTGTAATGCTCTGAGCTGTGAGTGCTTCCCCATGGGCCCCGGAAGTGCCCGGACCCTGGGCGTGTGACCGACCGCCAGCAGAGCCTCTGGAGAGAGCGCCAGGCTGTAGCCGGCAGGTGTTGGCACCCCGTGGTCATCGGATCACGAGTTGGGCAGTGACTGGCTTTGTAAGAAAACCACGAGGTGCAGGAGGGAAATTAAGAAATGTGTTTGCCTCATCGCCACGGATCCTGTGACCCCGGAGCCCGCGTCAGGAGGAGCAACCTGGGAAGGCTGCTTGTCCCGGGAGGGTGTGTGCGCTCTGCGGACCTTTGTGTGCGCACCAAAGGCGTGTTTGTTCCCCGTCTGCCGGCCCTCGGAGCCGCCCCCGCCTGGTTTTCTTTTGGGTCAGGGAAAGGCTGGCTCGTTGGGCTCTGGCTCCTGCGTGGACTATCGCCTTGGGACTTTAGAAATGAACTAGAGGCCCAGTGCATGAAATTCGTACATGGGGGTTTTGGGGGAGTGTGTCCCTCAGCCCAGCCTGCACCCTCTCAAATCTGAAACCCCTAGAGGGATGTCCGACTGCCCTATTACAATCCAGGACTGCTGAGTCCCAACCGCTCGCCTGCCTGCCTGCCTGATTGCCCCTAACCACTTCTGCCTGCCAGCCTGATCACCACCTAACCACTCCCCTGACAGCCTCATTGGCTCCTAACTGCTCCTCTGCCAGCCCAGTTGCCCCTAACTGCCCTCCCCTGCAGGCCTGGTCGCCCCCAACTGTGCTCCCCTGCTGGCCTGATTGCCCACAACTGCCTTCCCCTGCTGGCCATCTTGTGGTAGCCATCTTATGTCTACATAGGGGCAGCCATCTTGTATGTGAAGGTCAGTTTGCATATTAGTCTTTTATTAGATAGGATGGTGGGTAGGCCTGTATTTTGAAATGAGCCCAGTGGGGACTTGTGTGTGGCAGAGATTGGGCTCCACCCCTCCCGGCTGTGGTACCATGCATCTCAGGCCTCGTGCTTCTGCAACTCTAAAACACACAAGCAGAGGCCCAGCTTCCAGATGACTTCTGACTCTAGCCCCCTCCACCCCCCGCCCACATGGCTTAGCCCCTGGAAGCTTCCCAGGCTCCTTTGGAGGCAGACGGTCCCGCATCAGGTTCTGAGCTGAGCCCTTCAGGCCAGCTCCTTGGCCTCTCTGAGCTTCATTCTCCATCCGTGGCTGGACCTGCTCTTAGTGCTGATGTTAGAGCTGTGGGCCGTGGGCCAGCCGAGCCACCCTTTCCGGCAAAATGACTGCCCCGCCTCATCGTCTGGCAAGAGGCTCTATTTCCAATCGACTAGGATGCCCATTTCCAATCGACTTCGCTTCTATCAAAGGAGACACTGCGTTAAAGCCAGTGTTAGAGATCTTGCAGGTCACTCCTGGGCAGTCCAGGGGGCAGCCTTCCGTGGATGGAGACACAGGATATTTCTCCCTCTGTCACCGGGAGGGAGGCTGGCGCCGGTGTGTGCGGTTGTAGCACAGGACACACCCCGCGTTCATCCTGCCCCGCCATGGTATCCTCTGTACCTGCCCCACGTGTCCTGCACAGCAGTGTGCTTAGCTTCCATCACTCCCTCCTCCGGGCACCTCTTCCCAGCCCTGGGCCGCTCTTGGGGGTCTCTCTTCCTGCCCGTCTCTCTGGGTGGGTCCTAGGTCCCTCTCCTCCCTGTACTGTCCTAAATGCTCTGTCCATGGCCACATCACCGTGTCCCACCCTCCTGTCCGTGACTCTGGAATTCAGCCACGCCCCCTTCCTCCCCCGGAGGCTGGACTCAGACAAGTGACCTGCAGGTCCCACTGGAATGCCGCAGTGACACTGTGTGCCGTGGAGCCCAGGCCTCTGAGAAACGGTTTCTGATAAATGCACCATGGTGCCCTGGCTCTCTCGTGCCTGCCTCATGCGCTTTTCTGTCCTCGTGACTGTCATCCGCGTCCCAGTGGGGCAGGTTTCATGGTCTGCCCTCCTCCCTCCTCCTTCCCCCTCCCTCCCACTATACCTCACCAATGCCCTTTCGTCCCTAACTCAGCCCAGGTGTTCCTACCTCAGGGACAAACACCTGCCTTCCTCCCCGTCAGTACTCTCCTAGCCCTGTCCCCACCACATAGTCCCCCAGCAGGGCTCTGTGCTGGCAGGGATGTGCTGGTAGCAGAGGAGCCTGCCGCACGGTCCTCCCTTGGGGAGCCAGCAGGCCCAGGGCAGCCCTGCTCTGGTGCCTTCGCTGATTCTGGCGAGATGGCATGGCTGGAACTTGTCATTCACTGAAGATTCAGCAACTAGTAGTGGGTGACTGTCCTTCCAGTCCCCTGACGAGAGGCACAGGTGGGCGTTCTGTGTTCCAGCCCATTCATATTTCCCACAGTCTGTCCAGGGTCTCCCTGATGGGCTTTGTTAGGACCATAAGGGGATGCAGATAGCAGGCCTCTGTCCTTAGAGGACTCAGATCCTGGTGCAGGAAACGGAAGTGAACCAATCACAGTAAATGTCAAACTAACTGCTACAAGGGCATCCCCGGTGGAGGACCAGCATTATGGGGGGTGGGGGGGAATCAGGGAGGGCTTCCTGGAGAAGGCATCATCTGAGCTGAGATCTGGAGAGGAGAAAGATGTTCCAGAAGAGCAGAGAGCTCGCAAGGGGCTCTGTACCTGGAGGAAGCTTGCTGGGCGCGGGGAATTCAAAGGAGAGAGGATGCCTGAAAGGTCCCCAGGGCCACATTTAGGATCAGGTCTCTCTTTTAAAGGGTCCTTGCCAACTATGGTGTTACCTTGGGCAAGCCACTTCACCTCCTGGTGCTTTGGTTTCCTCATCTGTGAAGTAGAGGGGGTAATGTTACTGCGCTGATGGCGGTGTTTGAGGATTAGATTAGACTGCAAAGCGTTTATAAAGGTGCCTCAGGCCGGCGAGTGCTCCACAAGCCACGGTGTGTTAATAATTGTTATTTGTCAGCACCGTTTCCCTCCAGAGGACTGATGGCTCCCGTGCGCCGCCCAAATTAAACCCTGTTTATCCCCGTGGGCCTCTGGCGGGGTGACAAGAAGAGCTGGGAGCTGTTTCCTGTTGACGCGCCAGACTAGTCATTAGTTCTCACGTTATCATGCTTTGTCTAGATTCCAGAATTCTCGGATGGTTTCTGGACTGGATCCCAGCTGGCATGCTGGGCGAGTCCCGAAACACCTTGGTCTTACTTCCCGAAAATCTCCATCTACCTGAGAGACGAGAACTCCAGCAGATCCTTCCGCCTCACTATCCTGCCTCAGGTAGGAGCTTGGATTTGTGCTTTTCTCTCTTCAACGCGTAGCGTACAAAAGTAAAGCCCTCCATGCATAATATCTAATAATCAATACCTAGCACAGGCATAGATATACAGTGCTGCCGAGTAACAAACAACCACGAATAGCAGCAGCTTTATCAGTGAGCTTTAATTCCTGCTCAGGAGCCTGGGTGGGTCTGTTGATCTCCTGGGCTTGCTCTCCTGTGTCTTGTCAACTGGTGTTGGCTGGGTCGAGGGTGGCCTCAGTCTAGGATGGTCTAGGTCTAGGTTGGCCTCAGTCTAGGGTGGTCTTGGTCTAAGTTGGCCTTGGTCTAGGTGGGCATTGGTCTCGGTGGGCCTTGGTCTGGGCTCTGGGATGGCCTCGTTTACTCTGGTGGCTAGGTCAGTGGAGTGATAGGGCAGTTTGTTGGCTCACCATCCAGCGGTGACTCATGCAGCGGTTTCTTCTTCTGAGAGAGAAGAAACTTGGGGACTCCTGCAATCTATTCCCAGAACTGGCCACCACCTCCTGCACAGTGCTGCCCACACAAGGCCCAGGCCAGCCCAGACTCCCGGGTGGAGAAGTAGACACCACCTCCCAATGGGAGGGTCTGCAAAGTCACATCACAAGGGGGTGGCTACAAGGAAAGGTCAAGAATTGAGGACATTTTTTGCAACATCTCCAACAATACCAATAGATGGGTTTTTCCTAGTTATGTGTAAATAAAGAATAAAACGAGATTCTCAGAGATTAAGACACCATTTCCCCCATAAGCAATAAATCATTGATTCCTTCTTCATCCCAAGCATCTAATTCAATAGGCCAACTCCCGTCTTCCTTAGTCATGTTCTCGCCTCTTCCCATAACTCTCAGTATGTCCCTCACTCCCCCTTCTATCACGTCGGGAACCTCCAGGGTGCCCTGTAGGCATCCATGTCACCACTCTGTTTCCTTTTACAACGATTCCAGGTCAGGCTTCCTAAACCACAGCTTTCAGTGCCACTATTTATTTATTTATTTAATATATTATTGATTTTTTACAGAGAGGAAGAGGGAGGGATAGAGTTAGAAACATCTATGAGAGAGAATCATTGATCAGCTTCCTCTTGCACATCCCCAACTGGGGATGTGCCTGCAGCCAAGGTACATGCCCTTGACCGGAATCCAACCCGGGACCTTTCAGTCCACAGGCCGATGCTCTATCCACTGAGCCAAATTGGTTTCGGCTTCAGTGCCACTGTTTAAATGCCGATGGTCTCTTTCCCTGGTGTGGCTCTCCAGGACCCCCTCGCTGGGCCCTTCCTTGCTCTCCCCTCTATTTCCTGCTCCATCCGTGATCCTCCACTGATTGGCCACTGCGCCTGCTCCCTCTCCTAACCTTTGCTCTCACCATTCCCCGCCCCTCACCACTCCGCGCCTGAAAGGCCTTCTGGTCCCCACTCCATCTGTGCATCTACATTCTTCCCGTCCTCGAAGATCCGACTAGAACAACCCATCCTTTGTGGAACCTCCGCTGAGCAGAAAGACCCGTTTGTGAGCTTGCTCTTCAAGCCCATAATGCGAGTTTTCCAGGCTACGCATCTGGCAAGGGGCCATGTCTTTGGGGTGTATTTTATGCCGTTGCCTTTTTCCCTTTGGCTTCTGTTCTCTGAAAACACACATGTACACACACACTTCTATTCTCTCTCAATTCTTTCCTTGAAGATGAGAACCATGAGTTTTAAAGACCACCCTGCCTTCCACAACACTGCCCTGCATGGGAGGGGAGTGCCCTGTGACAGTTAAATGGCTAAGCCCTGTGTCTATGCCATATAATCTGGTAGATTTGGGATAAAAGAGTGTGGCTAGGAGGTAGGAAAGGAGGAATAATTTCAGAAGAAACAAGTAAGGGATAATACTGCCTTTTCTCCATTTTTCAACTTTACATAGGGGAAGAGGGTAGCATTCCAGAAAGGGGCACTTATTGGGGAAAAGACTGAAATACAGCCTGGCAGAGAACACTGTCCTTGACTCACTCGCCCTGTCTGCGTCTACCTCTTTAACTATAAAGGAGAAATGGTAATACTTGCAGTGGCATGTTCAGAAGACGGCCATGACCTTGGCTGCACGGCACTGCAAAGAGTGATGTTGGAATATGTTTTCAGCATCTTTAAAATAATGTACTTTTTACGATTATATTTTGGTCGGCCAGCCAGCCAAATGTGGACGTTATTTCATCAGCGCGGTTTGTGACTGAAGTTAAAGCCTAGCTGGAGGACACGGGTGGACGTGTCCTGGCAAATAAACGGCGTGTGGGTGGTTGGCAGAGTCAGGGACTCGCAAGAAGCAGGAGGAAAAAAGCAGGCAATCAGGGAAAAACCTATTATGTCCCGGGCAGCTAATAGCCATCAAAGCTGAAAGTTCCCTGGGGATTGTCGGTGTTCTTAGGATCAAGCACGGGGTGAGTGTGGGGACACAGGAGGCAGGGTGGGGAGGTGGTGTCCATGTGTATATCTCTGAGTAAGAACCCAGTCTTTTTTTTTAAATATATTTTATTGAGTTTTTACTGAGAGGAAGAGAGAGGGATAGAGAGTTAGAAACATCGATGAGAGAATCATCGATCAGCTGCCTCCTGGGGATGTGCCCACAGCCAAGGTACATGCCCTTGACCGGAATCGAACCTGGGACCTTTCCGTCTGCAGTCTGATGCTCTATCCACTGAGCCAAACCGGTTTCGGCAACAATCCAGTCTTATTCTCACTTGTGAGACTGTAGTTTTTTTGGGGGGTTGACTTTGACATGTTCACATTTTTGGTTTTTAAAAATCAACATTCCCCATTGCTTGAGTTTTTATTCGGCCTCATCATGTTTGCTTTCCGTTGCCTGTTGGGAAGGACATGGATGTGTAATTGTGAGCAATCCCCTGCTGAAAACACACACACATACACACACACTTCTATTCTCTCTCAATTCTTTCTGCACGTTCCATATGCTGGTCACACCCCTCAAGGACGCACTGGTGTCATCTAACACGTCAGCTCTGCCTGCCCCACCCCTTTCCTAACATTCAGAGCAATCACAGGGCTCCTTGTCCCCAAAGTATTAGCCTGGGGTCCCTACCTGGGACCTTCAGGCCCAGCAGGCAGAGCTGGGCAGGTGGCTGCTAGAGCAGGAGAGTCTGGATTGTCACCAACACCGTTTTCGAGCAACACACCAGCTGAGTTCTCTTTGGCCTGTTAAAAAATCCATTTCCAGCTCTCAGACAAATTCTGATTGTTTTTTCACATAACCCTGTACGTGTAAATAGTTTCAGTCTTGGTGCCACTGGTTCGCCCATTTGTACTCAGCATAAGGCAGACAGTTTCTTCTGAGATCCAGAAATGCCACAGCTTTCTCGACATGTGACACATTGACAGTCTGGAATTTTTATTGGGAGTTCAACTGGGACCCAACAGACAGACCAGAGTAAAAGATACGAATTCTGTTCACATCAGTATCATCAGTTGCATCATACTTCATATAATTATTTGGATTTCATTGTGGGATTAGTTCATTCAAAGATAGGGATGTGTGTATGTGTGTGTGTGTGTGTGTTTCTGATTCTGTAACAGCTAAGCCACCTTCCCCTCTCCCCCCCACACACACACTTAATTTAGCACTGATCAAAGCTTAGCCCCATTCATTCATTTGACACACATTTATTGAGGTCTTCCTATATGCCTGGCGCATACTAGTTGCCTAGGCGCTGGGCACACAGGGAGGAGTAGAATGATGCCTGGCCTTGAAGAGGGGTTTGCAGACAGACACACCAATCAGTGCAGGGTTCGCCCTGGACACAGCAGCTGCTCGATGCCCAGCAGGTGGTGACTCCAGGCCCTGCCACCACTGTGTCCGTCCGTGCTTCCCCTCTGCCCTGCAGCCCCTCTCCCTCCCCTCCACCCTGCAGCCCCTCTCCCTCCCATCCGCCCTGCAGGGGAAGTACAGTGGCGATAACCTTCCTCAGGGTCAGATTGATCACTTATGTTTTCGCCAGCACAGCTTCTGGCTTCCTTTTCTGTTTGGATTTTAAATGCTGTTTCTGTACCTACCATTCCAAAGACCCCCACTCGGCCCAGTCTGCCTCCTCCACCTCCATCAGTCATCCTACGGAAGCCCCTCCCTCTGATCTCCTTTCAATCTTTGCTCGTCCCTCCAATATCCCTACCTCTCACATTCCCAGAAGGCCCAAAATTGCCTATCTGAGTATTGACTTGTTCCTCCAGGTTTTCCTTAGTGCTTTCATCCTTTAGGGCAAAATCCTTCTCACTTATTTTGTGCTTTATTGTGTTTTTTTGTTTGTTTTTTTTCAAAAAAATATATTTGTCATGTCATACCAAGCCATTCTCTCTTAACTGCCTACATTTTAATACTTTTCCGTTAAAAAACAACAACAGAGGAATTGTTACCAATGTGATATGATTTGCTCACTGATTGTTAGATTTAATTCATGTCCCCAATAACTCTTGCCTCCTGGAAACCTCAGGACAGGGGCCTCACACATGTCAGAGATTCTTATCTTTTGATGCCGTGTCTTCTCTCTGATTGTGATGGTTTTTGCCTCTTGCACTGAGGAAGTCATCCTACCTGTGCATCCTGGAGCCAGTTAGGGACCTTTGTTGTAGATCAGGAGAGAAGAGGCCAACCATGACCTGGACCAGGGTGGTGGTGATGGAGATAGGAGAAGTGATCAGATCAGGTTCTATTTCAAAGGAAGGCCGCAGGCGCCGTGTGCGGTCTCGGTGGGAGATCAGAGATACTGACCTGGTGCTCTGGCACCTGAGTCAAGGCTGTGTCACGGATTTCACTGAGACAGAGAGCCTTCAGATGAGCAGATTGGGGCAATTGCCAAAGTTCAGGGTTATCTTCTTACTGTTACACTTGAGATGCCAACTGATGATGAGTGGGTGGGCAGGTGGACAGAAGCGTGTGGCAATGGCAGCAAAGATCTGGGCTGGATGTAAAGATTTGGAAGCCTCGGCATAGAGCGCAGGGGTGTACTGAGGGCCATGGGGCTGCATGAGCCACCTGGGAGGAAAGATGGAAAGGAAGCCAGAGCTCTGCAGTTCTCGGATACTGACAGGTGAGGAAGGGGAAGCAGATCCAGCGCAGATGCCTGGGAGGGAGCAGCCAGTGAGTTGGGAGGAGAGAGGAAGAGAGGACCCTCTCTTAGAGATGAGGTGTAGAGAGTTGTGATGAGGGGAGAACTAGCAGGCCAACGTTATCAATAGAAGGGACCTGTTGGAATACTTCTGACTCAATATTTACTCACCTGTCGCCCCCTTAGATGGGAAGCTTGGCTGGGACAGGAACCATGTGTTATTCGTCCTTGGATTGCTGGTACCAAGGGCAGTATCTAGGCTCAAAAAATAACTGGTGGGCAGATGGTTGAATGGGTGGAAGGACAGATGGTTGGGTGAATAGGTGGGTGGATGGATGGATGGATGGATGGGCGGGCAAACAGATGGACAGATGACTAGATAGATGGATGACTTGATGAATGGATGACTAAATAGATAGAATGGATGGCAGTCTGCGTATGGTTGTCCCTGTGTACAGTTACAGATCATTCACATGTTCCTGTCACTCTCACTAGTGTTTATCACCACCATGCTTATCACCACCACATTTTGACTCCTAGATCTGTAGTGTGCATAGCATCTGAGAGAGTTCTGAGCCCCCTGTGACCATGACAGCTGTGTGATGTTGCCTGATTTGTGCTTCTTCTTGTTTCCTCTTTTCTCTTAAACACCAGCTTTACATTCAGCCCATGATGAGGGCTGGCCTGAATTACGAGTGCTACCGATTTGGCATTTCACCGTCCACGAATGCGCTGGTGATTGGTGCTACCGTGATGGAGGGCTTCTACGTGATCTTTGACAGAGCTCGGAAGAGGGTGGGCTTCGCGGCAAGTCCCTGTGCAGGTGAGCAATGCTGGTGTCGGACAGGGAGACCTGCCTCCAGAACGTGTCAGTTCACTCACTCGGGAGCACTTCTTGCAAGTCAGTTGTGTTGAGTTGATCCACTCATGCCTGTGATCGAAGTCTTTTTTTTTTTTTTAATATGTTTTATTGATTTTTTACAGAGCGGAAAGGAGAGGGATAGAGAGTTAGAAACATTGATGAGAAAGAAACATCGACCAGCTGCCTCGTGCATATCTTCTACTGGGGATGTGCTCGCGACCAAGGTACATGCCCTTGACTGGAATAGAACCTTGGACCTTTCAGTCTGCAGGCTGATGCTCTATCCACTGAGCTAAACCAGTTAGGGCCATGATCAAATTCTTATTAGTAAAATGTACTGGGGTTTGCTGAGAGGAAAAAGCAAGTCCACCCAAGTAAGACGTCCAGTGCCATACTTGGCACATGGAAAAGGCTAGGAAGTGTTGGCATTACTGTTCCCTCTCATATTAAACCTGCATGGGCACTTCATCCCAGGAATAAAAATACTTCAAGGGGCCTGGTGGTGGAACGTTAGTGTTTGACAGTGAAAGTGAAGGGAGTGGAAAAGAAAATTCATAGATACACTATGTATATTGTTTCCTCAACGAAACCCTGTATAATAAGAAATAAATGCTTGTCACTGCTGTTTCTCAAAAGCCCAAAAGAATGAGACCAAGGAGCCCATTCTTCTGACAGAAGTCCTTTGTGAGAAGGCCTGACGGTGACAGAGCAGCGTTGTTCTGCGGAGCCTGGCTTGAGGCTTAGCCAGATCTCCGGAGAAACCACAAGAGCACGGTCACGTTGACAGGATGGTGACACTCCTTACACTTGAAAATGTCTTCAGAGTTGGTGGTGGGCTTGGGATGGAGTATCCCGACTGCACACGGGTACCCCCCACTAACAGCCGAGCTGGTAAGGAAAAGGCAAGTCATAGATGGAATGCAGGAAGCTCGTGCCCCAGGAAGTGTGTGCCAGGCCATAGGGTGTCAGGTCTCCCATCGGTTGTCAGAGGACTGAAAACGTTTGGGGCATCAGTCAGGGTCAAGAGCAGAATGAAGTGCTCAGGGATAGAACAACTAAGCAAATGTGAGGTAGAAAAAAGAACTAATGACAGGAGGTGGAACAGAAGAAAACCGGGGTGATGGTGAAATACACGATCCCCATGCAGTGGAGGAAAGGAAACAGGAATTTGATGAAAGGAAGCCTTAAACTTGAGACATAGTAATTGCAGGACAGGCAGGAATACTAACCAACCAGATCTTCACTCTGATCTACAATTAACTAGCATTTGCCTGGCTGGTGTGGCTCAGTGGTTGAATATCGACTTATGAACCAGGATGTCACAGTTCAATTCCCAATAAGGGCACATACCGAGTTATGAGCTTGATCCCCAGTAGGGGGCGTACAGGGGACAGCTGATTAATGATTCTCTCTCATCGTTGATGTTTCTAAAAACTTTCATGAAAAATATTTTAAAAAACACAAAGATGAAAAGTAAAATTAACCAGAGTTTGGGGGAGAGTCACGGAGAGGAGGGTGTGCAGGAAACCCAGTTACAGCTGATTGGTTCAGGAGGGAGAGATTCCAGTGATTATTTCTTACTGCCTATATCATGGCCTCAAAATGGGAGTCCTGGGATATAAAGTAGGCAAGCGTGCTTCATATTCTTATTCTGCGATCCCCACAAAGTAAAGGAATGTGGAGAACAGCAGAGAAACAGGAGAAGGGAAAAGTACACCTGGAGTTCTTAGGCCAGCTCTCATTCTTCATAAATAAAATCACCCAATCCATGAATGAATGACGGGGCTGTGATATATCTTCTTAAACGTCAGCGCAGACTTCTTCAACTTGTACTTGTGACCAGACTGGGGGGCTGGAGACTTGTCATTTCTGAATCTTGGTCATGAGCCAAGGTGACCCTTTCAGATGAGCACTAACCCTTTGCTTTCCACCGAGGGGGTCCTCTCTCCCTGTGTTCCCTGGGGCCCCACAGCCTGAGACACCGTGTCTCCCAGCTGTGGGCGCTTTGCTTCTGTAAAACCAGGGAATCTAAGAGCCAGAGCAGTTTCCCCACCATTTCCGTCCGCTGGTTAAACACCGCCGAGGTAGATCGGGGCTGCTATGGCAACAGCCGTCAGTCGTCCCCTTTAGTGGAGGCTCAGAGCCCGCCATCCCGTCTGCTCCACGGGAAGTGCCGCGGGAACCGTTAGCACGAAGCCTCTCTCGGCGGCCGCGTTTCCTCATGAGTTCCTGGCGAGGTGTTTTTATTGGAGCTGGTTTCTGCTGTTTGTTGAAAATATATTTAAGGTGTGGGCACTTAGCCCTTCGATTGCAGCAGCGGTGGGAATGCACACCGATGAGTCTCCTCTTTAGTGCAAGTCGCTTAGCCATTAAAGTGATGGCTCCCCTCGGGGCTGCAGCGAGCAGCCAGACCTGGTCTGTGGCTCCGTAATACATGGAATGAAGGGCTGCCTTTTGTTCTGTTCCAAAGTGTTTGTTTATAACGTTTTTTAAATCTTATTTATTTACCTCAATATTTTTTTTATTGATGTGAGAGCGAAAGGAAGGGAGAAAGAGAAACATCGATGAGAGAAAAGTTAATCTGTTGTCTCCCATACATGCCCCACGTGGGGATTGAACGCACCACTGGGGCGTGCCCTGACCGGGAATCAAACCCATGACCTTTTGGTGCACAGGACGACACTCAACCAACTGAGCTATACCGGCCAGGGCTGTCACGTGTTTTAATTAACAAAGAAAATGCTTGAAATTACAGGAAATCTGTGTACTGACTAAACACCCAGATAGAACAAATGCTATCCTTTTGTCATCTTCCAAAATTTGTTATAGAAATAAAAAAATAATAAGTGTAGCTAAAGCCCCACCTCATGCACTCCCAGAGTCACCCTTTATCATGAAGCTGGTGTATATTCTCATAATTACTGCATTTGTGTAATGTCACTGAGGTTAGTGGTCGTCAGGCCAGCAGGGGAGCAGTTAGGGGTGATCAGGCAGGCGGGCAGAAGTGGTTAGGGGCAATCAGGCAGGCAGGCAGGCAGGCAGGTGATTAGGAGTCAGTGGTCTCAGATTGTGAGAGGCAGTCAGACATCCCCAGAGGGGTCCCAGATTGGAGAGGGTGAAGGCCGGGCACAAATTTCCCCCGCCCCGTGCACAAATTTCATGTAGCGGGCCTCTAGTATACTTATAAATAGTGTTTACAACAAAACACAAGTTGGTCGTTGGGTCTCTTGTTATTTCTTAATTTACACGACTGCTGTTGTATGGTGGATATCCTTGGTCCACTTGCGTTACTGTTCACCATTACTTTTCCTAGAGTCCCCACATTCCTGTGAGTACTAGGCCGTTCATTCTGAGTGCTGTAGAGTATTCCATTGCGGGAGTATACCCAGATCACTTGCCCAATACCACCTTGATTTACATCGGGTGGTTTCTAACATTTGTGAGTATAAACAATACTTTGGTGACCCTCTGGTGCACGCAAGTGAGATCTGGAAATTGAATTTCTAAATGATTTGGTGTGCTAGTCGTCAGCATTACTGGCTACAGTCAAATTGGTCTTCAAAGAAGCTGGGCCACCAGAATTTCCATTCCGTCAAAGTATTATCGTAATTTTGCTTTTTTGCCAATCTGTGTGAAATAGTATCATTTTAATTGATTACATCTGAAATGTCTTAATTTTTGATACATTTATGGAATGTTTGAGCTTTTTCTCAGATGGTGATTTTTATTAACAGCTTTGCATGTTTCTGTGTTGTTGTTTTTTTACCTTTTTATTGGCATATTATGAATTCTTTCTACATTTGAGATTAATTTTTCTGGGCTATTTGCATGGTGATCTCCTGGCCTTTTTGTTTTGTTTTGTTTTGTTGTTGTTGTTCTTGGTGTCTTTTATTTACATTTTTTCTTAAATTTAGTGAAATAAAATTTACTAATCTTTCTTATGGTTTTACTCTGCTTTTATTTAAGAAATTCTTCCTTAATCTAAGAAAATAGAATTGTTGTTTTTAAAGATACTATATACTTTCTAAAATTTTTCTTCTAAAATGTGAAGTAGGAATCTGATTCTTATAAGGATATTTAATTTTCTCAGCATCATTTACTGGATATGTAGTCTCCCCTCTGATTCCTCTCAATATTTTATTGTGGAAAATTTGAATATATGTATTGGCCATTCTTTCTTCAGCCATGTTCAGTCTGTTTAACCTATTCAGTGAGTTTTTAATTGCATCCTCTATATTTTTCATTCTAGAAATATTATTTTGCACTTTTTCAAGCCTACTAGCTCAAATTTTGTAGTGTTCTATATTTTGTGGTTTCTATCTCCGTTATCTCCATTATCATTTTAAATTTAATTTGAAAAGTTGGCTAGGGAATATTCAGAAGCTACAATGGATCATATAGTGCCCTGCTCAAGGACAATCCTGTGAGTACATGAAGGCTGCCCTCATTTTTTTCAGCCTTATGACCTTCTAGTACAGGGATTCTCAACCTTCCTAATTCCGCGGCCCTTTAACACAGCTTCTCATGTTTTGGTGACCCCAACCATGAAATTATTTTCGTTGCTGCTTCATAACTGTAAATTTGCTACTGTCATGAATTGTAATGTAAATATCTGTGTTTTCCGATGGTCTTAGGCTCTATAGTAGAGGGTGGTGACATTAGAAGGGTTGAGAACAACTGTACTAGTATGTGGATGTTCCCTAATCTATTTCAGCAATCACTGATCATTTCCAATCTCTTGTTGTTAGAAACAATGAATGCCTTGTGTATATGTCTGCTCACACCCGGGGGTATACCTCTTGGTGAGAGGATTTGAACTGGATTTGCTGGGTTAAAGGGGACTCACCTGTGACCTTGATGAACATTGTTGCATTGGCTGTGGCAGAGGGGATGCTTCTCCGTATCTGGCTCTGTCCGTTCTTTGGTGTTGGGGGACTGTTGCTCTGTTTTCCGTGTCCTTCTCCATCACGGAAAAGGAAACAGGTTCCTGAGTGGAGGAGCTGGGGATTAAGAAAGAAAGAGAGAAAGAAGAAAAAGAGACAAGAGGCAGAAATAGATTCATCAAGCCGAAACCAGTTTGGCTAAGTGGTAGAGAGTCGGTCTGCGGACTGAAAGGTCCCAGGTTCGATTCCGGTCAGGGGTATGTACGTTGGTTGCGGGCACATCCCCATTAGGGGGTGTGCAAGAGGCGGCTGGTCGATGTTTCTCTCTCATTGACGTTTCTAGCTCTCTATCTCTCTCCTTTCCTCTCTGTAAAAAATCAATAAAATATATATATATTTTTTAAAAAAAATAGATTAAGCTGGGTGCTAGGTGGGCACCATTCTCTCTGATGGAGAGGCAGCGAGCAGCCAAGCCACGCAGCAGGTTTATTTATAGGGTCAAAGGAGCTTATTTGCATTCTTAACTAGGCCCTAGCATCACTGGATTTACATATCCCGCCCCTGCTGACACCTGGACAAAGGTAAGTCAGAAACTGAATAACACCCCAGCCCTCTTGGGGGGTGTAACCGGGACACGGACTCTGCCAGTGCCTCGGGCTCAGCTGACAATTGAAAGGATGTCCATGTGCCTTCTCATGTGGCCTTCTACACTCTGGTGTGGATCCAGTGGCCTGTTTCCACAGGCGGCCTCGCCAGCGTGGGCTCATCACATGCCGGAACTGTGCCGATCTGATAGGTGTAGAACATGATCTCAGCGTGACTTTAATTTGTTCTACTTTATATGGGTGACATTGGGTTTATCTTCTAAGGGCATTTGTTTTTGCTTTTCTGTGAACTACCCACTCATATTTTTTCCCCATTTTTTTCCTGTTAGGATTTTAGTGTATTTTTGTTGGTGGTGGTGATTCTTTTGTATTTACCTGTAGGAGTTCTCTATGTAGTTAAGAAATTAGTCATTTGTCTAGAGGGAAAAACAAAAACAAACAAACAAACAAAAAAACACAAACACTTTAATTCATATCTCAATGGTAAGTTATTGTTGAACTTATAGTATAATGAATTTTAATAGAAATATTTACTTTTATATATTTAAATATATCAGTTGTTGCATGAAGGCTCTTAGGTTTCATGTGTTAAATGGTCTTTCTCACTAAAAATTTTTTGCGATTTATTCAAGGACTTTCATGTTTGATTTACTTTGGCATAGAATGTACATAAACTATTTTCTCTCAAGAAGACTACCCCATGGTGCCTATAACATTGAATAATCCACCTTTTCTTTATTAATTTGAAATCCCACTATGATTTCATATTAAATGCCAGTCAATATTTAGGACACACATATTTATTTATGGATTTTTTTTTCTGTTCCATTGATGTGTCTTATAGTATTAGCATCCACACCCTCAGCCAGGGTAGATCAGGGCGCCGGTTGGTGGGAGGGTGGTGGGCATTTTGGGAAAAAGCCCCCAGATGCTTCTGTTATGCTCCCCTGCCTCTTCTCCGCCCCCCCCCCCCCCCACACCCCTACCGAGAGGCACTCTTCCAGCCTCAGATCAGAGCCCGGTAGACGAGGTGGCAGTCATGGTGCACACGGATTCCTTCCCCTCTCGTTCCCCCCCCCAATCTTCAGCAGATAGTCTCACACCCCTGGAGCAGGTCTGTCAACTGCCTGTGTCCCCCGGGCCAAGCGTCCTGCAGCCAAGAAAATAATAGCGTTCACACTGACAACTCTCCTCATGTGTCCACAGCTTCTGAAATGCCACCCGGCTCTTTTTATAGCTGGGGACATGCAGCCTCGGTGCTGTGCGGATGGCAGCTTGTACACGGAGGCATCGTGGGCTTGGCAGTCGTCACTGAATTTCCTTTGCTGCAGGTTGAAAGTGGATCATCTGGTCCATGTTTGTGTGTAAAAATAGGAACATTCACTGTTAAGAACAGAGTTTCAGAGCTGTGCTCTGCCTTCCACTTCAATTCCATCAAAAGATGTCAAGGCCAGCTGGTGGGGCCTAGTGGATGCGCATTGACCTGTGAACCAGGATATCACAGTTTGATTCCCAGTCAGGGCACATGCCCAGGCAGTGGGCTCCGCCCCCAGTAGGGGGCATGCAAGAGGCAGCCGATCAATGATTCTCATCATTGATGTTTCTCTCTCTCTCTCTCTCTCTCTCCCTCCCTCCCTCCCTCCCTCTTTCCCCCCTTCCTCTCTAAAATCAATAAAAAAAAATATATATATATATATATATATATATATATATATATATATATATATATATATTTTTTTTTTTTTTTTTTTTTTTTTTTTTTTTTAAAGAGCCCTAACTGGTGTGGCTCAGTGGATAGAGCGTCAGCCTGCAAACTGAAAGGTCCCAGGTTCGATTCTGGTCAAGGGCATATACCTTGGTTGCAGGCACATCCCAGTTGAGGGTGTGCAGGAGGCAGCTGATTGATGTTTCTCTCTCATCGATGTTTCTTACTCTCCCTCTCCCTTACTCTCTGTAAAAAAAATCAATAAAATATATTTTTTTTAAAAGAAGAAAAGAAAAAGATGTCAAAGCCACAGGGCCCCAAGGGCAGAGACTGGGCAGCCCCGCTTCCTCCTTTCCTGGGGCGGGGGGACCGCTGCACCCAGTAGCACTGGCTTCCATGTGCCCGTGGAGCAAGTGGCCCTGGGTCCATCGTCTGCTGCAGGACCAGACCCTCCTAGAAACCGTCTCCGGACTGAGTAACCTGTCTTTGGAAACTGCCCACTTTCTTCTGCATGCCATGACAAGAAAGAGCTGGCCATTCTCTTTTTTGTTTATTTATTGTTTTCTTTTATTTCATTTTCTTCCATCACCATTTCTGCAATCACCACACTGTTCTCCATTAGTGTAGAAGTCCTCAGACATGTATTTTCATTCTTCCTGGGTAAATCCATGGAGTGGAATGGCTAGTTCATATGACAGAAATGTGTTTCATTTCCCAAAAAAACTGCCAAACTGTTTTTTCGTAGTTATGTTCCAGTTTCTCTGCATTCCACCAAGGATATTTTTTCCATTGAGTTTTAGAGAGAATGGCAGGGGGGGGGGGGGAGGGGGGAGAGAGAGAGAGAGAGAGAGAGAGAGAGAGAGAGAGAGAGAGAGAGAGAGAGAGAGAGAGAAACATCCATGTGAGAGAGACACAGTGACTGGTTGCCTCCTGCACATGCCCCAACTGGGGCCAGGGATGGAACCTGTAATCCCAGTACCTGCTCTTGACCAGGACTCAGACCTGACACCCTCTGTGTGTAGGCCAACCTCTAACCACTAAGCCATGCCGGACAGGGCTCAGTCTTTTTTACAAAATTAATTTTAAAAATTTTTAAGTCCTCACCCAAGGAGGACAATGCTCCAACCAACTGAGCCACACCGGCCAGGGCTGGTCAGCCTTTTCCATTTTAATAGCTACTTGGTGGTATCTCACTGTGTTTTAATTTGCATTTCCCTGATGACTTAATGACCTGAGCATCTCTTCACGTGTGTATATGCCATCCACACATCTTGGCTGAAGTGTCTTTTCAAATTATCTTGCCCATTTTTATATTGAATTCTTCGCCTTCTCATTATTGAGTTTTCAGAGTTCTGTATGTTCAGAATTGAAATCCTTTATAAGAAAAGTAACTTGCAAGTATTTTTCTCCCAGTCTTTTCTGTCACTTCATATCATTTTTTTTTTCAAAGAGAAGGTCTTAATTTGGATAAAGTAAAACTCATTCTTTTTTTTCCTTTATGGTTGGAACTTTCTGGTATTATAACTAAGACGTTTTTCCCTAACTCAAGGACTTTTTGTCCTATGCTTCCTTACAGAATTCTTCTAGTTTCAGAAAAGGGTTATTTAGTTTCCAGGTAATAATGGATTTTTCAGAGATCTTTCTGATGTGATCAGAGAACATAGTATAAACCAAGCCTTTGTAAGATTATTGAAACTTGTTTTATACACTGTGATAGGGCCCATCTTGTTAAATATTTCATCTGCTCTTGAAAACAATGTATATTCAGCTGCGTGGGTGGAGTATTCTATAAATTGTCAATTAGGTCAAGCTGGTTGGTAGTGCTGGTAAGGTAGGCTGTGTCCTTATTTCTGTCTACTTGCTCTATCTATTATGGAGAAAGGGGTGTTGAAATCTCTATTTTTGTGGATTTGCTCATTTCTCCTTCCAGTTTCATCATTCTTTTTCCATATATTTTGAAGCTCTTATTAGGTACATAAACATTTCGTGTTATTCATGTCCTGTTTACGATTGAACATTGTATTATTATGAAATTACCATCCCCATCCCCAGTCATACTCTTTGCTCTGAATCTACTCTGTTTGGTATTATTATAGCCACTCTGGGTTTCTCTTGATTAGCGTTAGTGTGATACATCTTTTTCCATCCTTTATCTTTTAACATAGCTGAGTATTTACAGTTAAAATGGGTTACTGGCGGGCAGCATATCATCATGAAATTAAACATTGCTTTTCATCTCATTTGACAACCTCTGCTTTCTTATTGGGGTGTTTAGACCACAGATTGGCAGACAGCAGCATGCCAGCCAAATCTGGCATGTAGCCTGCTTTTGAGCCAAGAATAGTTTCTACATTTTTAAAGGGCTTATGTAAAAAGGATCAGAAAGAGTATGTGATAGAAATTATTTGGCCCAAAAAGCTTACCATGTTTTCTGTGTGGTCCTTGCAGAGAAAGTGTGCCAACCCCCAGTGTAGACTATCGCATGTGATGATCAGTGTGGTTGTGTTTAAGTCTACCATGTTGTTATTTGTGTTCTCTGTCTCATCTGTTCTCTTTCCACCTGTTTTCCCTCATCCTGCCTTCTTTTGGATTATTTCTGTTCCTTTTTTTATCTCTTCTGCTAGTTAACTAGCTGTTACTCTTTGTTGTGTTACTTTGGTGGTCGCCTTAGGGTTTATAGTGAACACCTTTATCACTGTCGGCCACTTCATACAATAGAAGAACCCACAGCCATATACCTACACTTCTCCCCACTGCTCCTGTGCTGTCACTGTCCTGCAGGTCACGTATGCGTATGTTAACCCACCCAATACATTGTCCTTGTTCTTTCTTTAAATCAATTACCTTCTTACCTATGTACAGTTAAGCATGCAGGTGTTCACATGGCCTCCGTGGTTATCATTTCTGGTGTTCATCATTTCTTTGTGTAGATGTGGGATTCCACCTGATATGGCTGATCTTCTGCTTGAAGAGCTTCCTTTAGTGTATTTTATAGGGCAGGTCGGCTGTGATGATTTTTTTTTTCAGCTTTATTGAGGTATAAGTGAAAAACAAAAGTTATATATACTTAAGGTGTACAACTCAATGTTTTGGTATATACATGCATTGTAAAATGATCATCACAATCAAACTAACGAACATATTCATCCCCTCACACAGTTACCATTTTCTTTCTTTTTTGGGGGTAGTGTTGGTAAGAATATTGAAGATCTACCTCTTAGCAAATTTCAAGTATCTACACTAATAAAAAAGAAAGATGCAAATTGACCGTCACTTCGTGACGCCCACCAGCCAATCAGAAGTGGCTATGAAAATTAACCAAAAAAGGGAGGGCAGGTTAATTTGCATATGCAGGCACCAAGCGGCTGGGGGAGGGGTGGCTGCTTGCTTGCACACTGGCACCAAGCAGCCCGAATCCTAGGGACAGGCGTCCTCAGGAGCCAGGCCGCTCTAAGCCTGTAGGCCCGCACATAGGCCCAGAGCAGCCAGGGTCCTAGAACAACCCCCTGCCACTCCAGAGCTACGCTCTCAGGTGCAGGAACATCCCTGGGACCCAGGCAGTCCGAGCCAGCATGTGTGCAAGCAGCCAGGGGCGGGGCAAGAACATTCCCCACATGCCAAAACCGGTTTGGCTCAGTGGATAGAGCGTTGGCCTGAAAGGTCTCTGGTTCGATTCCGGTCAAGGGCATGTACTTTGGTTTGGGGCACATCCCCAGTAGGGGGTGTGCAAGAGGCAGGTGATCGATGATTCTCTCTCATCGATGTTTCTAACTATCCCTTTCTCTTCCTCTCTGTAAAAAATCAATAAAATATATATTTTTTTAAAAAAATTCCCCACAGCAAGTGAGCAGACAGCAGGGCCCTGCTTGCCCTTGGCCATGGCAGCAAGGGGAAGGCAGTCCCCCGCAGTGAGTGAGCAGATAGCAAGGCCCTGCTTGCCCCTGACCTTGACTCTCTCTGCAAACTCTCCCAGGTTCATCTACCTGTCTCCCCAACACAGGGAGCTCTGCTGGCTTCTGCCGGTGTCTCTGTTCCCTGAGCCACCAACCAGAGACGTTCTCCCGTCAGTAAACTGAGTGACTGTCCTCGCTTCCTGTCTCCTGCCTCTCAGGACTTACCGTCGCTCCTCACCCAACTTCCAAGATCTCCAGTAGTTTCTTTCCACGTACTTTGTCCAGTTTCTGAGTTAGTTCAGGTGGGAGGGTACATCTGGTTCCTCCTACTCTGTTTTGTCTGGAAACAGAAGTGATTTCAGGTCCTTTTAAGTCCTTTATGCCTTCCTGGACTCGGGTTTTTGCACGGAGTATGTTCCAGCCTCCTAATTGCATGTGTTAAAGCATCTCTATTTATAAAGCAAATAAATGTTTTAAAAGACAGACGACCTACGGTGAAAAGACATTGGCAGCTGCCTCCCTGGTGAGAGCCTCGTCTAAGTGTCGGCCAGCAGAAATCATGAGATTGATTTTAGCCGACTTTCTCTTTGTTGGCCACTCCTCATGAATTCGATGGTGCACTCATGTACCACTCTCCATTCTGGGTGTTCCGTACACTGTGTGTGTGACAAGGACCAGTGTGGGGTGGAGAAGGAGCACGTGGGCCAGTCCAACTCAGGTGGTCATGGACTCCATGAGGAGTGTGGGTCAGGCTGATTGTAGAGTTTTTGAGTTGTTGAATATACTCTTTAAAGTACTTTGTTCTTTAAGTGTAGTTGACATACAATATTATATTAGCTTTAGGTGTACAATACTGTGACTTGACATCTACACACTTACCAATACGATCAGCACGTTACGTCTTGCGATCCTGTCACCATGCAAACATCACAATATTCACTAACGATGTCCCCGCTACCTTTTTCTCCCATCCCTCTGCCCTCGTCCCCTCTGGCAAGCACCATTTTTTATCTGTTTTTTTAGTCTTCTTGGAAGCTTTTTGGTTTGGTTTTTGTTTTGTTTCATTTTCAGGGATTTTTTTTTTTTTTTTAATTCCACATATAAGTGAAACCATTACAGTATTTGTCTTTCTCTGTCTGACTGATGTCACTTAACGTAGTACTCTTTGGATCCACCCATGTTGTCATGAATGCCAAGATTATGTTTTTGTTTGTTTGTTTGTTTGTTTGTTTGTTTTTTATGACTGAGTAATATCCCACTGTACACATGTACCACGTCTTGGTCAATTCATTTGTGAACGGACACCCAGGTGTCTTCCATGCCATGGCTGTCCTAAGTAATGCTGAATGAACGCAGGGGTGCATATGTCTTTTCGAATTAATGTTTTCCTTTTCTTTGGGGAGCTACTCGGAAGTGTGATAGCTGGGTCATATGGTGCAGCCTTTATGAAAAAACAGTGTAGAGATTCCGCTAAACACTAAAAGTAAAGCTGTCACATTGCAGAATTAGGAACCTCCAGAGTGTGGACCCGGGTGACTCCACCAGGGAGGTCCCCAGGATGCAGACGGGTTCAGCTGAGCTTTGGGCTGTGGATACTGCTGCTCTCTTCCTTTCTCCCAACCAGCCTACCCAGCTCTCACCTCCCTCTGGGGAGTGCCTGGTGCCTCCCTGTGTGCCCACATGAACCTTGAAACATGCTGTCATTCCAGTCCTGGGGGATGGACCCGCTGCCACTGAGACTCCCCCAGGGCTCACCCAGAGCCCTGAGCCGTCGGACCTGGTGCCATGAGGCTGTGGCTTGATAGAGTGCGGGGTTGTCTCTTTTGTCCGATGTTAGCGATGGACTGCTCATCTCATAGCTGTGCATTTCCCCCTTCTGTCTCCTCAGAAATCGCAGGGACCCCGGTGTCTGAAATTTCTGGGCCCTTCTCAACAGACGACATAGCCAGCAACTGTGTCCCCACTCTGCCTTTGAACGAGCCCGTTTTGTGGATCGTCTCCTATACGCTCATGAGCGTGTGTGGAATCATCCTTCTCACCTTAATCATCCTGCTGCTCCTCCCATACCAGTGTCGGCGCGTGCCCCGGGACCCCGAGGCCGTCAACGATGAGTCCTCCCTGGTCCGGCATCGCTGGAAATGAAGCGCAAAGCCTGGACCCCAGCAACCTTGAACTCGGCTACTCAGAGAATTCAGTCCCAGGGGCAGCAAGCCGGGGGCACCAGGCCAGGCTGCTCCCCCATGTTCATTCCTCTTTAAATCTCTCTTCTTGCTCCCAGATGCCTTCCAGATTCGCTGTATTTTGATTCTTGATTTCTTAGCGCCCTCCTTCCGAGAAAAAAAAAAATGATAATAAAAACCACCTCGTTCTAAACCAAAACAGAGTGAACCGGGCTTCAGACTCTTTGTGACTGGCATCCCACACCGTCCTGATGTGCCTCGAAACAAAAGCAAGCTGTGGCCAGCGTGCCTCGCTCCACTCCCGTCTCTGCAGAAGGGAGTGCAGAGTGTCTCTCTCTTCCCAGCTTCCAGAAGCTTTTCATCCATTGCATTGCACGTAAGGGAGTTCTGCACCGGGCACCCACCAGCCCCGGGGGGTCCAAGAAGGGTCCCGATACCATGGCAGGAGAAGCAGTCTGGGGCCTGATGATAGGACCGTCGGCCCTTCTGAGTCGGAGAGGGCAGCAGGCCCTTCATCTGGGCCTTTCTGGGCCCTGAGTGGAGATCAGCACCCCCTGGTCCTCGCCAGCATCTCTGCAGGTGGAAGGCCTTTGCCCATCGCGATGGAGGGAGCAGGAAGCCCGCGTTTTGTACTCAAGGCCTCGTAGTATTGTTGGCGTGGGGGTGGAAGACAAATGACTCTGCCCGGGGTCCTGACCCAGGTGTGGGTGCAGGAGGCTGGCTCCGAACCACACAGGCACCAGGCGCTTCTGCCACCACGCTGGCCTATGGCTCCTATGCTCATCGTAAAGCCAGTAGGCGGCGTGTCAGTGAGAGAAATGATGTCTATGGGCTTAGTGGTTCCTTCTCCCAAACCTCCTACACAGGTAGGTTGATGGTGACCCTTCAGAGAAGTAAAAAGCGGTCACATGCCTGCCCTTCCAACGGGCTCTCGAGGGAAGGAAGACCCAAGACATGCCGAGGACTGGGAGGGACCTGCTGGCTGCTCCTGTGCTTGGAAACCACGCGCCTCCATCTGCAGAACCCCTCGGACCCCAGCACACCCGCCTGCATCCGCTTGGTTGAGCGGGTGACCCACACGCCTCTTCCCGTGGGCGCGTTCCGTCTTCGGTGCCCCGTTGGGGGCAGGGGTATCTCTATCTGGGGAAAGCCCCTCTTGCTATCATTTGAGGCCTTTGCCAAAGAAAAGCAGAAACCTGTAACTCATGTAATCAGCCTTATGTGATCGATGTACCTGGGAGAAGGGCTCAAAGCCAGTGTCCCTTCTCTCTTGTCTGTGCCAAGGTCAATGTTCACTCTGCATTGCCGTTGCGATGAGTTGGATGTACAATAAAATCCCACTGGAAGGGCTAACGGTGGACCTTCTCTGGCTGGAGTGTTATTTGTGTCCCCCATAGGCCACCTGTGGGCTGTCAGCCGCCTGCTCTGCTCACTGGGCCCCAGGGCCACCTCCAGTGCCAAAGGGATGGGAGGTCGAGCATACCTTCACGGTAACCCCGCAGACCAGCTCTCACAGGTACTCGGGCAGAAAAGCATGACTTTTCCGTGTTATTCTAGCTGCAGTTCAAGCACGGCAGGAAGGAGCCCTGTTAACGAAAAAAAATAAACAAAGAAAAAAAAACATTGAAACCTATAAAGAATTGTAGTGAGTTTATTTGAGCCAAACTGTCGACATATGCCGGGAAGCAGAACCTCAATAAATTGAGATAATTCTCCGAAGAATGGCGGGGTTACATTTCTGTTTAATACACTGAAATCAAAGGAGGGACATATGGGGGTTACATGAAATTCATTGCTGATGGAGTAAGGAGGCGGGAGAAAGCAAAGCGGTGGGAAACTCCTGGGATTGGATAAAAAGTAAAATGATGTACGTGTACTCAGGTGAGTGCAGGAACAATGAACATGATAACGAAGGAATATGAGGCATCCGTCCTGGCGCCCACCACATTTGGTTGTGCCCAAGGGCTTCAGAAAAAGGGAAGTTACAAGTTACCCAGACATCTCACAGATATGTTATCTTAGCGGCAAAAAGGCAAACGGGCTCAGTAAAGAAGATCGAAGTTGATCTTTGTCAGGGAAAATATCAGCCTAGGACATAACTACCCACTATAACCTGTTTGTAGTCTAAATATTTAATTTTCAGACCATCTTTTGTGGTGACTTTAGGTATTTGAGTTTGCAGGACTGCCATGCGGGTCTCCCCTGAGCTTTGACAGGCTAGCACATGGCTCCTTTTGTTCACACCCTCTTGGGATGGGATGGTGGGATGAAACTGTTATCATCACGTCTGTTCTCAGCTAGTTAATATAAGGAAACTCTACCTCAGAGTTAGCAATCTCCGGGGGCCTAGTCCTCTCCTTGCCTTATTGGCCTTCCCACTGGCAGCTGTTTTGTGGTCCTGTTTGCCTAGAAGGGAGGGCAGTGCCCCTCGGTGGCACCTTCCCCTTGCTTCGGAAAGCCTGACCCCCTGAAATAAGAAGAGAGTTGCCGGTGTGGCCCGGTTCATGTTGTTTCTTAGGTGTTGGGGCAGGCGTCCTCTGTGCCATTTCCCTGTCAGGCGTCTGAGCTCAGGATGTTTCTGTCACAGCCCGTTAGCAGACAGGGACATGAGAAGAGCCGGTTCGATTCCGAGCGAGGGCGTTGGGAGGGACTGTGCTATCATTTCTCTGCGTTTTGTCTCGAGTGTCTCTACCTTTTCATCTCCGGTGTCGTTGGATGTGACATTTTAATGGGAATGCTTAAATTACAGAAGCCTAATTTAGCACCAAGAGTGAAACAGACCCTGGGATGCGGGGCGTTTTCTTGGCACAGCTTGCTGCTGGGAATTGGACCCTGAGTCAAAACCCCGTTCGCGGCTCCCACCTCCTCTGGTTACGTAAATGGAGACTTGGCTCGGGAACCCTCCGAGGAGCTTGTTTTGAGTCGGAGAGGAGGAGGCAGCCGTTGGAGGGTGTCAGTCTGAGCCGGGGACACACCGTGAGGAGCTGGGAGATGGCTCTTTTCTGCCAGCTGCAGCTCAGCATCAGGCCGTTGTCAAACCCTGGCCAGCTCTCTGATGGGCAATGGACGCTTTGACAGCAGTGGTAATCAACGTTCCAAAGGCTGTGACCCTTTAATACAGCTCCTCACATTGTGGTGACCCCCAACCGTAACATCTCGTTGCTCCTTCATAACTGTAATACTGTTGCTACTGTTAATGAATCATAATGTAAATATCTGTGCTTTCCGATGGACTTAGGCTCTCCAGCAGGGGTTCTCACCCTGTCGGTCGCTAGCAGGGTCGCCTAAGACAGTGGTCGGCAAACTTATTAGTCCACAGAGCCAAATACCAACAGTATAACGATTGAAATTTCTTTTGAGAGCAAATCTTTTTACCCACTTCTTCTAATGCCACTTCTTCAAAATAGATTCGCCTACCAGGGGTCCTCAAACTTTTTAAAGTGGGGGCCAGATCACGGTCCCTCAGAGAGCTGGAGGGCCGGACTATATGAACTACTAATTCCTACTGTAACACCTCGGCTGCGCTCACTGCCCAAAAAACCTGGCGGGCCGGATCAGACTCCTCTGCGGGCCGCATGTGGCCCGCGGGCCGTAGTTTGAAGACCCCTGGCCCAGGCCGTGGCATTTTGTGGAAGAGCCACACTCAAGGGGCCAAAGAGTTGCAGTTTGCTGACCACGGGCCTAAGATCATCGGAAAACACAGATATTTACATGATGATTCATTAACAATAGCAAAATTATGTTATGAAGTAGCAACGAAAATAATCTTATGGTTGGGCTGGCTCACCACAACGTGAGGAGCTGTACTAACGGATAGCGCCATTGGGAAGGTTAGGAACCGCTATGCTACGGGAGCAATGCTTTATAACCCTGACAAAGTATTTGGAAGGCTGAATTGAAATCCTGTCTTCAGCAACCAAAGCTGTTTAGGAAATAGAGCAGGCCCCTCTTTCCTGGGGAGCTGGAAAGCACCCCAAATGACAGCTGGTGGCCCCCCGGCATTTCTCATGCTGCTCTGTATACCTTCTGAACCCGGAACACGTGCGCAGCGCGAAGGGCCCTGAGTATGCCAGCACGGACTTCCTGCGCCAGTCTGCTCCCCACCATCCGGGAGGATTATACCCGGTCCATCGGGAAATGCAGAGGCTCCGGTTGGAGATCCGTGAGGGGTTACCTAACGGCGATCAGTTATGAAAGGAGCTCCCAGCGATGCCTCCCTCACTCCGCGGGGCTCCGGGTCACAGGTTTTGTAAAGCAGCTGTGATGGCATGATCTCACTGGGGAACTGAGGCGGTAGTGTCTCATTACTTAATGGGTTCCTGGGAGAGTGTTAATGTCCCCTCTCCGGGGGGGGGGGCCCACGTGGGGGACTGCCAGGCCTGGCTCTCTTCTCAGTGCTGGCCCCGTGATGTCACTGGGAATAAACCTAAACCGCCGCCCCCCCCCCCCCCACCAGCCATTATTCATCAACAATAATCTAGTTCACAGACTTCATCCTCATTCAGGGAAACCACATCATTGCCTGGGACTGCAGGGTGTTTGCGCTTACACAAACTTTTCACAATTGATGACAGAACTGTTCAGAATAAAGACTTGCCACAGAGAATCTTTATTATTTTTAGGGGGGAAAGAAAACAAAAAACTAAACACCATAAAATGAAAAATTACAGTTTTGCCAAGAAAGATACTAGATGCTTGGTGCCAAGAAAACTGCACAAAACAGACCTTACTGTGCGAGTTTCTTCTGGGTCATAAGAATGTCACATTCAAACTCATGACTGTTTACTGATTACACAGCAAAGGGGTAAAGGCATGCTGGGGGCGGGGAAGGAAAATTAAAAATAATCAGAAGTATGGAACAATATAAGTGGAATTGGTTCTTTTGAAAAAGTAGCTTTAATTCCAGGAGCCCACCAATGTCTCTTACCCTTAACATTGCTGAATCAATCGGAGATGCAAATGATTTTGTACAGCCGCCAGCCCCACACATCAGGAATATTTCAGCTGGGGTCCTGTGCCCCATGTAAGCATGGGTGGTGAGAAAGGTGGGCGCTTGCCCTGTGTGTGGCCCGGGCCAGGTGATGAGCATCCCCAGGTGCCTCTGGTGAGCACAGACATGGTCCTGGCCGTGGGCAAGGCCCTGGGTTGGTGCGATTGCCATCATGGGCGGGTAGAGACAGCCTGCCATGGCTGGCAGCCACGTCCGTGGAGTGTGGAAGTGAGAGCAGAGCCAGACCTGCTGCTGACATCAGAGTGTCTGCCGAACCTCTTAGCTCCCTTACTGGGACTAAATACAAGGCGGGGCAAAAGTAGGTTTACAGTTGTGTGTATGGGAAATAATACAACAATATTATATAATAAAAGGCTAATTTGCAAAAGAGCAAACAATGGAATGACCGGTCGCTATGACACACACTGACCACCAGGAGGCAGACCCTTGGTGGTCAGTGAGCTCCCATAGGGGGAGTGCCTCTCAGACAGAAGCCCTGAGCTGGGCTCACGGCTGGTGAGCACAGCGGCAATGGCAGGAGCTTCTGTGGCAGTGCTAAGAATGCCCAGCTGACAGTGGGGAGCAGGCCTCCTGCACTGTGAGAGGGCACAGGCCAGGCTGAGGGACCTCCCCGCCCTCCACCTGAGTGCACAAATTTCATGCACCAGACCTCTAGTTAGAAAAATAATATAAGACTAAACTCTGTGCTTTGCAGACTCATAACTGTAGACCTACTTTTGCCAGCCCTGTGTGGGTGAGGACACCACTGCAGCCAATCCATGCAGTGTTTTCTCCTCTGCCCTGGACTTCTTCGGGGTTCCTTATAATCCGGCATTAACATGCAGATGGCCAGTGTTTCTGACCGACATCGCACTGTGTGATTTCACAGCCTCCTTGCTCTTCACGAGTGCCCGTCAGCTCGGGCTGGGCCGAGAGGCACGGAAAGGTTCCCGGTGAACTCAGACCCAGCCCGGGAGAGAGTGACAGCGGACACCTGGTCTCCCCTGTCCCGGGGCGGCCTGGCCCCTCGGTACTGGCTGGATGGAGTTTGGGGTGCCTGCGAAGCGGTAATGACGAGTGGGCGTTCTCTTTGCAGGTGGACCGTTATTTGTGTAAGACCAACTGGGCGGAGGCTGCATTTGCAGATTCCACATGGGTATCCCGCCCAGGTCAGCCTGCGGAGGGTGTTTGCCACTGAAGACGTGTGATTGTGTAGTTGCCCATGATAGATCTATGAAATGGCTTCCGAGTCTGTCGAGCCCAGCTGTCACCTTAACGGTATCACAAAAGGGGGCCGTGAACCCTCCAGTACCTTCATGCCTAGCCTCGCTACCATTCCCCACGGGATGCTCTTCGTTTCAGTTGGAATGTCTGTACTTTGACTCGTGATGGAGGCACAGAGGAGGGGATTTGAGAAGGAGGGGTGTCCACGGGCACAGGCCGTGTTTCCCTGCGGCTGGATGGGCCCCCGGTGGCGGGAGTCGCTAAGAGAACTCAGGTCTCAGCTCCCTTCGTTGTGTCTGTCAGAGTGAAGTTTCACAGGAGCCTGGCGGTTCTGAAGTGAACTTTGCCTCTGAGGCTAAGTTCAGAAAACATTAGATGCTTCTCTTTTTGAGATACAGAAAAAGGGATCCAAGTCCATTAAGGATCTTATAATGAAAATCACCCGAAATAAACTCCCTCAATTCCAATTCCTTACAGAATGCTGTGTTCTCTGTGGCTAGTGTTATTGACTTGGCGCTTTCCTCCCTCTCCTCACTGCAGGTGCAACGTTCTCATCAGTGAGGGCTCGGACGTTCTCAGGGTAGCCCTTAGCACCTGTGAGGAGAGAGAGAAGAGATCCGATGTGGCATGTAAGGAAAGCTGAATTCGTGTGATCTGGCATGGTGTCTGTCCCCCCGTTGCTGTGACTTGCACAGTTAAATATGTTTAACGTGTAGAGTCCCTGTGCTCCGCCACTCACAGCAGACACGCACGGTTTCCTGAGGAAGGCCGCAAGCAGCCGCCAGGCGTTGCACTTTGCAGACTGCATTGTGTATGTCCCAGACCAACAGCCTTTCACACACAATTCTTAAATGTGACTTGTGTTTTTTTAAATGCTTAAGAGTATTGTGTACCTCCCTTTTGGAGTTTCCCTCTGCTTCCACTACACGGCGCTGATTTAAAATAGCAGAGGACCAAGAGCTGGGGTGAGGCGGTGTCTCCCGTCTCAAAAGGGTGCTCTGCAGACACTGTCCAGAGGGTGCGCTTCAAAGCGCGTTTTCTAAACTGGTCGTATTTTTGTACTTGTATGTTCCACCAGTTTAAGGGTAAACCATTGAAAAGGAGATAAAAGACTTTGGTTCATTTGAATAAATAACACTTCCAACAGGACGGGCTTGGAATTTTTTAAATGCCCAGTTCAAGCCGTGGCTCTGAAGGGACCGTCGGTGATGCGTCCACGACTGGATGTAGGCTCCCAGAAAGGAGCGGAGATAAAATTGAATAGAGGGAGGGTCCAAGCTCAATTGTTAAAGGTATAGAATATTCTGGAAATGGGAGGAAAATAAAGTACGAGGGAGTGTGAGAACCATCCTGGGACTGGAGCGTGAGCATAGTTAGTGTCCTAAGGATGGGGGCGGGGTCTCAGCCTGGTGCTGAGATGGGATGTGGCCGCACGGGGTCACCTGTGCCCCCCTCCCAAAACCCTCTTCAAGGACATGGTGTTCTCCAAATTCTAGGCCGGCTCCCTCCCCCTCCAAAAACACACCTCAGTCTGCACCCGCTCCTCCAGGTGCTGGCCCTCAGCTGCCAGGCAGGAGGATCCCGCTGAGTGGGTCACTCTCTGGAGGGGTCTGCACCGAGTCGGGCCAGTGAGAGATGCTTGATTAATGGAGATGGACACGGTCCATAAGCTGTGATCTAACCAGTCCTTGAGAAATAACTTTCTTTCAATAACTGGACTTTGACAATACCCAGACAAGAAAAAAAGAAAAAAAAGACATTTCAAACCATTAGGAGGTAAAGCAATAGTTACTGGAGAAACAGAATAGGAAATCTGCTTTCTAATAATAAATGAGATCATTTGATGTGAATTTTCGCCTTTTTATTTTTTAATTTATTGTTATATTTTGCTGTCCATTAAGTTGTGAGTGGCATTGCAGGTGTGATTTTGTGTGCTTACCGCTAGGTGGTGCTGTTGTGAAACTTGGTGGCGGGAAGTTTGTGCTATTTCTTTCCCCCCATTCTGTGTGGCTTTTAAAGGCAGCTTTTACCAAGTGTGTGCATATCCTTAAACCACATCCCAGCAGCTCGTGAAAGCTGTCCAGTCCTCCATCCTTTTAAATACAAATCTGCAAAACATCCTGGCTAGAAGTCTAGTAAACCTTGGAGGTAATCCGCAGTACACATTGCCAACCCTGGCCTGTCTGCCCGGCTATCCCACAGGGAAGGAAACTGAGTCACAGAGGTGCCATGAAGTCTCCAGGCTCTCCCCGTGGGTGGCAAAGTCCAGATCCATAAACCAGCTTGTCTGATCACCAGCTCCCTGATCTCAGCCATTACGCTATTGTCTTTATAAGGGTTAGCACTGGAAATTGAAAGAAAAATTACTTTTTAAATTTAAGAATGCTGTATGCCAAAAAGCTACAGGGGAAGATATTGGAGAAAATAGGTGTAACAAATGTATAAGGATGGAAGCTAACATTTATGAAACAGCAAACATTAGCTATGCATATTAGGTATAGGATGACATTTCTCCTCGGAACAGCCCCATCAGGCACACTTTGCTACTAAAACCATTTCTTTACTCCTGGGCGTTCAGCATTCTATTTTTGCCAGTTTCCCCAGTTGCCTCTGGATTGGATAGAGTTTTCTTCCAGGAGTCTCCTCTAAAAGGACTTACAACACTTTCTGAGACCTTGTTTGTTAAAACTACCTGCAGTCAGTTCGGGGCAGTGGATAAAATCTCGGTGGCCTGCAGACCAAAGAGTCCCGGGTTTGACTCCAGTCAAGGTCACTCAGGTTCCTTCCTGGCCTCGGGCCCTGGTAGGGGTTCATGGAGGAGGGTTCTCTCACATCGATGTGTCTCTCTGTCCTTCTCTCTCTCTTCCACTCTCTAAAACTCAATGGAAAAATATCCTTGAGTGAGGATTAACAAACGAAAACAAAACAAAACAAAAAAAACTACCTGCATCCTTTATATGGAAAGAAAACGTTGGCTGGATATAAAAGCCTTGCTATGGGTCTCATTTCTTTAGCATCTTGTAGGTATGGCATCACTACCTTCTGATTTAAACATGGCTTTGAGGAACACTGGGATCAGCTCTACGTTGCTCCTCTTACTTTAAATGACTTGACTTTTTTTTTTCCCTAGATGCCCAAAATATAATTTTCTTATCTTTAAAGCTTAGGAGAGAGGGTTCATGCTAACCATTTGGGATCAAGTTTCCTGGCGCAGGAAAATTCAATATTTCTCCTCATCTGTTGTGATAGCCCCTCCCTCTCTTTATGTGAACTTGTGTTAGATCTGCTTTGCTTGTCTCCAATGTCTATCATTTTATAGTAGTATTTCACGCACATTTCTTTATTTTCATACATTTTTTTCACTTGCCTCACTTCTGTCTACTGTATTTTTCGCTATGTTTTCACAAGGGCTTATTCTCACAACTTTGTCTTATTTTTTTGTTTTTCTGTCTCTCTGGAGTTTGGTCAGCTTGAATTTCATCTCCTGTTACTTTGCCATCTTCCCCCAATCTTTGTGTTTCTTTGTTATGGGCCTCTGTTGAAAAATGGATCCAGCCGAAACCGCTTTGGCACAGTGGATAGGGCATCAGTCTGCGGACTGAAAGGTCCCAAGTTTGATTCTGGTCAAGGGCATGTACATTGGTTGCAGGCACATCCCCAGTAGGGGGTGTGCAGGAGGCAGCTGGTCAATGTTTCTCTCTCATCGATGTTACTAACTCTCTATCCCTCTCCCTTCCTCTCTGTAAAAAATCAATAAAATATATTTTTTAAAAATGAATCCAATATGTTTTGGTTTATTTCTTTTTAATTTATCTTTCTGTCCCCTTTGTTCCCCCAATGACACCTCTCTCATTCGAAGCCCCTCCCTAGGCCTTCACCCCACTATTGTATGTGTCCATGGGCTGTGTATATATGCATGTAAGTTCTTCCCCCTTCTTCTTCCTTCTGTTCCATGCTTCAATATCTCTGGACCCATTTTGTCCATCAGTTTATTTTGTTCATTAGGTTCCACCTATGAGTGAGATCATATGGTATCTCTCTCTCTCTCTCTCTCTCTCTCTCTCTCTCTCTCTCTCTCTCTCTCTCTCTCTGCCTGGTTTATTTTACTTAGCATAATACTCTCCAGGTCCCTCCTGCTGCCTCAAAGGGTAAGAGATCCTTCTTTTTTACAGCTGCATAGTATTCCATGGTGTAGATGTACCACAGCTTTTCTTTTATCCATTTTCTACTGACGGGCACTTGGGCCGTTTCAGAGCTTAGCTATTATAAGTCGTGCCGCTATGAACAAAGGGGTGCATGTGTTCTTTCTGACCGGTGCTTCTGGCTTCTTGGGAAATATGCTTGGAAGTGGGATCCCTGGGCCAAATGGCAGTTCCATTTTATGCGTGTGTCTTAAAGTTGTGATGAAATGCATGTTTTTCTTTTGCTCTCTGAAGGCCTTTCTCCGATGCCTTCATTCCATGGTAAGTTTTGCTACTCTTTCCCACATTTTTAAAAGAGCATTCACTCAACAATTCTGCTTGAGACCCTTTTTCCCATCTCTGTCTCCCTCACAGTGGAATTGTGGGCCAGTGTGGTGGGCTGTTTCTCTGTTTTCTGTGTCCATCACAGAAAACGACAGGTTCCTGAGTGGAGGAGCTGGGGATTAAGAAAGAAAGAGACGTGGAGGCAGAAATAGATTCATCAAGCTGGACACTAGGTGAGTGCCACCTCTCTGATGGAGAGGCAGCAAGGCGATCCCCTAAGCCACGCAGCAGGTTTATTTATAGGGTCGAAGGAGCCTATTTGCATTCTTAACTAGGCTCTAGCATTACTGGATTTACATATCTAGACCCACCCCTGCTGACACCTGGACAAAGGTAAGTCAGAAACTGAATACACCCTCAGCCCTCGGTCTCAGCTGACAATTTAAAGGATGTCCATGTGCCTTCTCAGGCAGCCCTCTACAGGCCAGCTATTTGCAGGCAGTTCCGATGGAGCAAGGAGTAGGCTCCACCGACCTCCCGGGTTTCACGGTAACATTTCCTGTCCTCTGTGTTCTGGGGATTGGGCACATGTGTGTGCATCACTTCACAGCCTCTCTCTGAGCCCGTGCGAGGGGCCACGGGCCCTCTCCCCCTCCGCCCCTCCCTCTTGCTGGGAGAGGGAGCCCAGCGGACTGCAGGAGGAGCCCCTGCTCAGGAAGCAGTGTGCTCTGGGGCCTCCTGAGATGGGCGGCGGAGGGCCCGAGGCCCCGTGCTAGCCTTTGCCTGCCCCCTTCTCCCTGCCGCCTCTGGCAGTGTCTGCCCGCTCAGCCGGGCAGCCTACACCTACCTCTCCCCCTAGTTTCACCAAAAGGGCAGGCTTCACGGCTTGAGATTTGTTTGTTTGCTTTGTTTCATTTCCCTTGTTTCTCTTCTGTGACTCCCAGAAGGAGGAGGAAGTTGCTGCGCTCCATGTTCAGACCTGAAGTTCAGCCTCCGATGTTTGTTGTTGTTTTTTTTTTTTTAAATATATTTTATTGATTTTTGTACAGAGTGGAAGAGAGATAGAGAGTTCGAAATATCGATGAGAGAGAGTCATCGATCAGCCGCCTCCTGCACACCCCCTACTGGGGATGTGCCCACAACCAAGGCACATGCCCTTGACCAGAATCGAACCCGGGGCCCTTCAGTCCCCAAGCTAACGCTCTATCCATTGAGCCAAACCGGTCCCGGCTGGCCTCCGATGTTTTATCCTGTGTGCTTCAGCATCCGTGTAAGGGGTCATTGTTTGGGGTGTTTTTTTTTGTTTGTTTGTTTTTACAGAAATGTCTCAGGTTATTTGAATATTTTAAAGCCTTTTTATTGGAACATAAAGGGTTATTGAGCATATTCATTGCCGTGCTGGCCAAGGTGGGAAGAAAGTGACCTGACTTTCCCACAGGAGGGAAGCAGCGTGGTCATCATCCAGGCACCCTCCGGGCAGAGTCCTCGGCAGCTGCGTGACATATGTTTGATAATTGAAAGAATGGGGAACGACTGTATTATATTATGTCAAGAGGAAAAATAAACTCTCTATGCTGTGAGATCAACAATTTTAAATGCACACCCACCTATACACACACACACACACATACTCATACTCACATACACACATACACTAACGTGACCAGACATCCCACTTTTGGCGGGACCGTCCCGATTTTTAACGATTTGTCCCACGTCCCTCGTCATTTTAAAACAGTCCCAATTTTTGGAAAGAACTTTTTTTGGAAAGGACAAATTGTTAAAAATCAGGACTGTCCCACCAAAAGCAGGATGTCTGGTCACCTTAACATACATCTACCCGCATATACACACGCCCACACACATGCCTATATACACACATGCACGCACCTCTACATGCCCACACACACATACATGCACTCTCACATACATACACATATACATGCCCACACACATACACAGGCCCACATGTACAGAAAGTGAGACTGAAGCCCAGGAGCCATGCACCCAGAAGCTGAAGCCACTCTCGCTAACGGAATTACAGGTGATTTTAAATATTCTTCTAAAAGGTCTGTATTTCCCAAACACAGGGTCAGGCCAAAACAAGTTTACAGTTGTAAGTCAGTACACAAAACACAGGGTTTCTTCTTGTATCATTATTTCTTAAGTGTTGTATTGCTTTCCATACCAACTATAAGCCCCCTTTACCCCATCCCGAATATTATATTTTTGTAATCAGGAAATCCTGTGAAAGGTGAATTATAAAACGCCAACCATTGTTTTCTTTCTGTTCCTCAACCCTCCTGTTAAGCTCTCATTCTCTGTCACGGTGGGTGGCACCCCACCCACCACAGATGGGCAGGAACCTGAGTCACCCTGTCCCTCCCCTCGCCTCTCCTCCCCACACTGACCTGCTCCTTATCCTTTGGTTCCGCTTCCTGGACGGCTTGGCTGTCCCCTCCCCCTCCCTCCCCAGGGTAGCCCTAAAGATGCGCCTTCTGGACTCTGCGTTGGTTTTCTTGCCCTTTGCCTCCCACGCCTGGAGCCCACCTTCTCTGTGAGCGGTGCTCTCCACCACCACCACCACCCCCCCACACATAAGCTGCACCCTCCCCCTGGCTCCCTGCAGAGAGAAACCCCAATCCAGGCCCACAGCCAGCCGGGGTGGCCCTAATCCACCTCCCGGGACACGCCTGCCTCTCAGTCTCTCAGGAGCCTGCATTCCAGCCGTCCCTGATGTCAGGACCCGCCTCTGGCAAGTCATGTACTAACTGGTCACAACAACCCCCAAGCCACCAGGCTCCTGCGGGGTGCCAGCTGCCTCGGGCCGGCTGGGTCTGCCCGCTCCGTGCTTGTGGCCTGAGTGTGTGAAGCGGGGAGCAGCAGGTTCCTCCAGTACCGGTTCCCACCAGCCTGTTCTGAGCCCCAGCCAGTTCCGAGCCCTGCTGACAGGAGGACAGCTTGTCCTAGCTCCTAGCTCCGAGGTGCCCAAGAGCAGAGCGCCATCTCCCCCACACACACCCCCAACCATCCCAGCAGCCCGGCGGTGTTTGGATCTGTGGGATAATTTGGATAAGGTGAGGAAACACTCAGATGTTATCTCCTGGGACCTTCCTCGCAGCTTCCTTAGAGGCTGGAGCAGAGCATCCCTGGGTCCCAGGGAACACGGGGTCTGCCAGCTCAGTGAGCTTGGATTGTCCTGTGGTGATGTCCAAGTTCACACCCCGCCCAGCAGGGGGCGAGGCGGGTCACCTGGCGATGGGAACGTGGTTTGTGAATAGAGGCACCTGCTGGTGGTGAGGTTCCCTCTTCCTGTGCATTCTGTATGGTATGGGATGTGCTTCACTTCCCTGCGCCTTTTCACTTGGGTTTCACGTTTGCTCTGCCTGAAGAGCATTAATGTTTGATTTGTTTTAATATTTCTATTGATTTTTTAGAGAGTGGGAGAGAGAAAGAGAGAGAGACAGACAGAAACATCATGTGAGAGTGAAACATGCATCTGCTGCCTCCTGCATGCCCCCTCCTGGGGATTGAGCCCTGAAACCCCAGCATGCACCTCGACCAGGAATCTAACCAGCAACCTTTCGGAGCCTGGGACAACACCCAACCAACGGAGCCACCCGGCCAGGGCAGGAACATTAGTGTTTTACCTGGGGAGCTGAGCTCTGCATGGGGAGCAGGAAACATTCGAGTACCAATCCTCAGCCACCACCCAGAAGGCCAAACGCTGAAAGGAGAGCCCTGTTCTCGGCTGAGAGTCTCTGAGTCAATGTCCTGTTTGTTGATTGCATTTCAATCGCTTGAAACGAGGAAGTCTCTGCAGCGGAGGGAAACAGATAAAACGCTGACCCGGTGACAGAAAACCTACATTCCAGTCTCGCTGACTTCACTCAGGAGAAAGGGATGGACCTAGAACAGTGGGTTGTTCTCTCTCTCTCTCTCTCTCTCTCTCTCTCTCTCTCTCTTTCTCTCTCTCTCTCTCTCTCCCTCTCTTTTCCTTAGGTTGGGCTTCTTTTGCTTTAACACACAAAGTAATCACCGCAGGATGTGCATTCAGATTCTGTAGGTCTGGGGCAGGGCCTCTCTGACCAGCCCCCAGTGATGCTGCTGGATCATGGCCCCCCATTAAGTAACAAAGTCTAGGTTACTCCCTCTCCCACACCCCACCTTCAGCAAACACCCTACCTGGTTACTGCCTCTCCCCCTTCAGGCCCCAGCCCATCCTCCCCTCCCCATGGCAGCCCTCCAGGTCTTTCTAAGATGGATGGAAACTCAGCATCCCCCCTGATGGTGTTGATTAGCTCAGCCTAAATCCCAGCCTGACGGTCGTCACCAGCTAGGAAGCAGGCAGTGGGCGTGGTCCCCACAACTCCCCACAACTCCCCCAGAATCCCTCACTGTGTCTGGCTGGGGAGGATGGCACTGCAGTCATCCTCCGGCATCCAAAGGACCTTAGTCCCAGGATGTGCCTCAGATACCAAAGTCCAGGGACGTCCCTTATATAAAACTAGAGGCCTGGTGCACGAAAATTCATGCACTCGGCTTGTGGCCTAGCAGAGCTCTCCCTGTGGGAGTGCACTGACCACCAGGGGGCAGCTCCTGTATTGAGCATCTGCCCCCTTTTGGTCAGTGTGTGTCATAGCGACCAGTCGTTCCGCCATTAGGGTCAATTTGCATATTACCCTGTTATTATATAGGATTACACTTTGATTGGCTGAACGGACAACAGGACACTTAGCATATTAGGCTTTTATTATATAGGATGGACTAATATCCCTCTCTGTGCCGTAAATCTCCTCTAGGTTACTTACAAACCTAATGCAATGTGAATGCTACGTTAAAAGTTGGTCCACTGTACTGCTTAGCGGTCAGCTTTCTGGAATGGTTTGGGGATTTTTCTGATTGGCAGTTAGTTGAACTGGCAGATGTGGTGCCCCTGGATACAGAGGGTGGACGGTAACTCTTTTCTGGATCAGCGGATGAATGGCTGCTTGTCTGTATTTGTCTAAGCCTTTTACAGTCTCTCTAAAACATGTTCACACTCCAGACAGGAACATGCTAGGGGTGTGTGTTGAGATCCGCTTCTCTACCGGGCACTTGGCAGGAGCACGTTGGTTTCATTCGTGGAGAGTGGCTGTTCCCTCCCCAAAGACCACCAGGCCTCCCTGCCTCTGCCAGGCTCCCCTCCCACCCACTGTCCATGTGCCTACCTCGAGCCTCGCCTTGAACTTGCCTAACCCTCCAGGAGGAAGAAGGCCAGGGAATGGGTTATACATAGCGTGGCCTGGTGGTTTCTTTGTGGCTCCTGATGGTCAGCCTCACTCCCTTGCTCAATAAGGCCTTTGTTTCTCACACCCTTTAAAACTAACTCAACGTGCATAGCTCAGTGGTTGAGCTTTGACCTATGAACCAGGAGGTCACGGTTTGAGTCCTGGTCAGGGCACATGCCTGGGTTGCAGGCTGGATCCCCAGTGTGAGGCATGAAGGCAGCCAATCAATGGTTCTCATCATTGATGCTTCTCTCTCTCTCTCCCTCTCCCTTCCTCTCCAAAATCAATAAAATAAAATATTTTAAAGGCACCCGGAGGGCTCTCCCTCTCGAGAGCACACCCTTCAAATAAAACACCCTGACGCTTATCTATTTGCTCATTCATTTGTCCAGGCATTGGACAAATATTTAGAGAGTGCTGACCGTGAGCCAGGGCCTGCCGGCTCTGGGATTCCCGCTGTGAACTAGACGGAAACCCTGTCCTCATGGAACCTAGTCTATCGAGACAGGGCTACACTCCAGAAAATAGTGAACGAAATGTCTAAGTTAATGCCAGGCACGGCTCAGTGCTAGGGAGGAGGGGCAACAGGCAGGGATAAGGAGAGGATGATGGAGAGGGGGGTGCTAGTTTTTTTTAAATTATATTTTATTGAATTTTTCTTTTTACAGAGGGGAAGGGAGAGGGATAGAGAGTTAGAAACATCTATGAGAGAGAAACATACATCAGCTGCTTCCTGCACACCCACCACTGGAGATATGCCAGTAACCAAGATACATGCCCTTGACCGGAATCGAACCTGGGACCCTTCAGTCTGCAGGCCGACGCTCTATCCACTGAGCCAAATTGGTTTTGGCAGGGGGGGGGGGGTGCTAGTTTTGATAAATATCACAGGGCTTCCTCCCATCACTTTGGCCCATTTCCATAATAGTCCCCACCACACACACACACACACACACACACACACACACACATACGTTGACCTTCTGTGGCCTCCCCTCCCCTTTAGAGTTGACTTTGACATCTGGTCCTGGCGAGATCAGAGGCAGCCCCAGACCTGGCTCTCCCAGGAGACAGAGTGGGGTGCCAGATGGCAGGGCAGCTCTCCATTCCCTACTACCCTACAGAGGGTGTGCCCACATGTGCCGCCCTGGTGGCTCGGCCGGGCCAGTTCCGTCCGCCCAGGCTTCCTGCTCGCCTTTGCCCCATCGGGGGACAGGCCTTGCTCAGACACCAGGAAGCTCTGGCTCAGCGTGACTGTCATCTCACGGCGTCCACAACGCAGGGGCAGGAGGAACAGCTTGTCCCTGTGACAGCAGCAACTCCCTCACCCAGTTTCCTGCTCAGGACAACCAGCCATTCAGGTCCCTCATTCGGGTGTGCCCACCCCAGGTACCTCTTGCCTGCCCTCCCTGCCACCTGCCCCCCTGGAGCTCTCCTGCAAGGGACCACACCGCCACGGGGTCCTGGCCTGGGAGGCGCAGGTGACTTCCAGGTGCCTCTCTCCCGCCTTGACCCCTGGTGGCTCTGACCTCATGTAGTCCTGGAGCAGATGGTGAAAGGCTAGTGGATCACCTGACTCAGGTGTTTGCAGGGAAAGAAGACACCGGTGTCTGGGCAGTGCTCTCCAACGCGCAGGAGAATGCCAGGCATCCTGTGAGCACAGCACCCACAGGGGGTGGGGATGGGTTAGGGGGCCTGCAGTTCTAACAAGCCCCCAGGTACTGCAGGTCCCATGACTACCCATTGCCGGAAACCAATCATTGTCTCACTAATGGAAAGAGGCTGGTCAACCTTGACACTCTGAAAGGTCAGAGCCAACCACTCCCTATCTAATGAGACAATGGTAACTGAGGCAGCTTCTCCATCTTGTAATCACGTAAATCCTTACTGATGTGATAATCCGCTTATTACCTGCCTAAGGGCTATGGGTGTCTCCCAAAGCTGCTTAAGGATAATGGGTGTCTCCCATAGCCTCAATAAAAGGGATAGCAAGGCCAGAGCCTGGGGGTAGTCTTCCCACTAGGTTGACTCCCACCTGGACCCCCATTTTTCCAAATTAACTCTTTTCCAGTCTCTCTTTTGGTTTTAGTGTGCGGCCTCCTCCAGAAACCGGACCCTGAGTGGGCCCTGAACCACACGGGTCGTGTTAAGGGATCCCACAACCCATCGAGGACCAAGTGTCGTCATGGCCTCGCTCCTCCCACCCTTGATGAGCAGATCCAGGGGTTCTCAGCAGGGAGCAGCGGTGCTTCCCGGAGACACAGTTTTTGGTGTCAGCTTCTTGTTCGCTTCATAAAGGATCCAGGGGAGGTGTCGCTGCTCATATAGGGGACAGAGAGCAGGAACAATGCTAAGCATCCTACCATGTGCCCAGGTTGAAAACCCTACATCCGAACTCGGTAGCATCTAATTCTGTCTGTACATGAGCGTTACCTGGAGTTCTTCTTAAAAAATCAGTTCTGCGGGTCCCTCCTAGATCATGACATCGGCATCTTGGGATGAGGCTTCAAATCTGTACTTTCCAATGCAGACTGGGATCCAAATGTGCACTCAGCTGAGAGCCAGTGGCCCCACCAGAATTGTCTGAAATCGGGAAAACCACGGGTGGAGGAACAGGCTTTGTATTGGGGGCTTGTTACATTGCCCATGGGTGCACGCCACACATCTCTGCTCACACTGGCTGGCAGGTGTGTGTGCAGAGGCCAGAAGAGACACCAGTTACCTTGTGTGGCTCTGCTCTGTCCGGACTTGGGGATCTGAGGGCCCTCTGTGTGTGCGGTGTTGTGTGTGTGTGTGTGTGTGTGTGTGTGTGTGTGTGTGTGTATGTGTGAGTGTGTGAGTGTGTGTGTGTGTGTGAGTGTGTGAGTGTATGTGTGAGTGCGTGTGTAAGTGTGTGAGTGTGTGTGAGAGAGTGTGTGAGTGTGTGTGTGTGTGTGTGTGAGAGTGTGTGTGTGTGTGTGTGTGTGAGTGTGTGTGTGTGTGTATGTGTGAGTGTGTGAGTGTAAGTGTGTGTGTGTGTGTGTGTGAGTGTATGTGTGAGTGCGTGTGTGAGTGTGTGTGTGTGAGAGTGTGTGAGTGTGTGTGTGTGTGAGAGTGTGTGTGTGTGTGTGTGTGAGTGTGTGTAGTTTTGTTTGTGTGTGTGTGGGGGGGTGCATGGGGTTCTGCCTCTGCCCTGGAATAGCTAGCTGGGTTCTCTCCTCCCCTTCCAGGAGCCCCATTCCACATGACATCAGTCATCATGGGCTCCCAACACCTCAGCGACTGCAGGGAGCTTTTATTTCATCCTTATGGAGGTTAATAACCATCGCCATCATGTGATGTTCCAGGTGAATGTTACAACTAAGGGCCAGAAGAATTAGTGGACTTGCTAGGAAAATGGCAGAGCTCGGATTAGAACCTGGCATTTGTCAATTCAAATCAAACAGGGTCTTCCCTCTCTTCTGTTGCTCTCCATCAAGTTTGTTTCTTCGTTCATTCATTCAACGTGCATTGACGATTGGCTATGGGCCCAGGATCATTTTTGTTGCTGGATAATCAAGTCGTAGAGAGGTCTTCCCACCGGTAACGCACAGGTCCGGGGCTGGGACAGAACGTGTACAGGTCAGCATACATAACACGGTGTTACAAATGCCCCTGGAAGAGCACAAAGGAAGGGCCCAGGTGCTGCCCCCATCCTGAGTGCGACCAGCTATGGGGCTCACTGTAGCGGGCCGCCTGAGAAGGCACATGGACATTCTTTAAATTGTTAGCTGAGCCCGAGGCACTGTCAGAGTACCTTAGTCCAGGTGTCAGCAGTAGCGGGTCTAGACATGTAAATCCAGTAATGCTAGGGCCTAGTTAAGAATGCAAATAAGCTCCTTTGACCCTATAAATAAACCTGCTGCATGGCTTGGGGGCTCGCTGCCTCTCCATCAGAGAGGATGGCGCCCACCTAGCACCCAGCTAGATGAATCTATTTCTGCCTCTTGGTCTCCTTCTCTTCTTTCTCTCTTTCTTTCTTAATCCCCAGCTCCTCCACTCAGGAACCTGTCGTTTTCCGTGATGGACACGGAAAATAGAGAAACAGCCCCCTGCAACTCACTGCCCTTCCCAGATCCTTGGCTGCCTCATCTGTAAAATGGGTGTAAATTCTCTTCTCCCTCGATTGTGAGTACATAGTGAGGCCATCAAAGTAACCAGTCCAAAGTAAATGTTTGTTCATTCATTCACCTGCTTCCTTAAGTTACTGGACAAACAGACGGACTTGAGTCAGTGAAAACTTCTTGTTTCTCTCTTTAGAAAGAAGGCAGACAGGTGTTACCTTTTTTTTTTTTTTTTTTTTTTTTTTTTTTTTTGTCATCTCTAAAAAGAGGTGTGTTTAACTATTTCCCACTCCAATCAGCACTGTGTCGCTTTAAATGAACCAAATAAGCCAGGGTGTTGGCATGAGAGTTGTAAGGCAGTGTGACCAAGGAGTTTTGGTTTGCATTCCTCATCAGGTATCCTGACTTCTGTTCTGCACGATTAGAGCAAGAACAAGCTATGAAAATGAGTTTAGCGTTTCTAATTCTCTCAGGAATCCTTTTACCAGCCAAACCCTGTGCTGACCAAGCACACCTTAGCTGTCAGCCTTGACGACCAGATCGGTAGAGGTATGGCGTTGTTGACCTAGAAAAACAGTTATTTGACCAGCAAAGATTCGCACTTCAGAATATTAGGCCTCATGGCAAAACCATAGGCAAGTCTGGAAAACAAAGAAGGGGATCCTTCTTTTTAAAGAGGGAAGTGGGCCGAAACCAGTTTGGCTCAGTGGATAGAGCGCCGGCCTGGGACTGAAGGGTCCTGGGTTCGATTCCGGTCAGGGGCATGTACATTGGTTGCGGGCACATCCCCAGTGGAGGGTGTGCAAGAGGCAGCTGGTCTATGTTTCTCTCTCATCAACGTTTCTAACTCTCTATCCTTCTCAATTCCTCTCTTTGTAAAATCAATAGAATATAGTTAAAAAATAAAGAGGGAAGTGGGAGTTGAGAGGGCCTGTTACAAACAGAGTCCATTGGAGAAAACTGGCAGCTCAGCTTTTCATTGGCTGAGTTGTGACAATCTCTCATTGGCTGGGCTGTTGCCAGGCAAAGAGAAAAATCTTCCTCCTCCTAGGATAGTCAAATAGAAAACATCTTTCTATTGGAGATGCAAGGTTTGTCTTTTCCTATTTGGGGTAATTGAGGATGAGAGCTGCAATTCCAACTTTAATTGAGGTTTCCATTATTAATTTTCAGAGCATCAGCCCCCCTTTTTCTGATCCTTACTGCCTGAACTTGAATTTACAATTACTGATAGGAGCCAAAAGCATTGTTTTATGTAGCAAGTGTCCCCAAAACACCAGCTTATTATTACTCTCAGTTGAATGCAGTTGGAGGCTTTTGAAGATCAGGCCTCCACAAAGAGAAGACTTACACATAACACATGGGCGTGGAAACATCCCCATCAACAAGTCCCTGACCTGGGATTCTCAGCTTCCTCGTCAGCAGGTTAAGAGTGCAGAGAGTAGCTCTATCTGGTTTGGCTCAGTAGATAGAGTGTTGTCCTGAGGACCAAAAGGTCTCGGGTTCCATTCCAGGCAAGGGCATGTACCTTGGTTGAAGGCACATCCCCAGTAGGAGGTGTGCAAGAGGCAGCTGACCGATGTTTCTCTCTCATCGATGTTTCTAGCTCTCTATCCCTCTCCCTTCCTCTCTGTAAAAAAATCAGTAATATATATATTTTTTTTAAAGTTCGGAGAGCAGACTCCCCATAAGAAGCCTCCTTCTAACTCGAAAGGTCATGTGACCCTGGGATTCGATGAGCACTGCAGTTAGAGACTGAATGCTTGAGTGCCACACCCCAGAGCCCTACCCCCCAACCCCCACCCCTCCAGCCCCTGCCTTCCCGAAACCCACAGGCCAAGGTGCCACTGACACGCCAAGAAGTCATTAATGCCACTTATAACAAACACAGTCCTGGGCGTGGGGCACGGATTAGAGGTAACCGGGGAAGCGTGTTAATCTGGAAACTAACTCCAAAGCATTTGAGCTGAGGCTCCTCTAACGTTTCCTCTGTTTATTGTTAATGAGACATGATTACGAAAGGGCTGAGGATGGCAGTGCGGGGAGCAAAGCCCGGACTTGAAGGGAGTGGAAGCTGCTGGAGACAGGGGGGTTGGGGGGAGGGAGGGGGAAGAGGGGGGCAGAGCCAGTGCACAGACAGAGCACTAATGGGGCCTCCGGGGGACAGCTCATAGTCAGCCCCAAAGCGGCCTTTTCACCTGCACTTCCGGCCTCGGGAACTTCCTGGGGGCCCTCATGGGGTGTCGTTGGGTCCTGCAGTTTCAGCAGCCAGCACCCCAGGAAAGCGGTGGATGGGGGGGTGGGGAGGTGAAGGGGGAGGACAGTGGGGGGGTGGGCAGTCTGATGAGGGTCTAGGCAGGCGCCTTGGGCGGGTGCCTCCATGGGGTCTCCGCGGCAGGAGGGGGCGATGCCCCCCAAGGGGCCTGCGGGGTGTGGGGAGGGACAGGAGGGCAGTGAGAGCCCCCTGGACACATGGGGGGCGGGGCGAACACCGCACCGCTCAGTGGGGTCTGCGATGCGGAGCGGCCTGTAAGTTGGCGGCCTCACCCAGTCCTCCCGTCCTCCCCCCTCTATCCTCATCCCTCTCCCTCCCTCCCTCCACCCCACCCCCCTCCACCACCACCTCCCCCCCAGCCCGAGGGCGCAGGTCCCTGTGCGCCGGAACCGCAGGCGGCGGTGCAGCGGCCTCGGCCGGGCAGGCGGATCGCGTGGCCGGATGGCGTGGGCGCGGAGGCTCCTGGCGCGCAGAGACCTTGGTCAGAGGCTGGGTGAGCGCTGTGCGCAGGGCGTGGCGGGGGTCTGGGTGGGTGGGATCAGGGTCTAGATCAGGGTCAGGGTATGGGTCAGCGTCAGAGTCAGGGTCAGGGCCTCGGTCAGAGCTGCACGTGGGCCGGGCGGGGTCAGTGGGGACGCAGGGCGGGGTGGGGATCTGGATGGGTGCGATCAGGGTCTGGGTCAGCGTCTGGGTGGGTGGGATCAAGGTCTGGGTCAGCGTCAGGGTCAGGGTCAGGGACAGAGCTGCATGTGGGGCCTGGCGGGGTCAGTGGGGCAGCAGGGCGCCCCACAGGCGGAGCCCCCAGGGTTGGGAGGGACTGGCCAGCTCCCTGAAGGGTCCCCGGACCCCCAGGGTGCCCAGGCCGCAGGGTGAGAACTGCCGTCTGGGGTACAAATTGAATGGTCACCGAGTGCAAAGTCCTGGGGGAAGTGATGAAAGAAATAAAAAATTAGGCCTGATGGCCATGACACTGAAAATGAGAACGTAGGTATGTTCGGTTCAGTATGCGAACCTAAGGAGAGAAATGGACACAGGAGTGCATAGAAGCTACAAAACAGTAAAAAACAAACAAACAAACAAAAACCCTCCAGGTCTCAGGGTGTGTGTGCGGGATCTACCTTTGACCGACCTTCTCAGCTGTGACCCCACACGGCACCTTGCCATGGCGCTGAGACCACCTCCCCGGAGCGGACAGGCTGCTGGCGAGTTTGGGGTGCCCAGAGGCCTGTGGGGCCCGGGGGCAGAGGGCGGCAGAGAGGAGGGGCGGCTTGGGGGCTGTGACCTCGAAGGAAGGGCAGGATAGAGCTATTGGGAAGTTCCATGTGGAGATGGGACCACAGGCTGAAGAACGCGGAGACAGCTGGCAGAACGCAGCCCTCAGAGCTCCCAGCAGCCCGGCCAGGAATGGCACCTGGCGGGCAGCTCTCCGGGCCACACCGGCCAGGCTGAGCTCTAAGTGTGCTTCCAGGGCCCGAGACTTCCGAAGCTTCACACCCTTGTCCCTCTCTGTCATTTTAATTTATTGGGTTTGTTTTCTATTTTTTTATTTTTTGGTGTTTCTATTTATTGGCTCTAAAACTCATCATCCAAAGACAGTGAATACATGACTGTGTGGTAGCAAGAGAAACATGACCGCAATGACCCACCCACCCCAAACAAAAACAGAATTTTTTTTAATAACATTCTTTAATGAAGTCTAATTTATATGCAGCAAAGTACGCCGTTCCCGGATGAATATTGCTCTGGAAATGAATATTGTTTTGCATAGGCTTCTTGTGTCCTCGCTGCCCAGATAGAGACACCAGGAAGTCTCCCCTCCTCCTTCCCACTGAAGAGCTCCCTGTTCCATCCTCTGTTGCCATAGGTCAGTTTTGTTGGTTCTTGAACCTCATCTACATGGAGACTAAACATGCTACTAAGCAATCAATGGGTCAAAGAAGAAACCAAACAAGAGATCAAAAAGGCAAATGGAAATGAAAATACAGCTTTCCAAAATGTATGGAATGCAGCCAAAGCCGTACTAAGAGGGACGTTCGTAGTTCTGCGTGCCTACCTTCAGAAACAAGAAAATTTCAAGTAAACTACCTAACTTTGCAAACCAGGGGAACTAGAAATAGAGCAAACCAAACCTAAAATAAGTAGAAGGAAGGCTCCTCCTCCCCCTCCCCCTCCCCCTCCTCCTCTCCTTCTCCCTCTTCCTCTTCCTTCCACTCTCACTAAAAACCAACGGAGAAATATCCTTGGATGAGGAGTAACAACAGCAAAATCTACTACCAAACAAAGCCCTGGGCCAGATGGCTTCAAAGAAGAATTTTACCAAAAATTCAAAGAAGAATTAATACTCACCCTTCTCAAACTATTTAAAAAAAAAATGAAGAAAAGAATTGCTTTCTTCAAACACCTGCCTGCCCGCCACGTGCCCCCCCCCCACCCCCACCCCCACCCAGGCTCTGTATGAGCAAGAGGACCTGCAGACCTGACACTGACCATGGGGCTGGGGCATTGTCCTGGCCCCATACTTTCTCTCTTTTTTAAAAATATATTTTTAGTGATTTCAGAGAGGAAGGGAGAGGGAGAAAGAGAGATTGAAACATTAATGATGAGAGGGAACCATTGATCAGCTGCCTCCTGGGGACTGAGCCCCACAACTTGTGTATGTGCCCTTGACTAGAATGGAACCCGGGACCCTTCAGTCCGCAGGCTGTACTCTATCCACCGAGCCACACCGGCTAGGGCTTGCCCCATACTTTCTAATCACCCCCTCCTCCCTCAGGCCCCTCCCCCCGCCCCCTCCACACACTCACACCGTAAAGAAGAAAGCAGGAGGTGGTGCACCCTGCAGGGCTCTGGCCAAGCAGTGGGCAGGAGGCTGGTCTGGGCAGCAGAGCCTCCCCACGCCGCCCCCCACCGAGGCCCAGGGCCCGGGAGCTCGGTCTGGGAGTTTAAAAGGCTCACATGACGCTCACCTTTGCAGCCATTTCCCCCGGAGACATTACATCGGGGGCTGGGTCCAGGACCACTAGGGGAGCAGTCCTCCCCCTCCAGAACCAGCCTGCTCACTCTCTCCAGCCCCGGGTGCTGGGCAGAGAGCAGGGTGCTCAGGGGCTGCCCAGTGGGAGCTGGTTGGGCTCTACCCGGCGCAGCAGCCAGGCAGCCGGCACTTCCCCCGTCCGCACCTGCCTGGCCCGGCGGCGTCTGCTTTGCCCGCCCTCCCGGCCACCTGTCCCAGGGCGGCTGCCTGGTCCTCCACCCCGGCCCTGGCGCTGGCCCTGGCGTGTGGGAGGTCCCCAGTCCCCAGGAGGCAGCCGCCTGAGCCAGGAGGCCAGGAGCAGCTCCTGGAAGATGATCCTGAAGGCTGCCCGTGAGTGCCACCGCCACCACCGAGGAGGAACAGGGCCCTCTGTTCCCAGTCCGCCCCACCCCAAGAGCCAGAGGGTGGGGCCAGTCCTCTGCTCTCTGACCTGGGACCGGAATGCATGCGGGGAGTGTGTGCCCCAGAGGGAACAGACTGGGGTTCAGAGCAGGCAGCCCTGGGCAATTTCTGGCCCCACTGGGATTCCTGGCAGGGGCACCCGTGAGGGTGATGTGTAGGCTGGATTGGGGGAGCGTGGGCAGGAGCTGGGGTGGGGTCCTTCTGGGGAGAGCAGGTGCCTGAGGGGCGCCCCCAGCCCCGGGACTTCACCTCGGGCCCCTCTGCTGACCAGGAGTCTTCAGCCACGTGTCCAATGCAGGGCCCGCGGCAAGGTGGGTAAGAACGGGGTCCGGCGAGCAGGGGGCACCCCCTGGCCTGGTTCTGACTGCTGTTCAGAGGCTGGTTTTATGTTTTCCATTTATCAGGCTGCTTAGGTGGCGGGGTGTTTGGGAAGGAGAAAGGAAAAAAGCAATTATTCCCAAGGTCGTTTTCTCCCTGAAAGCCTGTCTTTCTGACGTGGCCTCTGCCCTCTGCGCCTGGGTACCACCCGCCCCTGGCACAGGCCTTCGCCCGCTGCTGCTGCTGCTGCTCTCTTCCCATTGCCGAAGAGTCCGGACTCTGCCTGGAGCAGGCAGCGTATCTGGGCAGGCGTGGAAAGAATGGAAAGTTCCCCCAGCCTCTGGGAGGCACCCCCTTCCCCAGTCCTGCTTTCTAAAAGCCTTGCCCTGAAGAGCCGTTGTAGGTAACGCCGTGGATTGTGGGACAAACAGACGTGTGTCTTTTCCGGGGGAAGAATACACCGCCCTCGGGCGCTGAATCTCGGGGGCGCAATCTTAGAAGGATTTACGGTTCTTTCTCCATCACGTACTTAGAACATCATCTTGCTGCTTCGTTAGGAGACAATGCTGATTCTGGTCCCAGGGCCTCTTACAACGCCCCCTCTTCATCCCCCACCCCCTGATCACTCTGAGCTGTGGGGTTCTGGCACAGCAAGCTTTGCTGCAACTCCTGGTGTCGATGTGTTTGTCGGAGCGGGAGGGGGGGGGGCGCTGGGGGGGGAGGGAGGAAGTAACCTGCAGAAACTCAGAGCCATGTGGCCACTGAGGGCAGGGCAGGGCTGGCCTTTGCTCCACGGTGGAAGCCCGGCCAGGGAGCCCTGTCTGACAGCCAGTGATGGCTTTATTGCCTGCGGCAAAGGTCAGGTCCTCGTCAGGGAGTCACCGGAGGCTCTGGACTTTGTGCACTTCCTCTCCCCTCCTCCCTCCCCCCCCACCCCCCGTCTCTGCGGCTGCTGGACCACTCCCCCCGGGGCAGCCCCCTGGGGCCAGGACCCCCCTTCGCTGGCTCCCTGGACTTCCCAAGACCACCCTTACCTGCCCAGTGTCCCGCCTGCTCGGCCATCCCTGCAGGGACTGAGCTCCTGGTGCAGCCCCGGGCAGCTGGGCCCCGGGCAGCCTGGGCCATGGTTCTCCAGGTGCCTCTTGTCCCCCACCTCCTGGCTCCTACGCCTGCCTCCGTTTGGCATCCTGAGTTAGACCCGTGCCAGGGTTGCGGGTAGCTCACCCCCAGCCAGTGCCCCATCCTCACTGCGGGACCTGCCCTCCCACATGGGGTGGCTCTGCCTCTGGGTCTTGGCTTCCCCACAGGAAACCAGGCTGCCCCAGCCCTGAGGTCATCCTGGCACCCCTGCCCCAGCCCACGGACACCCCAACCTTCCTAGGAGCCCGGGAAGTGCGCAGGGAGGGGGCTCATCACCGTGCTGGCGGCCAGCCCTGGCTGCAGGTTCCGCCGGTGAGGCCTGCGGGCTTTCCTTCATCCTCTGTTTGCTCCCTGTCACTTGCATCCACTGTCCCGGCTCAGCCGGTGACACACTGTCTTCCTTCCGTGTGGCCGTTCTCTCACATCCGAGAGGCGGCACCGAGTTCCCTCTCAGCTCCTCCAAGCCAAACAGCAGCTCTTCGCTCCAGGACATCATGCGACCTCTGACTGGCCCCTGGCTGGCCGAGTGCCATCTTCAAACAGGACACTTGGACAAAGTGGTCCAGCTGTGACGTGCTCAGCGGCTGTTTCCGCTGAACCTGCCCATTGAGGCTGACTCCGGGACTCCAGCAGCCACCCCGTGTGGCCCCAACAGCACTTTCTGGGATATTCTGTGGCCCGTGCACTGTTCTGGGCGTGTGGGCACAGTCCCGGAGGGAAGGGGCCGTTGGAGTGCCACACCCACAAGGTGTGCGAATGGCTGCGATGAGGGTGCCGGACAGGCCACAGGGCTACACCAGAGTGGGGGCTCATGGCCAGTTGAGAGAGCCCGGATGAGGAGGAGCAGGAGGCAGGCCAATGGGTTGGGGTCTGTGCCAGAGCGCGTCCTGAAGTAGAGGACAGAGAGGGCCACTTGCAGCCGCAGCAGGTCTCCGTGCCTGCCACTGAGCCAGCAGGATTCCAGGAAGGGACGGCCATCCCCAGGGCTCTCCTGTGCTCTCTGTGGCTACTCTTTCTGAAAGATGAAACAGAGGGCGCTGGAGACCAGGATGCCAGGACACAGGCTTTATTGAAGAGAAGAATACCACTGCCAGCTGCTTCCAAAGAGCGAGCGAGCGAGGGCCGGGGTCCATGTATTTTTAAGGGAAGTATAGGGGACGGGGCTTAGGGCACTCAGCACACGCTGATGGGTGGTTCCATGGAAGGCCTATGATTAGGGACCTAGGGACTTAGGAATCGGAGGCTTAGGGTATTTGGCAGGTGCTGATGGTGGTTCAGAGCTCAGGAATGTCTGGCCGCGGGTGTGGTTTACGTCTGTCCATCAACTGGAGGAAGGGAGGATCCATCACTTTCCAGCAGTGAGATGCCCCCAAGCCCTAGAAATGGCAGCAGCCACACGGCCCAGGGTATTACCATCAGGAAGCCCTCCCTGCATAACGTTCTTACTGCCTTGGGGGCTGCGTAGTTTGGAGAAGAAAAAGTATTGATGCTGACATGTGCACTTGGAAAAAGACCGAAGCATCCAGTTCTATGAGCTTCGCTGCTGCCTGAGCTAGTGAGCCCACAAGCGCCTACAGACCCCACAGACACAGCAGTGGGGGGACCCCTGCCGCTCTCACAGGAAGGGGAGACCCGCGGGTGCAGGAAACGGTGGAGCTGAGGTCCGGGCCGAGCTCGGGCAGAGTGACAGACGCAGGTTTGCATGTCATCACCGCCTGGAGAGGAGGGCGCCTCGGTGCCGTGCCGGCGGATTAGAGGCCTGCTTCTGTCGATGGCCGTGAACTTGGTAAAGGGGGCCTGGGAGAACTGGCCACCTGTCTCTGGTGCTGGGTGGGAAGGCATCAGCCTCCCGACAGCAACTCTGTGTCCTACAATTCAGTGCAGCTTTGACCCTGACCGCCAGCAGTTAGTGCCGACCCTGCAGGTCAAGGGCACAGCCCCTACCAGCTGCCCTCTCTTCAGCCGCCAGCCATGAGCCTGGGGGCCGCCCCCATGTGACCTAGGGAGTTCCAACAACTCATCGAGGCTCCATCATTCACCAGAACGACTGGCAGAGCTGGCTGGCAGCATGCAGGTGGGACAGAGCATGCGGAACGGAGGACCAGCCCCAGAGAGCTGATGCCTGCCCCATCCGTCCGCTGAGCCGAGCAAGATGGGGCCCACATCAGGCGGAATGGCTCCCCAGGCCACTTGAGGAATCAATGACCTTAGCATTCGGGGAAGTTCTTAGACCCAGACCAGCAGTGAACAGGAAAGCATGGCCTTGAAAGCATCTATATCTGTTCATGTTGTCTGCTTCTGTCTGCCTCACTGCCGGCCCCCAGAGCCTACTAAGTCATCACAGCATGTAGGCTCATTAAGGCAGCCCCCAGGAGCGCCCTGCACACACGCGTGGTTGGTGTGGCGGTGGGGGGCTAGGAGAAGAGGGGCCAGGGCTGCCTGGCGGCTGCTGTCCTGAGCATCCACACCCGCATGTCTGCCTGCAGGCACCCTGAGAGCCGTGCTCTTCATCTTCGCCTCCGTGTGCGCCTGGTACTCCGGGTACCTGCTGGCAGAGCTCATCCCGGACGCGCCCCTGTCCAGTGCCATCTACAGCATCTGGAGCCTCGGGGAGAGGCCCGCCCTCAAAGGTCAGTGCCCGCCCGGGTCACGGCGCACCAGTCGCTGCAGCCTGGCTCAGAGGTGCCAGCGGGCTCTGGCCATTTTACGTGGGTGACTATGACAAGGAGGCGGGGGGGGGGGGGAGATAACATCTTCCGTTTCTGCTCCTCTCCAACCCCACTTCCCACCCCATTCCCCCCGTGAGAGGCTCCAAGGCCACTCACGCTGTGAGGGAGACAAACTGGAAAACAACTTGATGTGCAGCCGCGTTAAGTGAAAAAATGTGTCTGGAACACAACTCACACTCATAATGAGGTGAAACGACCAAACAGCCATTAGAAATGGCATTCGGTGATGCGTGGACAGGACTAAGGAATAACCTTTACTCCTTTTCAAGGTTTGATATGGTGGCATCCTTTCATTTATTTATTTATTTTAAATATATTTTCTTGATTTTTTTACAGAGAGGAAGGGAGAGGGATAGAGAGCTAGAAACATCGATGAGAGAGAATCATCGACCAGCTGCCTCTTGCACACCCCCTACTGGGGATGTTCCGGCAACCAAGGTACATGCCCTTGACCGGAATCAAACCCAGGACCTTCCAGTCCTCAGGCCGACGCTCTATCCACTGAGCCAAACCGTTTCGGCAACATGCTGGTATATTTTCAATACACGAACACGTTATTCAAAATCAGTTTGCACAAATACAGAGCACTGAGTCACGATAAGCTCTTCTTATAAAAGCCATTCCTTCTCAGATTGAATTATCTTTTATGGCTAAAAGCAGACAAACAAACGCTTTCCAGGACTCACTGTGACAGGGTTGTTTGAGTTTGATCAGGTTCTCACAGGGACTTGCCCGGAAGCAGTAGGCTGACTGCGCACAGCCTGGGGCGGGGCCCAGCTCCACGGAAGCCTCAGCTAGAGCAGAGCATGGGAGACACCCTCAGAGGGCTTGCTCTCTCGTTTTCCCACAAAACCAGAAGTCTGTCCTGGACACAGCTTCCCCTAGGAGCTGCCTCTGATCCAGGCGTTTCAGGGGCTCGTTGCCATGGTGTCTCTCTCCCTCCATCCCATGCCAAGGATGTCAGTTGGATGGCCAGCCATGGGCAGTGATGCCCAACTCTGAAACTCATTACACCTGCAAAAACCCCCTCCCTTTTGTGTGTTTGTGATTTTAAGACAAAAGCAAATTAAGTTAACTTCGTGTGCTTAGGGGAATCTTTGAAGCTCCTTTTGGTGGCCACCATTCGTCTTGGTGACCCCCTCCCCACTTCTGGTTCTGCCTACGACCTGGGGCCATGCAGGTGTGGTGTCCTGGGGCAGAGCAGCTGTGCTCACGGCCACGCGGTGGGCTCCTCCGGGAAATCCTCACGAGACCTGTTACATTCTTGTTCCCTGCAGCCCCAGTCCCCAAGAGGCAAAAATGCGACCACGGGACCCCGTGCCCCCCTAACACCTACGCTTACCAGTTGCTCAGCGGCAGGGGCACGGACAGCTACGCCAAAATCTGCTTCGAGGACGAGCTGTAAGTAGCAGCATGAGAAAGGACAACATAGCCACCTGGTCCCTTCCCTTCTCTGAGGCGGGCCAGGCAGCCGGTCTGCCCCCAGCAGGGAAGGGCACGACCTTGACCCTGGGCAAGGGCAGGGAGCATAGGCGGGGGAGGGGGGCTGAGGATGCCAGCGGTGCTCCCGGGAGGATGTGGATGGAGCTGTGTCCCAGCGTTGAACTCTCGTTTGGCAGCAGGTCAGACAGGCCTCAGTTCATACTCCACATGTGTCAAACACAAGGCCCGCAGGCCAAATCCGTCCCGCCAGGCCTTGCAATGTGGCCCGCACCGCGCTGTCATCACTGCACTCCGCTGCGTTTCCATCACAATGACAGTTTATGACTGTTCAGTAAACCATTCGGCCCGCGATTTAGGCTGGATTTTAGATTTTGGCCCCTTCTCTGATTGAGTTCGACACCCCTACTCCACAGCCTTCTCTGAATACGTGTCATGGCCCTTCGAAGTCACTGGAAAGGAACGCTGGTTTCCTTCCGTTTTGTTATATGATCTTCATGGGTTGAAGCACATGCGGCCTCCCTCCCCAGCCCACACCTTGGCGTCGCAGGTCTGTGTGGCCGCCTTGCCCACGGAGACCCTGAGGAAACGCTGGCCTGGAGCTGTCCTAGGCCCCTGCACAAACAACAGGGGTATGTTCTCTCCTGGTCTGCAGGCTGGCGTCCAGGATGGAGGAGTGGGCAGGGTTGGTTTCTTGTGAGGCCGAGGGCGCCCCTGCTCCAGCCCCTGCCCTGGGCTGTGCGTGGTGGTCTTTTCCCGAGTCTGCATCATCTCCCTCTGTGTGTGTATCTGGGCCCGAATTGCCCCTTTTAAAAAGGACTCTGTTTGCACTGGTGTACTGATGTGGGGTGATCGCTATTGCCCCGCAGGAGGCCAGGCTGCTCTTGAGGCTGGCGCCACTGGCACCTGGCACCGGGCATCCCTCTCTACCACCATTCTGGGGTGCTCTTTGTCTCACTCTCTGGGGTGGCAGCCCCTATCTCCAGGATACAAATCTCACTTTTCTCGGTTTCCTCCCTTGTTTTGCTGGAGCACATCCTCTATTAACAGCCCGAGAAAAGGGTAGAAGGAGAGGTAAAAATTTTTAAAGATTCTTTGTGTTTAGAATATAGGCATTCCTCTTCACAAGGAAGTGATAGTTTGGCTGGGTATACATTTCTAAGTTAGAAATGACCTCTACTTCGAATTTTGAGGTCATTGCCTGGAGCAATGCACTTCTCAGGTTTCCAGTGGGAGGGGGTCCATTGGCCCACAGGCCGCATTGCTGCATTCTGAAATGTATAGCATGTTTGCTTGAGGCCATGCTTCCACAGGCCACTCCGGTGATTAAGCATTGCCGTTCAATTCCCAGTCAGGGCACATGCCCAGGTTGCTGGCTCGGTGCCCAGTGGGTGGTGTGCAGGAGGCAGGCAATCGATGATTCTCTCACATCATTGTTGTTTCTATCTCTCTCTCCCTCTCCCTTCCTCTCTCTGAAATCAATAATACATCCTACCTAGTATAAGAGTAATATGGACATTGACCACATCTTTGCTACATCCAAGCCACACTCACTGGCCAATCAGGGTGAGTATGCAAGTTAACCCAACCAATATGGCGGTTAATTTGTATATCAAGACAGTGTAGAAAGCAGCCAAACCTGCGGAAGAGAGTGAAGCTGCGGAGAGGCAAGCAGGGTGGCAGAGAAGGGATGAAAGCAGGTGGAGCAGCTACTGCAGCAGGAAGCCCTATTGCAGGAATTTTCTTGCAATGAGCTACTAATCCTATATAATAAAAGCTCAGTGACCCAATGGCAGAATGACCAGAAAGACAGGTCGACCAGTTGCTATGACGCAGACTGACCACCAGGGGGCAGGTGCTCAACGCAGGAGCTGCTCCCTGGTGGTCAGTGTGCTCCCACAGTGGGAACTCCGCTCGGTTAACCAGGATGAGCAACGCTCCTCCAGTAGCTGATCCCCACGGACCACATCCCCCACCAGTGCTTGAATCCCATGCACCAGGCCTCTAGTATTTAAATAAAATATAATATAAAAAGTATTCATGATGCTTGTTGATGATGGAAGGGCAGACTTTATTCAAGGTAGGCCATGGCACCCATTGTAGGAACCTCTGCAGCCGGGTCTTGCAGTGGAAGAGAGAGGTTGGACTTGACTCTGAACACAGTAAGTGGGAATCCTAGCCAAGGAGCAGGGTGAGGTCAGTGGATAGAAATCCCTAAGAGGAAAGAAGCATCTGGGGTCGAGGGGATTCTGGCTAAACTAACCTAACAGGTTCCTTGCTGGAGGTGGGCTGGGAAGATCAGAAACCGGAGGGGGGGGGGGGGGGAAGTGGAGGATGAGGAACCCAATCAATAAGGAAGGCGATCAGAAATCAAAGGCAGGGGGGTTCTAGTTAACCTGACTTAGCGGAATTCTTGCTAACGCTGGACAATGCAGAGATAAACGCGGTAGTCCAAAAGTTAGGCCTCGGTGGGAAAGAGCTCTGGGAGCCTGAGTAGGGTTCGGCGAAGGAGAGGTTCTGGCGGCACCAGGGGTCCCACGCAGGCCCATTCCTGGGAGACAGGTTCCAGGGGCCCTGGCTTTGCTGAACCCTCGCAAGACTGCAGGGCAGCCTGGTCCACCCAACTGCTTCCCTCTTTCCTTCACTTCCAGTCGGTCGGTCGGACGGACTTGCAATGTGGTCTGACCGGCTCTCCCCAGTCCCCCGGCCCCTCCCCACCTTCCCTCAGAGGCCTTTCCCCCTAAGGAAGGCCCTTGTGCATTTGGTCCTGTTCTGCTCTCCGCTTCTCAGAGGACTCAGATTAGTCTTGACGAGCATGACGGTTTGTCCGCCGCTGTCTGTCCAAACACGACATGGGGGCAAACACTCTGGCGGTTGCCATTGTGTGAGACGAAACTCGGGTTTATTGCTCTTGCCATGAGTGAATTGAGGGTCCCTTTATGCTGCATCTTTGTATTTACTTTGTTATGAACTATCTTTTCCTATCTCTTGCCCATTTTTATTTCTGCCGTTGGCCATTTTTGTTGATTTATAAGATATATATATCTTTTATATATATATTATATTTATAAGATATATATATATATATATGGTTAACTCTTTGATGGTGTAAAAATTTTCTCTATTTTCATTTATTAAAAGGGCATTTTTAAACATGCCTATACCTCAGTTAATGTATAACATTTAACAAGACAAAAGAAACTATAGCCATATAGTGAAAGCACAAATTTAAAAAGCAACAAACACAACAACCCGAGTTCTGCTATTGGTAAGAATTCATGCATACAAGGGACCTGTGGTCACTGGGCGAATCTCTGCCCTGAAAACTAGAGGAACAGACAGACTCATAAATCACAGCTCACCTGAAGCAGAAACCCCAGCTCCTGCCACAAGGTAGAAAAAAATTTATACTCAGAGCATCTCCCCTGTACCTTCCACTGGGTTCTCATTACCTATTACTTTGCAATTTTTAAAAATATATTTTTATTGATTTCAGAGAGGAAGGGAGAGGGAAAGAGATAGAAATATCATGATGAGAGACGGTCATTGACTGGCTGCCTCCTGCATGGCCCACACTGGAGATCAAGGAAGAAACCCAGGCATGTGCCCTGACCTCCAGGTTCATAGGTTGATGCTCAACCATAATGGCCAGGTTACTTTTTTTAGATTTTTTTTTTAGGTGGGCAGTAAGGAGCCACAGGTCCCAGACTGCAAGGGGGATGTCCAACTGCTGACTTAGCTCTTTCCCCATCCTAGATTGCAAAAGGCCTGGCTGAAGGACCCCATCCCCCTCCAGTGCATGAATTTCATGCACCAGGCCTCTAGTTATAAATAGTACTGCATTAATAACCTTGTGAGCATGTTGTTGTGTAACAAATTATGATAAAGTGAATACTGTGTGATCACCATCCAGGCTAAGAAATGGACTATCATCAGCATACCATGAGCCTCCTGTACCCCTTCCCAAGTGCAGCCCCCTTTTACTTACTGCCCGTGGTAACATCCACTCTGTCTTTTATGGCAACCATTTCCTTGCTTTTCTAAATAATAGTTTTACAGCCTAAGCATCCACTGTAAAACATTATTGTTTCATTTTAGCTATTTTGAATTTTATATAAATGTAACCGTAAACCACCGACTTTTGTCTCTTCTTTGCTCAAAATTATATTTTTGAGCATTATCCTTGATGTAGGGCAAAGCTATTATTCATTGATTGGCATAGCGATGTAATATTGCATTGCATGAATATACTAGAATTCATTTATCCATTCTGTTGAATGGCATTTGGGTCATTTCTGGTTTGGAGCTGTTATAAGTGATGGTGCTATGGATAGCCCTGTTCGTGTCTCTTGGTGCACATGTGCCTAGAGATTTTGGGGGGGTGCAGGGACCCACAATCGCCCTTCGTTTTAGCAATACTCCAGAAGTACTCGTAAGACTCAAGGACAGCTAATATTTATGGATAAAGTTTATTACAGCAGAAGATGCAGAACCAAAGCTGTTTATGGTCTTCTGGTGCTGAATTATCTCAGTTTATGTTCCTCTGAAATATCTTTATTTCATCTTTATTGATGGAAGATGTTTGCTTATTAATTCTTATTTCTTTAACAACCCATTCCAGAAATAATTCATGGTGTCCTGGCTTCCGTTGTTTTTCTTAGTAAGTCAGCTGACAGTTTAATCGTTGATGTTGCAGAAGTAAAACTGCCTTTTCTCCTTCTCTGATTGCCTCGGAGAATGTTTGCTTCTCTTTGGTCTTCACCACTTGTACCCTGCTGTGTCTGTTGTTGTTGCTTCATGTTACTTGGGTTTATTGAGCTTCTTTAATACAAAAACCTCTTAGTATTTTTTTTTATTGATTTTTAGAGAGAGAGGAAGGGGGAGGAAAGTAGAGAGAGGAATATCGATGTGAGAGAGAAACATCTATTGGTTGCTGCAGGAAACCAATCATTGTCTCACTAATAGAAAGAGGCTGGTCAACCTTGAAGCTCTGAAAGGTCAGAGCCAACCACACATTATCTAATTGAGACAATAGTAACTGAGGCAACTTCCCCATCTTGTAATCATTTAAATCCTTACTGATATGATAATCCGCTTATTACCTGCCTAAGGGCTATGGGTGTTTCCCAAAGCTGCTTAAGGATAATGGGTGTATCCCATAGCAGCCTCAATAAAAGGGATAGCAAAGCCAGAGCCTAGAAAGTCTTCCCACTAGAGGTTGACTCCCGCCTGACCCCCCATTTGTCCCAAATTAAATCTTTTCTAGTCTCTCTCTTCATTTTAGTGTGTGGCCTCCTCCAGAAACCGGACCCTGAGTGGGCCCTAATCACGCGGGTCATGTTAAGGGTTCCCACAGGTTGCCTCTCATACTTACTCTGACCTGGGAACTTGAAACCTGGGTACATGCTCTGACCAGGAGTTGAACTGGCAAACTTTTGGTGCACAAGATGGTGCTCCAACCAACTGCGCCACACTGGCCATGGCTGAGCTTCTTAAATGTATGTGTATTAGTCTTTCATCACATTTAACCAATTCTCTGTCACTGCATTTTCTGCCCCATTTATTCTTTCCTCTCCTAAGGCACTTGATGCAACAGTAGACTTTATTATTATAATCTCAGTAGCCTACAGTCTATTTTGTATTTTCCATTTTGTATCTCTCTGTCATTCATGTGAACAGAGCTGGTTTCCTCTGAATGGCTTTCTGGTTTACTAATCCTTTCTGCTGTTAAGCTCTTCCATTAGCTACTCAATTTAGTTATGTTATTTTAGTTTTAAAGACTCATTTGGACTCTTTTCATAATCTTCACATCATGTCTTGTAGTTTCCATTTCTGAAATTTTCAACTTTATTTATCATCGTCTTGGCCATATTAAGTTTAGTTACTTAAAGTCTGTTGGATAATCCTAGTATTTGGAGCCCTGTGAGTCTGTCTCCATTATCTATTGCGTTCTGCTGTTTCCACCAGCTCTTGTTCTGACGGCTCCTCTCCTCCTGTGCCAGGTCATATTTGAGAGTGTGCCAGGCAGAGCATTTGAGGCAGCAGATGATGATATCTTCTTCTTCTTCTAAGAATTTTTGTTGACTTCTGTCAGGGACCGGAACCATTACCGAATAGAATAATGTGAGTTAAGTGTTAAGGATTGAGATGTTTTGGGCCACCTAGTGGTCTGCAGTTATACAAGTTCTGATTTATTCCTGGTTCACTCTCACTGTCAGGATTGAACGCTTTTTCACTCCAACCCAAATAAGAAATGGGGGGATTAATAGGGCCTTTCCTTTGATGGGCCCTGGTTTCCAACATTTGTCCCCCAGGTGCACATGGCTATCAGAAGTGCTCCCACCTTCTTAGGCACTTTTTCTGGAATCGACAAATGCTTCTGGGATGTAAGTAGCTTCACAGGCTGGGCTCAGCACCTTGTAATTTAGTCTTCTCCAAAATCTTGGCCAGAGAAATTTTTATTAATATAACATATTCAAGCAGGTCATTTTTAAGCCCCTCTCCCCAACTTTTTTGTTTTGTTTTGTTTTTTCTTATTGGGAGAGTAGGTTCAGATAACCTAACTTTATACAGTATTATCATAAACTAGAGGCCTGGTGAATGAAATTTGTGCATGGAAAGGGGGATCCCCCTCAGCCAATCTGGGGCCCCTCAGAGATGTCCAATCAGGCCTAAACCGGCAGTCGGAATCCCTCTTACAATCCTGGATCGCTGGCTTCTAATTACTCACCTGCCTGCCTGCCTGGTTGCTCCTAACTGCTCCACCTGCCAGCCTAGTTGCCCCTCACAGCCCCCCTGGCCACCCCATGCAGCCTGCTGTTCAGTTGTCCCACATTAAACCCACCCCCCTGCCAACCTGGTCATAGGTAGCCATTTGTGAGGGTGTGAGGGTCAATTTGCATATTACCTCTTTATTATATAGAATGGAAGTTTTTTTTTTAGCCTTTTCCGATTCTTATAGAATATTCTCTGAAACTGTCGAAGAGCTTCTCCTCCCCAAAGGACTTAGCTTAGAAGGCTTCCACGGCAGTTTAGCTAAACACGTCAAAGGCAGAATTTTCCAGTGCTGTAGTTACTATTTCAAACATGGAAAAGGATGCAGCTTCCGCATGGCTACAGGAAACGAATATACCATTTATTCTAAAACCTGGCAGAGGATGTGCGCATCCCTGCATGAAATTCCAAAGACCTACCATCTCCAGGAAAGCAAAGATTCCCAGGCAGCACGGTTCAGTGGTTGAGAGTCACCCTATAAAGCAGGAGGTCATGGTTCGATTCCTGGTCAGGGCCCATGTCCAGGTTGCGGGCACGATCCCTAGTGCAGGGCATGCAGGAGGCAGCCGATCCATGATCCTCTCTCATCATTGATGTTTCTGTCTCTCTTTTCCTCTCCTTTTCTCTCTGAAATCAATACAAATATATTTTTAAAATAAATAGATAAAAACAAAGGTTAAGTGAAGCAATATAGGGGCTTACTGAAGGAGGTCACTAGGAGTCAGATAAAAGGACCGCAAGAGTCGAGGAGACTCTCCGTCATCACACTAAGGGGGAGGATGTGTATAAATTGATACCAGACCTGGGTTAGAGCCATCTCTTATGCCCACCCCTTCTACCTCATCTGAATAAAGCAGAACAATGACTGCTCATGAGGTGCTTGAGAACTCAGTGGGGGAGGGAGAAAGTTTGTAAAGAGCCTGTGCTACACAAATCTGAGCTTTGCTAAACAAATCTGAAATTGTCCTCTCCCTGGATATTTGTCTAAATTATGAGATTCCGTGTGAGGGACTGAGCCTGTAGGAACTCGGGGAAGGTGTGTATGGAGGAGTGTGGGGGTGACTGTCAGGGGAAGGTGTGTGTGGAGGAGTGTGGGGGTGACTGTGGTGCATGTCAGCGAGGGCAGGAGGGGCGTTAGGGGACAATAGGAGCAGCAGTGACTGCAGGAAAAGATCTTGTCTTGCAGAGGATGGGGGTGAGGGGTCAGGCCTCCCCTGGGCTTGCTAAGAAAGAAGTCCTTTGACTAACACTTATGTACGTTTCAGGCTCATAGGAAAAAAGGTTGGAAATGTTGGGAGAGGAATCAACATCGCCATTGTCGACTGTGAGTCATTCAATCTTTTCTCTAAAACTTTCCTAAGGGCTCTGTGATGGGATTTTTCCCAGGTACCTTAGGTTCTTGATGGTTTTTGCACTCAGCCTAGTCTAGGTTTATATTTGAACACATTTTTTAAAGTACATATTTAACTATTTTTATGCCTCACTTGACAGATGATTTGTAGTTCCAAAGAAAACCAAACATAGATTTTTTTAAAAAATATATTTTATTGATTTTTTTTACAGAAAGGAAGGGAGAGAGATAGAGAGCCAGATACATCGATGAGAGAGAAACACCGACCAGCTGCCTCCTGCACACCCCCTACTGGGGATGTGCCCGCAACCAAGGTACATGCCCTTGACCAGAATGGAATCTGGGACCTTTCAGTCCGCAGACCGACACTCTACCACTGAGCCAAACCGGTTTCAGCCATAGATTTTATTTTTTATTTTTTATTTTATTTTTTTTTTAACAAAACCAGGAGGATGGGCAGAGGCAGGGTGAGACCCAAGGAGCAGGCCTGGGCCTCGCTTTTGCTCTCAGATTCCCGGTGGCCCAGCAGACGGTGGCAGCGTCGCCAGTTCCTGGGGTCGAGGGCCTCAAGGGAAGCCAATCCTGGCCTCCCCTCAGGCCTGGGAGAGGCAATCACCACTGGGGACCCTGAGGGTGGTGGGTTTGGGGTGTCCCTGGAAGCCAGCTGGGCACATGGCCCAGTGAACCCAAGACAGAAGGTGCCCAGCCAGCGTGATGATGGGGGGTGGGGGTTGGGGGGGAGGAGTGGGGAGCCTGCAGCTCACAGCAGAACACCCTGAGGCGGGAACGTGGGGTTCTCTGTTGGGAGAGGAAGGTGCGACAGGAAAGTGTAGGATGAATCTCGTGGGAAGCAGCCAGGAGGAAGCCCAGGACAGCGGAGGCACCCTCTCTGACCCGCCCGCCTCAGCAACACGGGGCAGGCAGCAGCGCATCTTCGGGCTCCGGGAAAGAGACGGGGAGGGAACAGGCCACACCGAGACCCTGGTGCCAGGAGGCACCCCGAGTCCTGAGGAGCTTCCTGTTAAAAGCTGTTCCTTTTCTCCTCAGACGTGACCGGGAAAGCGGTAGCAGCGCGGCATTTTGATGTGCATGAAGGAGGTAAGCAAACCCTTCTCCTGTACAAATCTAAGTGCGTTAGAAACAGAAGTCAAGTTCTACCAGTAAAAACCACAAGCAAAATGCAGGACATTCTTAGTTGTCTTCTATTATAAGAAAACTGCCCGAACTTCATGCTGAGTGTTCTAGAACCGTCGTCCCTCCACAAGTCCTCTTAGGCTCTGGGTTCATACAATCCAGTGTGAAGGCACTCTCCAGAAAATTCCTTTCCCCTGGTCACTCTTGTCCTGAATCTTCTCTCTCCGTCCCCTCATTGGAGAACAGGAAGAGACAGTTTCAAACCAAACCCGTTTAAAGTAACACCATCAGTATCAGAAACCCTGTCCTGAGCCTGGGGCCCGAGGGGCCTGCTGTGCTCCCTCCCAGGCCCTCGACCCCCACCCTCCTTCAGCGTCTCTCCAGCTGGGCACTGGGTCCTGGGCATGGTGCCTGCCAGGGTAGGCCAGCCCTGGGGGCTGGGAGCAGGTCTCTGTAAGCCGATGCAGAGGTGTGAGAAATGCCGGTGCCTCTTCTGGGAGTTGTGCGTGTTCACTCGGCAGCTAACTGTACCACAGCTACCAGCACGGAGCCCCGGGGGTACCGAGCAGGGTCATAGGTCGGCCTTCCTTTATCCTGGGAAACGCAGGCAGCCCCCTTAGCAAGGACTATCCCCGGCCAAGGCCAGGCCTGCATCCCTGTCTCTGTCCGGCCCATCTGCCTGAGCTGCTCGGATCTAGGATGCTCACCCGTGGGTGGGGCTGCCTTCCTCATTGCAGAGCGCGCGCCGCCCAGGCCACCGAAGTGGCTGCAGGTGTTGAGTTTGTTCAGTAGCATCTTCCCGGTCCGACCGTGCTCTGCCCTCGACGGCCCCATGCGGAAGCCCAGCAGCTGTGCGGGGCCATATGCATGGTCCAGGGAGGCGCTCCAGGAGTCAGGATGCTCAGTGGCTACAAACACCCTACAGGGCAGGGAGGTGCAGCATGTAGGGCAGGAGCCTCAGCTGACGGCGCTCCTGAAACTGGTTTGCATTGACCCCGCAGGTAACTCCGGAGCCATGGCCCAGTTCATCCGGGGCGCGCCCGCGAAGTCCCTGCTCCTCATGGTGACCCAGGAGGACGGCAGCGCCCAGTGAGCATGCGTGGGGTCACCCAGCGGGGACAGGAAACCTGACACACGCAGCCAGCTGGGGTGCCCAGTCCTCTCGCTTACCAAGCCTCCTCCCCACCTCCTCCCACCCCCGGCCCAGGAGCTGAGGGGCTTTGGAGACCTCTGTGCGGGGACAAGCACAGGGGACACACCCGAGTCCCCATGGGGGACACTCAGCCGCACTCCTCTGCCCCCTAGCCTGCAGGAGGACGCGAAGGAGGCCATAGGAGCGCTTGGAAGCGAAGAGATCAGGAGCTTGCGGCTCAGGTCCAGCTGGGCCTTTCTCACAGCGAAGGGCTTTGAACTTCCCGCGGGACTCCAGAGAGAGGAGGTGAGTGTCTGTGTCCTTGTGTTTGAAAGTTCAGTTCGCTGGTATTCTGTGTGACATTAGTCTCAGGTGTACGATACAGGGCTGCAGCCTCCGTACACCGAACCACGTGCTCACCACGCCGAGTCTAATGGCCATCCGTCACCGTGCCAGCCACAGGGTGAGTGGTTCTGAAAGGTCCCTTCCCACAGGGGCAGGATCTGTGACTGGAGAGTTGCCAGCCAGTGACAGCTCCCTGTCTCTAACCCCGGCCCTGCAGAGAGTGCATGCTGCCAGGACCGTGCGGGGGTGGGCATCTGGGCTGAGCGCTGTCTCTCCTCTCCGGGTTCCTTGTTCCTCCGTCTGGGAAAATCTCACCTTCCACTCCGGAGGCGCTGGCTGTGTCGTGGGTGAAACCATCCATGCTGAGACCAAAACCCTTTCCCTTTAGAGCAGCACTGAAGTTTCAATTCTTAAATCTCTTTAAAAGTAGGAAATTCGCCCCAACTGGTTTGCCTCAGTGGATAGAGCGCCAGCCTGTGGACTCAAGAGTCCCAGGTTCGATTCCAATCAAGGGTGTGTACCTTGGTTGTGGGCACATCCCCAGTGGGGGTTGTGCAGGAGGCAGCTGATGGAAGTTTCTCTCTCATCAATGTTTCTAACTCTCTATGCCTCTCCCTTCCTCTCTGTAGAAAATCAATAACATATATATATATTTTTTTAAATATATATATATATATATTTTTTTTTAAATATATATATTTAAAAAATATATATATATATATATACACACACACACATATACACCGTATTTTCCGGCGTATAAGACGACTTTTGAAACGAAAAAAGCCTGCTCAGATTGGCCAGAGTCAGAGAGGCGGTCTATTAAAAAAGAACTGGTGTTGCTTCAGAAGTGGGGGGTAGTCTTATACAGCGAATATAGGCCTAAACCTATGTTTTAACTGTAAAATTAGGGGGGTCGTCTTATACGCCGGAAAATATGGTGTGTGTGTGTGTGTGTGTGTGTGTGTGTGTGTGTGTATATATATATATTTTTTTATTTATTTATTTTTTTTTTTTTTTAGTAGGAAATTCTCACGTTAGCCAGTTTGGCTCAGTGGACAGAATGTTGGCCTGCAGACCAAAGGGTCTCAGGTTCAATTCCACTCAAGGGCATGTACCTTGGTTGCAGGCTCCTCCCCTGGTCAGGTCCTGTGCAGGAGACAACCAATAGATGTGTCCCTCTCACATCGATGTTTCGCTCTGCCTTTCCCTCTCTCTCCCACTCTCCCTAAAAACCAATGGAAAGATACCCTCCAGTGAGGATGAACAAAACAAAAGAGTAGAAAATTCTCTGTGGGCTGTTGAGACTGATTTTGCGTCATGCTGGAGCCAACCCAGGCCTCTCTGCTGTGCCTCCGTGTGGGGAAGGGGATGGTGCTTCCTGCTAATGGGCTCAGAGGCCCTCGCGCCTGTGCCCCGAAGCATTTAAAGTAGCGGAGCACCAGCTCTAGCTGGTGTGGCTCACTGGATAGAGTGTCCGCCCTTGGACTAAAAGATCCTGGGTTCGATTCTAATACCTCGGGAGAGGGGCTTAGTGTCCAGGGTCAGGTTTGCGGAGGGGGGTGGGAGGCCACAGGTGATGCTGAACAAGCCGCCTCGCCGCTCTGGGCTTGCGTTTTCGGATCTGTGTAAGGAAAGGAAAGCTGGGTGATCTCCAGCTGTGATGAGGGCATGGGCTCCACCTGCCAGCAGCCTCTAGGGACTCTTCCATTGCATAAACTTTGTGCACTGGGCCTCTAGGAGATATAAAGGATTAACACCACATCAATAGGAACACGCATGTGCTGAGCTAGGAATTCTGTAATAACATATAGTCCTACCCCCAAAGAATGAAAACTAAATGTTCGAGCTATGCTGTTCAATACAGCAGCTACGAACCAAATTTGCATTTCACTTATTACATTTATTACATTTTATTAAATTTGCATCATACTTATTAAAATTAAATAGAACTTAGAATTCAGTTCCTCACTCACCCTAGGTACTTGATAGCCAAGCATGGTTAGTGGATACTCTATTGGACAGGGTTGGTCACAGCACATTTACATCATTACAGAAAGTTCTGGAGCTTCATTAACACCAGGGTCACATTGTATTAGGAAGCACGTTGAGAGGAAAAATCAAGTACCCAGAGTGGGTTGGGGCAAAATCCGTTCTAGGAAGTGACTAATCCTAGAATGGAACTTTTCAGTTGTAGGACTTTGCTCTTAGAGGACACATTCAATATTTGTGGATTAGCAAGTAAATACAATTCTTTTCTTTCCTCTGCCCAGGTCAGCCACACGGATGATGCAAAGGACAGTGTCTCAGGCTGGCCTGCAGAAGTTCAGATAGAAGGCTGTGTACCGAAGGAGCCAAGCTGACACTGTGCAGATTTAATAAATGTGTGTGTTTCTATAGACAAATGAATCAGGAAATGGCCCATGAGTCTTACTCAACAGTCAATATTTGATTATATGGGTCTTGTCGCCAACCAACCAATATTTGCTAATTGCATGAAAGCTTGGCACACAGTATTTTTATTTATTGCCAATATTGATAGAGCAAAAACATAAGGAGCAGGAAGACTGGAATGAGTGGAAATTGTTTAATGAAGGGTTTCACCCGGAACGGGGAGCGTTATGGGAAGTGACCAGTGCGTGTTGAGTGTGTGCAGTTATTTTATGATGAGATCAGAGTTTGACCCTGTGGTCAGCTCTGCAGAGGGAAAGCCTTGATTCCATGACCCTCTTAGGCACCAGTCATCTCCTCGGAGAAGGAGCAATGGTCAGAGGGCCTGGCATAGCTGCCCTGGGCGGCACCAGTTGAGCCCTTGAACTCTCCCTGCTGTTCCATGAGCTTACTCTTCCCTTAGCAAACCTGGGCGCCCCCTGCCTTCAACCACTGGGGGTGCAGGGACACAGCCTCTGCCTTCCTGCGGGGTGTCACTGCCAGGGCTCCAAGGGCATGGAGGGTCTGGCCTCAGAGGACAACTGTCTATGTTGGGCCTTCCAAAAGGCGCATCGAGACCCGCATATCTGAGATACACATGCTCTGAAAAGCGATCAGATGCATCATCAGCTACAGAAACCAATGATGCATCCGATTTGGGGTTCAGACCATCAGGTCATGGCCCAGCGCTCATTCTAACCGTCTTTCCAAGCCTGGCTCCCAGCAAAGCACTTTGGTGCCTGGCTCTGAGCCCCTAGTTTATCATGGAATAATTAGGGTAGAAGAATGAGTCTGAGCATGTTTATCAGCAGCAACCCTTTTAAAAACATGGTAGCACATGGCACCCTGATGTCAGCATCCTGGCCACAGCAAACCACCCAACCTCAATGGCTTACACCGCCCTGATCTCTCCCTCCAGTAGATTATACCTGGGCGGCGGGGCAGCTGCGGCTGGGCCCTGAGCACTCAGCCAGCCGGAGGGGTCCTGTCAGGCACAGAAGCCAGAGTGCAGGACGCACACGCCCAGAGCTCCTGCCAGGGCTCCGTGTGAGCCCACCTCCTCCCACCTGTTGCCAGGCCCAGCCCAGGGCGTGTCCACCGTGTGGCAGTGGGTGCGGTGAATATCCGAGGCAGGAATGCAATGCCCGTGTGTGTTGTGTTTTGTTTTGTTTGTTTGTTTGTTTTGTTTGTTTGTTTTGTTTGTTTTGTTTGTTTGTTTGGTTTGTTTGTTTGTTTTGTTTTGTTTGTTTTGTTTTGTTTTGTTTGTTTTGTTTTGTTTGTTTTGTTTGTTTTGTTTGTTTTGTTTTGTTTGTTTTGTTTTGTTTGTTTTGTTTGTTTTGTTTGTTTTTGTTTTGTTTGGTTTGGTTTGGTTTGTTTTGTTTTGTTTGTTTTGTTTGTTTTGTTTGTTTGGTTTGTTTGGTTTGTTTTGTTTTGTTTTGTTTTGTTTACCTTCCTTAGCGTTCATTTGATGCTGCATTTACTCCCGGGCCATCGTTTTTTGTTTCTTCGATCTCTCCTGGGGCATCTTTTTCTGCTCTGCAACCTCCTCGGCTGCAGGCACCACCTGCTGTTTCTCAGTGGGATCCTCTCAGCGGCAGGGGGAGCTCCTGTGGGCTTGTCCGCCCAGGAGCTCTGGGAGTGGAGCTCTGTTCACCCGGATGTGCTTGATGGCATCTAACCCTCAGGCGCAGCGCTGCTCTCCGCGACGTCCAGCTCGTGCAGTAAACATTCGGCACCCTTTCTGGGCCCCTGACACTGTCCCCTGTCCCACCCTACTGTCTGGCCTGGGCACACCCACCAGCCCCACCGTTGTCACGACAGAATGGCAGCCATTGCTTCCGAAAAGGGACATCCTTCGGAGACTCGGTGACTCTCGGATAGGCACACCTGATGGCCTGGCCCAGTGGTCGGCAAACTCCTTAGTCCACAGAGCCAAATACCAACAGCTCAACGATTGAAATTTCTTTGGAGAGCCACATTTTTTAAACTTAAACTTCTTCCAATGCCACTTCTTCAACATAGACTCTCCCAGGCCGTGGCATTTTGTGGAAGAGCCACACTCAAGGGGCCCAAGAGACGCATGTGGCTCGAGAGCCGCAGTTTGCAGGCCACGGGCCTCGCCAGCTTCATCAGCGTTCTCCCAATGAACGTGAGGATCTGGACCTCTGGGTCTGCAGGGGTTTGTGGGTTTTTCTGGGTCGAGCGAAGAGGGAACTGTTTGTAGTGATCTCCTCCTCTGGCCATTCAGGAAGAGCAGGAGTAATTGCGTGAAACCTTGGCACACAGTATTTTTACTTATTGCCAATATTGATACAGCGAAAACATTAAGGAGCAGGAAGACTGGAATGAATGGAAATTGTTTAAGGAAGGGGTTTCGCCTGGAGCGGAAGTGACCACTGCGTGTGAGCGTGTGCAGTTATTTTATGATCAGATGGAAGCTTGACCCTGCGGTCAGCTCTGCAGAGAGGAAGCCTTGATTCCATGACCATGGAGCTTACCCTCTTATGGGACAGTTGAGGAAGGGGCTGCTGGCTGCCGGGCCTGGGCAGTGGGCCCTCAGTGGCTGGGCCCCTCCCCGCAGACCAATGTCTGGGACCCTGGCTCAGGCTCCAGGTGAATTACATTTTATCGCCCCAGAATCCTAACCCCAGACACCTTCAAATGTGACTTTACTCAGAAATAAGGTCATTGCATTGTGATGAGTGAGAGGAGGGTGGCCCCTGGGCCAATATCATTAGTGGCCTCCTTAGTAAAGGGGGACACTTAGACACAGATACAGGGGCAAGGCCACGGGAAGGTGAAGGCAGAGGTGGGGAGGTGCTTAGACAGCCAGGGAACCCAAAGACGGCCACAGCCAGCAGGCGCTGGGGGCGGGTGGGCCACTGTCTCTCTGGAGCCTCCAGAGGGAGCCCGGCCCTGCACACGCCTGCGTCTTAGACCTCTGGCCTTAAAGCAAGAGGATAAATGTCCTCTGGCTGTCTCCGCCACTCAGATTCTGGCGCTTTCACAGCAGCCAGGACACCAGGTCATTTTCTTTACGTTGTAAACTCTATTTTTTTAAAAAAAATTTTATTGATTTTTTACAGAGGGGAAGGGAGAGGGAGAGAGAGTTAGAAACATCGATGAGAGAGAAGCATGGATCAGCTACCTCCTGCATACCCCCCACTGGGGGTGTGCCCGCAACCAAGGTACATGCCCTTGATTGGAATCGAACCTGGAACCCTTCAGTCCACAGGCTGACGCTGTATCCACTGAGCCAAACCGGTCAGGGCCAACGATATAAACTCTTAAGTGCCCAAAGGATTCCTGTATTTAAAATAAAGGGGCGCGGGGGGGGGGGGGGAAGGGGCTGGATCTTTTTATTTTCTCCCGTTGAAATGAACACACTTTCTCGTCAGTGTTGTCTGAATTCACTGTGAATTCACTTCCAGCCAGCCTGCCCAGACTCCTGCCGGGGCTGGGCCCACCCGGTCCCATCCTGCGACAGTCCTGGGCGCCTGTGCCTCTGCAGCCACTGCCCCTCTCCCTGGTGCGACCCCTAACACCCTGGCCCCTATGTGGGCACCGGCTCTGAGTTGCAGGCCCTGCTTCCCACCTCCCTGGGCGCTGGGCTCTGGGACTGTCATTCCTGGGCCCGGCACTAGGGGGAGCTCTGCACGAGGCCAACTGCTGCTCAGCTGGAGCTTAGAACACAGCAAACAATAGAGCCGGTCTTGGCTTGGCGACCCTTCTTTGCCAGGTTTGCGCCTCTTACTTCAGTGTTCCTTGTATTCCATTAAACACACGTGATCAGGAGGATGGCCTCCACAACGTGACCGGCTTTGAGAGTTCTCGGCTGCGTTGCTGGCCTGTGGTTCAGACGCTGTTCCCGCTGCTGCTTTCTGCAGGTGGCCTCTGACATTCCTGAACACAGCCACGGGACATGACGCCCACATCACCCCTGCTGGGGCCTCTGCCTTCAGAGTCTGGGGACCCCTGACCGGGTGAGGGTGATCCCCCAGTTCCGCCCTGGGCCCGCCCCTTGCTGGGAAGCCCTCTGGGCAGGAGTCAGGGGTGGGACACAATCTGCTCTCTGGGCTCCCGGACCCCTGAGTCACCCACCGGATGGACGGCCTGAGGCCCTGGGAGACTGGTGCTGCACAGAGCAGGCGCGGGGGCAGGGCGGAGGGGACAAGAAGCAACAGCGACCTTCAGGGCAGTGAAACTTCTCCGGATGATGCTGTGACGGTGGCCACGTGTTTTCACTTAAAAAAAAAAATGTTGACTAATTTTCAGAGAGAGAGAAAGGGAAAGGGATAGAGAGATAGGGCGATGATGAGAAACATTGATCCTCTGCCTCCCACACGCCCCTCCTGGGGATTGAGCCCTGACGGGAAATCGAGCCGGTGATGTCTTGCTGCCTGGGTCGACACTCGGCCGCTGAGTCACGCCAGCGGGCGGTGGCCACATGTTTTTGCAAACTGGGTCTCTGGGCAATGGTGATGAGTCACTGAGGATCGTGGGATGTGGCGAGCGCCCTGTCCCGAGGCTGCTGACGGGGGGGGGGGGGGGGGGGCAGGGGCTGTAAGGGAAATCTCTGTGCCTTCTGCTCAGTTTTGCAGCGACCTAAAAAATAAAGTCTGTTATAAGAGGAAACGTGCTGCCAGGAGAACGAGACTTAGATGGGCGGCAAGCCCGAGTCCCCCACCCCAGGGCAGGCAGAGTTGGGGAGGCCTCCCCTCCCCCCCCCAGGACTGCAGACCCCTCCTGGTGCGGGTTCCAGGGAGAGCACGGGGTGGGGAGGGGGGACCTGCTTCCACAGAGGGAGGGGCCAGGCCTGGGAAGACAGGCATCTCCCCACCCCTCTCGGTGCTTCTGTCACCAAGTCCCTGGACGGTGGGCACCACGACGTTGATAGCAGAGCTTGCTCTTGGCTGAGGAAAGGGGGCCACCAGCCGAGACACCGCCACCCGAGTAGGCCCTTGTCTCACTGTAGCCAAAGGCACGGGCACTGCCACCCCCCACGCCAGTCTCCGCTGGGCACCATCCAGGAGGGCTGAGGAGACCTTGCCAGCCGTGATGGCCGTGGTGACCCCACGGGAGCATGTGGGCAGAGAGCGAGGGGTCAGTGAGCGTGGACCCCAACGTGCCCTCTCTGCCACTGTGCCCAGCCGGAGCACACACCCACCGCTAGGATCTCTCACACCCCACAGGGCTCCAGGTCCCCTCCACCCCGTTCACCCAGGACACCTTAGCGGGGTGGCCTTCGTGCGCTGAGAGCAAACTGGGAAGCGGAGGCCCTGTGAGGGCCGGGGCGTGTGACCACACGGGCAGCCCGCCCTGCACGCCACCGATGCTGCATGTGGCGCGGTGTCCCTCCCCGGGCTGGCCACCCCGTATCGGCAAGGACCCCGCGTGCCATGTGTGTGTGCAGGGACTCGTCCCTCCCGGAGAGGCCGCCGGGCGGGGGAGGTGCCCGCGGGGGGTTGCTTGGGGGTGCAGGGAGGGTCCCCAGGTGTGCTTGTGAAGCTGGCATCACTCTGCCGGGCTCCGAAGGTGCCTTCTGTTAGAAAAAGGAACCACAGCCTCAGGGGGTCACTAGCACTCCGCCCACAGCACCCAACAGAGCCTTCACACCCGATCCGACCGCAGTTCTGGGGTGTCCTGGGCAGCAGTGAGGGCGTCTGCCTGATGGACCCCCGCAACCCCCCATGACCTCCTCCCGCCCCTTCTGTCTGTGGAGCCGTCTGTCCTGGGCAGCCTGCGGGGCGGTTGCTGCCAGTTCACGGGCCCTTAGAGGAAGCCCGCTGACGGTCCGTTTCCTCGGTTGGGTTTGGGGTTTGACACTGTCTTTCCCGGAGCTGCCCTGTCTCTGGTCCTTCCCTCCCGGAGAGGCCAGGACAGTGCTGGCTCCCGCAGGCCAGCCGCGCCCTCTCCCATGGGCGCCTGAGCCAGGGCTCTCGCCGTTTCTAAGCCTCTGAGCGCCTGCTCTGAAGAGGTAAGTGCGTGAGCAAAGAGAGGCTGGACATGGCCTTTTCTTAGATCACAACGTTTCCCAAAGAATGACGGGGGTGGGCACCGGACTGAGGCGCTGCTCCCTACCCCCCACAGAGGGAAGCATTTGGGAGGAGGGGCAGGATCCAGCAGGCAGGCTCTGGGCAGAGTTAGGGTTAGGGTGAGGGTTAGGGTGAGGGTTAGGGGTAGGGTTAGGGATGAAGTTCCTGGCCTGGAGCCCGGGTCGGGCCTGGGCCCCGCCCTTCCCTGTCCAGCAGGAGCCGAACTCTCAGGGGAGCCTTCCCTAAAGGGAGCCAACGCCATGCTCCAGGCAGTGCTGCCGATCTGCCCACTTCCCCGTGTGGGTATGGAGCCCTTCCCCCGCACCCGGAGAAGGTGGCCGAGGGGACATCTGTCTGCTGGGGCTCAGGCAGTTCCCCATGAGGGTACTGATAGATCCTCCCTTCCTCCAACTGATGGATAGATGTAAACCCCGCCTGCAGCCAGACATTCCGGAGCTCTGAACCACCCATCAGCACCTGCCGAATACCCTAAGCCCCCGATTCCTAAGTCCCTAGGTCCCTAATCACTATCCAGCATGTGCTGAGAGCCCTAAGCCCCGTCCCCTCTCCTTAAAGGTGTTCCCCGGCGCTCGCTCTTCCGCCCTCTCAGTGGAAGCAGCTGGCAGGGGTACCCTTCCCTCCAATAAAGCCTGTGTGTGTCCTGCCAGCCCAGTCTCCGGTCTACCTTCTCTATTTATTTATTTATTTATTTATTTATTTATAAAATATATTTTATTAATTTTTTACAGAGAGGAAGGGAGAGGGATAGAGAGTCAGAAACATCGATGCGAGAGAGTCATTGATCAGCTGCCTCTTGCATGTCCCCTACTTGGGATGTGCCCGCAACCAAGGTACATGCCCTTGACCGGAATCGAACCTGGGACCCTTCAGTCCACAGGCTGACGCCAAACCGGTTTCGGCTGCCTTCTTTATTGAATAGGAGCCCTTCCCCCCACACCCGGAGAAGGTGGCTGAGGGGACATCTGTCCGCTGGGGCTCGGGCGGGAGGCCAGCGGGACGGCTCGGAGCTGCCAGAGCGTGTACCTGAGTGCACGTCCGGTCCCACGCGGTCCCGGATGGAGCCCACGTGCAGGCTTTTGCATCCAGGAGAAGAAACCAGTCAGACGCACTTCCTCGGGGCCTGGCCGCGGGCAGGTGCTCCGGGACCTACCTCGCGAAAACTTGTTAGCAATGCAGATGAGGGACCCGCCCTGGAGCCCAGCGTCCGGCCAGTGGGGCCTGGGGGGTGGGGGGGAGCGGGGGCGCGGGCCGGGCCCTCTCAGTTCACAGGCTCCCCCTTCCCGGGGGGATTCATCAGAAACACCCCCCCACCCCCACCCCGGAAACCCCTCCATTCTTCAGTTTCGTTTCTGTGGCCTCCAGCGTCATTTCTGTGGTTTCGTTTCTCTGGCTGCGGGTGCAGGAAAAGCTCAGGAGAGGAGTGGCTCCCCCACCAGATAAAGGGCGGCGTTGGAAGAGAGAGGGCAGATCAGACGAGGCTCCGTCCGAAGTCCTGAAGGCTCACAGGTGAGGGCCGGGGCTTGTGGGAAGGATGCCCTGGAAACCGGGCTGGGGGAGCCCCTGGAGGCTTCCCTTCCAGAATCCGCTTCAGGGCGCTGTGGCCGGGAAGGGGTGGCTTCGCGGTTGGGGCTTTGTGCAGCGGTGCAGTGCGATCCTGTGATTTATGATAAGAAATGGACAGGATGTAGGCTGGCTGCGGTCCCCAGGCTGCCTGCCCGCTTCATCCCCACAGTTAACGATCCTGGACGGAGGGCTTGGAAGTTGCTAAGAGATGTTAACGGGAAAAAAACACACAACACCATTGAAACCTGTAAAGAATTTTAGTGAGTTTGTTTGAGCCAAACTGTCGACATATGCCGGGAAGCAGAACCCCAATGGGTTGAGATAGTGCTCCGGAGAATGGCGGGTTACATTTCTGTTTATACACTGAAATCAAAGGAGGGACATAGGTGGGTGACATGAAATGCATTGGTGATGGAGCAAGGAGGCGGGAGAAAGCCAAGCGGTGGGAAACCCCTGGGATTGGATAAAAAGTAAAATGATGGACGTGTACTCAGGTGAGTGCAGGAACAATTAACATGATAACGAAGAAATTTGAGGCATCTGTCCTGGCGCCTACCACATTTGGTTGTGCACCAGGGGCTCCAGAAAACGGGAAGTTACAAGTTACTCAGACATCTCAGATATGTTTTCTTAGAGGCCGGAAGGCAGATGAGCTCAGGAAAGAAGATCTAAATTGATCTTTGTCAGGTGAAATATCTGGGACGTGACTACCCACTATAACCTGTTTGTAGTTAGATATTTAATTTTCAAACCATCTTTTGTGGTGATTTTAGGTCTCTGAGTTTGCAAGACTGCCACGCAGGCCTCCCCTGAGCTTGTCAGGTTAGCATGTGGCTCTTTTCCTTCACAGAGAGGATCTTACAAATCCTCATCGCAAGGAAAAAGCAAAGGCTGTGCATGGGAGGGATGTTAACGAGACTTCCTGGTACGGCGGTCCTCAGTGGGAAGCCGTCCTAGTCTTCCCTAGCAGAGAAGTGTGGACAAGGAAAGGTCAGACGGAGCCCTGCAGACACTGTCTAGTTGAGACAACAGTAGCTGAAGCAACTTCCGCCTTTTAGTCTCCTGTAAATCCTGGCTGATGGGCTATCTTCCAGCTGTTACTGGAAATTGCCTGCCTAAGGGCTATGGGTGGATCCCAAACCTGAATAAAAGGGATCGCAAGGATGGAGCCCAGCGGAGTCCTTCCTCTGGAGCTGGTCTCCCTCCCAACTGGCCCCCAATTCCCAAGTTAGTATTTCCTAGTCTTTCGTTTGCGTGCGGCCTCCTCCAGAGCCCGAACCCTGAACCACGCGGGACGTGGGGTAGGGGGTGCACTACAGTGATCATTTCACAATAGATACAAGTATTGGACTAGGGCAGGGGAGGTGGGGAGCAGTTTAGGTCTAAACCCTGGAAGGTTGGTGTCCCGGGACTCCTGTGCCATGGCTCAGCGGCTCACATCATGGAGACCTGTCTGTCTGTCTCCCAGCTCTGCAGGCTGGACGTGAGGGACCACGGTGCCGGTGGGCTGCTCCTGAGACGCCACCGTAGAGTCCTCCCTGTCCCTTCCAGCGGCTGGCCTCTGCCAGGTCCTGGGCGCTAGTTAGGGAACTGTCTCCAGGTGCAGGGGGAGGGCCTCCTCACATCACGCGCCAGCAGATGCGGGCCACTCGGTCACCCAGGCCGCCCGCCCACCGATTCGGGCAGATCTCACGGGAGAGTGGCCCTTAGCTGCTCCCTGCCCTTCCCAGGGGAGCACGGGGTCGGCGAACTCACTGGTCCACTGAGCCAACTATCAACAGTACAAGGACTGAAATTTCTTCTGAGAGCCACATTTTTTAAACTGAAACTTCTTCTAACGCCATTTCTTCAACATAGACGCGCCCCTGCCGTGATGTTTTGGGGAAGAGCCACCCTCGAGGGGCCCGAGAGCCGCATGTGGCTCGCGAGCTGCGGTTTGCCGACCGCCACGGGGTTAGGCCTTCACATCTTCCTCCCTCTCCCTGGAAAGGAGGATGACAGCTCCGCAGGCCGGGCTTTGTTGTTCTTATTCTGTCGTCAGGGGAAACGCATTCCCGTTAGTTAGGAAAGGAGGCACACGGCCCCACAGGCCTGCCGGAGAGACTGAACGCCTCCATCTCCCCACACCCAGTCCAGGGGGGGATGTTTTTAATTCAGGGCAGGTCTCTCCACTTAGCGGACTGGGGGGGCCTCCGCCAACCTGGGCCAGGCACGTCTGGAGGGTGCTGGGACTCAGGCCTCTCAGACCCACCACGGCTCCTCGGGGACCAGTGAAGCCTGTGGGAAGCTCGAAACACAAAAGAGTAAAAATAATAAAAAAATAAAATAAAATAATAAAATAAAATAATAAAATAACATATAAAATAAAATAAATTATACAATAAAATATAAAATAAAATAAAATAATAAATAAAATAAAATAAAATAATAAAACAAAATAATAAAATAAAATAATAATATAAAATAATAATATAAAATAAAATAAAAATAAATAAATAAAATAATAAAATAAAATAAAACAATAAAATAAAATAATAAAATAAAATAATAAAATAAAATATAAAAATAAAATATAATATAAAATAATAAATAAAATAAAATAAAATAATAAAATAAAATAATAAAATAAAATAATAAATAAAATAATAAATAAAATAAAATAATAATATAAAATAATAAAATAAAATAATAAAATAAAATAATAAAATAAAATAAAACAATCCAAAGGCAGAGGGACCCGGGGGTGACTGTTGGAATGGCTTTCCTGTTTCCTCTGATCACAGTAAGCCCGGTTCCCTGGCACCCAGGGCTGTGGCTTCCGCCTGGGACTGCATCCCAGCTGCCTGACTTGCCTGACCTCCCTGCGCATCTCCTGGGAGACCCGGGACGGTGTGGCTGAGGGAGCAGAGCAGCACCTGTCGGGGCCCTCGAGCATAAGGAGCATTAAGCGTGCCCGGCCGCTGGGACTCTGCTGACCCCGCCTGGAGGCAGTGCACAGCCCCCCCACCCCCCCACCTGCAGCCCGGGGCAGCGGCCTGAGCAGGGGCACCCTCGGCCTCACCCGGAGCCAGCCCTGCCACACCTCGGTCTTGGACTCCAGCCTCCAGACCCGGAGGGAACACATCCTGATGTTGGCCCTGGTCTGTGCTCTCAAGGCTGGGACAAGTGCACGACACTCAGTCCCTCTCTTGTGGGTGGGGGAGGGTTCTTGTCGAGAGTGGCCATTGGGGAGGCGGGCGAGGGGGGGCAGGGCGGACGGGGGGTGTCTGAGTCCTGACGTAACCAGTGCAGGCCCTTCCTGCCTTCTGTTTCCTGAAGTGGGAAGTGCAGGAAAGCAGCCACCACGTGGAGCTGTTGTCCAAACACAAGGAGCGACCCTCCAGCACAGCTGTTTCTGGCGGGGCCGCCTGGATCTGGCCGCAGGCCGCAGCACCTTCCCGGACTCCCCTGGGTCCGACCGGGCCTGGGTGACCGTCAGTGGTGGGAGGGCAGGCGCCGGCTCCCAGGGGCCTGGGGATGCGGCCTCCATCTCCCCGCACCTAACGGTCCCCCATTGGCTCCTGAGCCACAGGTGCCTCCCGGTGGCAGGGGACCTTGGCTCTTCCAGGATAACGTGGAGCCCCCTGCCTCTCCTCCCCGAGCCTGGGGGCCCGTGGAGACCCCACTCCCTATGCGAGGAGCCTGGTCTCCCCGAGTCTGAGTATAGAGGGAAGGGAGGGCCGTGCTGGGGCTGGAGAGGTGCAGCCTGGGCAACTTGGGGCCACCCTGTCTGTGTCTCTGCAGAGCTCGCCGAGAAGCACTGCCTGCTGCCCTCACCGTCAACTGATGCCGAAAAGCCACAAGTCTGCGCAGCAGCCGAGGCACACCCTACTCCCCTCCCCGCCCTCTCCAAAGGCAGAGATGAATTTCTTCCCGAAGCAGCCTTTCGGCGCCCCAGAAGGGCAGATGACGTTTTCCCCCATCTTTGCGCGTTCTCCCCAACCGAGAGAGACCAACCCGGCCTTCCTCACCAAGAACTTCAGCTCAATGACATTGAACCCTCAGATGACCCCTCAGATGGCCCCTCAGATGCCCCCTCAGATGGCCCCTCAGATGCCCCCTCAGATGGCCCCTCAGATGGCCCCTCAGATGGCCCCTCACATGCCGAGAGAAACCAGGAGCCCTCCCAGGACAAAGGTGAGGTGGGGGGAGAACACTTGGAAGGGCGCGTCCTGCCACCCTCACGATTTCGGACCCTCCCCCAGGGCCCAGGGCCCAGTCCCCTCCTGCCCTGCCTGGGCACCTTCTCTCCGCTCGGCCAGGCCCCTCCGCCCTCAGCTAACTATTCCCGCTTCTGCAGAAGCAAAGCCTCCATAGGAGCAGGACGCAGGGGCCTCCTGTCTGCAGCCAAGGGGATCAGATGCCCAAATTCGCCGGCGGCCAGGGAGAGCCTTCCCAGAGGCCGGGGGTGTGACCTCTGCCCTGCCTGCCCCCCCCTCCCCCTCCCCCACCAGGGGCTGGAGAACAACCTGTACAGCCAGTACGAGGAGAAGGTGCGGCCCTGCATCGACCTCATCGACTCCCTGCGGGCGCTGGGCGTGGAGCAGGACCTGGCCCTGCCCGCCATCGCCGTCATCGGGGACCAGAGCTCCGGCAAGAGCTCCGTGCTGGAGGCGCTGTCGGGCGTCGCCCTCCCCAGAGGCAGCGGTGAGCACGGAGGGGCCACACAGCATCTCTGGGGACCGATGGCGTCCCACAGGCCCCCGGGAGGGCCGTGCCCGCAGGCCCCGGACGGCTTAGGTCTGGAGGGCGCAGCCTGGGCGGGGGAGGGGGCGGACAGGGACCACCCCAGCTGCCCCTAGGTTTCCAAGGCCACGGTCACGTGGCAATGGCTGTCGCTGGCCCTGTCAGCCCAGGCTCCGGGCCCTGCTGTTTCTCCCTCGCGGTCCAGGGAGCGTGGAGCATGTCTCTGGCTTAGATCAAGTTAAATGTGTAGGCGAAGTCCCTGTTGAGGAATTTACTCAATGTTTAGAGAAGCGATTAGTCAGGATCATGTGTTTTTTTCGCTTAAAAATAAATAAATAAAAGGAAGCTGTTGCACAACTTAGTGAAGTGATTGCAAACGGGGGAAGCAGGAGAGACAGTGTCCTCACAGCGGGCCTCTCCCTGGCTCCGGGCTCCCACCAGCACGGCCATCGCCAGACCCCCACAGGCCCAGGGGCGAGGAGGCACCAGTGTCGCCCCACTGGGGCTGCCACCCTCCCCATCACCCCGAGCACAGGGGAGGGTGTGGGGACCTCAGAGGGTGGCACAGCCCCCACCAGTAGTCTGCACGCCAGGAGCCTGGGGGCCAGGGGGTCCTCTGAGGTCCCCAGTAGCCGTACCTGATGCCTGAGGCTAAGAGTCTGGGACACACACCACTGCTCTGGGTTCTGGGGAGAGGGTGCCAGCGTGGGAGCCTGCATGCCAGCTGCGGGCATGTGGCCCAGGCTGGTGAGGAGATGGTCCTCCCTCAGGGGACAGGCTCCCTCACCACCTGCTGACACACTGGCCTCAGCCCGCAAGCTCAGGGCAGTCCCAGCCTTTGGCTCCAGCTGCGTCAAGAAGGGGTCTGCCCTCACCACCAGGGACCTCGAAAACCAGCCCCGGACGCCCCGTGGACCCTCCTTTGGGGTGTCCAGCTGCCCCCGGGCTCTCGCTGCCTTCTCCCGCCTCCCGGGAGGATTGGGTGCCCATCTCTTCAGGTGGATTGCTCTCCCTCTCTCCCTGCCCTGAGCTGCCATCCAGACGCCGCGGTCGGAGGCTGTGCCCGGGGTGTTTCCAGGGCCGGTGGTGAGGGGGCCTGGGTCGTGCCCTGCACAGGGACAGACATCTCAGGCGAGGCCTCGGGGACACGGGCAGCTCCTGGGCGGTGAGCGGGAAGGGCGCTGGGACCCCGCTGTTAACGGAAACCTCTCTCTCAGGAATCGTAACCAGGTGTCCGCTGGTGCTAAAGCTGAAGAAGCAGCTGGCAGACTCCCCGTGGGCGGGGAAGCTCAGCTACCGGGGCACAGAGCTCCAGCTCCAGGACCCCTCCCAGGTGGAGAGGGAAATACACAAAGGTGAGGCGGGGGGGAGGGGAAGGCAGGGCTACGGTTGCTGCTGGGGCTGCTCGCCTCACTGTCCCACCTCCTCCAGCTCTTCCTGGGCTTCAGGAATTTTAAGGTCCTCAAAGCAGTGATCTCTCCTCCACCCAGGGAGCACCCTCTCCTCCCAGGGAGCACCTTCCCCTCCCCTCCTCTCAGGGAGCACCCTCTCCTCCATCCAGGGAGCATCCTCCTCTCCCCTCCTCTCAGGGAGCACCCTCTCCTCCTCCCAGGGAGCATCCTTCTCTCTTCCCAGGGAGCACCCTCTCCTCCATCCAGGGAGCATCCTCTCCTCCCAGGGAGCACCCTTCCCTCTTCCCAGGGAGCACCCTCTCCTCCATCCAGGGAGCATCCTCTCCTCCCAGGGAGCATCCTTCCCTCTTCCCAGGGAGCACCCTCTCCTCCATCCAGGGAGCATCCTCTCCCAGGGAGCACCCTTCCCTCTTCCTAGGGAGCATCCTTCCCTCTTCCCAGGGAGCACCCTCTCCTCCATCCAGGAAGCATCCTCTCCCAGGGAGCACCCTTCCCTCTTCCTAGGGAGCATCCTTCCCTCCTCCCAGGAAGCACCCTCCCCTCCTCTCAGGGAGCACCCTCTCCTCCTCCCAGGGAGCACCCTCCCCTCCTCTCCTCTCAGGGAGCACCCTCCCCTCCTCTCAGGGAGCACCCTCTCCTCCTCCCAGGGAGCACCCTTCCCTCTTCCCAGGGAGCACCCTCTCCTCCATCCAGGGAGCATCCTCTCCTCCCAGGGAGCACCCTTCCTTCTTCCTAGGGAGCACCCTTCCCTCCTCCCAGGGAGCACCCTCCCCTCCTCTCAGGGAGCACCCTCTCTTCTCCCCATGCGCTTCCTCCTGTTGGTGTCCCTGCCTCTCACACTGTCCCTGCCACCTACTTCCTATTCTTTCTTAGCTTCTCAATTAACTCCTCCACCCTGGGAAGTGTCCCCACAGGACCCCACCCTACCCCCCAGCTGTCTGGTCGCCGCTGTGTTAGGTCGCTGCTCTAAGCTAACCCCAGCAGCCACGGGTGGCCACGTCCCCATGCAGCTTCCCCAACACAGATGCCAGCCGCACACCGGGCCTTTGAACACAGTTTACCAAAACCTGAGATTCATGTCAGGTAAAGGCAGAGCGATAAAAAGGCTCCAAGGCTCCTGAGCCCACTGCACTCCCTGAAGGGGCCCCTGACCGTCACTGCCGCCCACGACTCCAGCCCTGCCGCCCCCTGGTGGCGGCTCCCCTGCCTGCTCTCCCTCCGGTGTCCGCCGGGTAGAAATGGTGACGCTGATGGAAATGAGGTCTGCAGGGACCACCTCCGTCCCCGGAGGACAGGCTCTCTGTATTAGCAAACGAAGAACTCGGCATCCGAGGGGAGGCCCCCACAGGACGTCCTGGGCTCAGCTCCGAGAACCCCGCACCCGAGGTTCACAGAAGGATCCTTCCCAGGTGGAGAGGTCCGGGCCCCCATTCTAGTGCTCGCCCCCATACAGAAGCTGCTCCAGACCCTCCATTGCAAGATTCCCAGCTTGGAATTATACCAGCTCTGGGTAATAAGAATCTCTGCAGGGACCGCCCTGGGAGGAGTCCACACAGGACCGCACCCTGCCCCGCCTGAGCTCCGTGGGTGGTGCTGGGTGAGGGCGTGTCAGAAGCCGGCTCTCGAGCCCGAGGCATCTGCAGAAGAGCCTCTGGACCCCCGTCTGCGGCTGGTGGGGTGTGAGCTGGTGCAGCCACTGGGAAGACTGTCAGTATGCTGAGGCTGGAGGTGTGCACCCTGAACTCTCGCCCTGGGCACCCCCCGGCCAGATGGGCCCCGAGCGCCAGGGTCTAGGATGCCTGAGGCAGCACTGCTGCGGGGCAGCTCGCTGGGGTCGCCCAGATGTCCCTCAGCAGCGGGCTTGACCCACACGCGGGGTCCCTCAGCGACAGGCACCGACACGGGTGACTCTCACCAAAGTAACGTTGAGTGAAAGCAGCCAGACGCGAGGGAGCCCCTATTCCATTTACCTGGTATAGTCGGGCGGGGCCACGTGAAACTGTTGTTCTTGTGGCGGAAATGCCGTATTATCAACAAATTCAGTTGCTCAACCACGTGTGAAGTTCGAACATGGGCAAAAGGAATGAATGCAGGTCTGGCCAGGATAGTGGGGGCTAAGGACTGGCCGGAGCAGGAGGCCCTTCAGAGGGCTGCCAGGGTCTGCCCTCCACCCATGTGTTAGTCACGTCTGCGTGTTCTCCGGTGTTGGTCACACCCGTGTGTTCTGGGGGTGTTGGTCACACCTGTGTGTTCTGGGGGTGTTGGTCACACCTGTGTGTTCTGGGGGTGTTGGTCACGCCTGTGTGTTCAGCCGGGATACCCACCAAGCCGCACACTTAGATAAGGAGTGATTCTCTGTACAGATGTTACACTGGATAACATCCTCTCTGAAAGGATGACTAAAGCAGGAAGTGTTTCCGAAGGCGTCGCCCTGGTTTTTCACAGGCTCCTGGTTTTTCACACGCTCCTGGTTCCATCCCTAAGCCTTGGGGCCTAAGGGATCAGGCAGTTAACTGGGGCCGTGGCTTCCCTGCTTCCCTGGTGCTCAGATGAGGGCTGTCCCCGATGCAGGTCAGTGTGTGACTGCCCACAGATTCCATTGCAGTGCTGCTCAGAAAGGGGCCGGCGTGTCTCCCCTCACCTCCATCCCCGGAGACCCCCTCAGGGCCCCCCGGAGGCCCTGTCCTAACCTACAGCATCAGCGCCCCCTGGCGGTCCCAACCGCCCATCCTTCCCAGGGGACCTTTACCTAAAACTTCGGAGTCCATCAAAAATGGACCTTCTCCCCCGGCCCACGGCTGTTGTCAGGCAGAATTGGCCACAAAAGAATCGCCTGTTCGGGGAGTTTCCTGTTGCCAGTGTGGACGCAGTGGCCACCCGGAGAGGCTGCTGGAGGGAGAAGGGTCTCCCAGGACTCACTTTCTGCCCCAGGGAGGATGCGAAGGCACATTCTGAGCGGGAGGAAGGTGGAGGGTGGAGGACACAGGTAACCTCCAGGAGAAGGGGAGGAACTGTAGGCTCCCCTTAGGCCTCCATGCTTCCCCTGAGCTGGTGACCAATGGCCTGTGTCCTTGGCACAGGGATTCCACGTGCCTCCCCCTCACCTAGACCACCCTGGGCTTTGACTCATTTCAAGAAGCTTACAGGTCTGCTAATACCCTGGCTTCTCAGTGCGGTTCCTGGTCTGCAGCAGCGCCACCACCTGGGGCTATTGGGAACTGCAGAATCTCAGGCCACAGCCCAGACCTGTGGAGTCAGAATCTGAGTGCTAACCAGACCCCTGACAGGTCACATGCACTTACATTTTGAGAAACCCTGACCAGAGCAGGACCAGCTATGTGATTTAAAGGGATCAGTGTAAAATAATCATAAATCACTGTGTATTATGCATGCATAGTTTGGGATATATGGTAAGTATATAATAAGTTGTATATAATTCTCAAAAAGAGATCTTTTAAATATACTACAGAGATTATATAGGAAATAATCCATTTTTAGATTATTTTTCCTCCCTTCTACTTCCCAGGAATAGTTCCTTCTTTTCCTCCTCCCTTCCCACAATCCCTCTTACCCCCAAGGAACAGCACCATAGGGTAGCTGCAGAGTAGTCTATGAACAAAGATAAGCAGCACGTGCGTTATTGATGTGCCGCGTTTGCTTACATGATCTTGTTTAGCCAAAGGGTCCTGCCCCCGGGGGCTTCTCTGCGGTCCCTGCAGTGGAGCCTGGGTGGCTGGCAGTTGAGGGTCCCCCTTCTTGGGGGTCTGCTTAGCTCCAGACTGACCACAGGCCTCAGATTCGCACCTGGTTTCCAACGGACAGAAGGAGGAAGAGAGGCTTTGTGTTAGGTGTCCTGGACTGGAGGGGTATGTGTCTCCCCTGCCATGAACACACCTAGCAGTGGAATTTCATTGTGGTATTTGTCACATGTTTATGCGTTAGTGGGTACATGTTAGTGTGTGCATTTATATCTGTTAGTATATGTTTGTGTATATGTATGTGTGTGTTAAAGAGTCAGATATAAAGAAACAGGAGACACTGTAATATTGCCCTGGAACACACACACACTTATATTTGTACTAGAGGCCTGGTGCACAAAATTCATGTGGGGAGAAGGGGCCTCAGCCTAGCCTGCATCCTCTCAAATTCAGGATCCCTCTCACAATCCGGGACCACTGGATCCTAACCACTCACCTGCCTGATCGACCCTAACTGCTCTCCCCTGCTGGCCTGATCACCCCTAACTGACTCTGCCTCAGCCCACACCACTGTGGCTTTGTCCAGAAGAAGGTCTGGAAGGATGTCCAGAAGACATCTGGTCTCATTAGCATAGTACCCTTTTATTAGTATAGATTTGTATTTATTTATATATTTTTTCTGGTTATAGAAGTAATACCTCTATTAGTTCTCTATTATCGCATAACAAATTACTCCAAAATTTAGCAGATTAAAACACAAACAGATACTCTCTCACACAGTGTGTGAGGGTCAGGAATTGGACACATCAGTGGGTAGTTCTGACTCAGGGTTTTCAGTGAGGCCGCAGCCAGGTGTTGGCTGGGGACTGAATTCTATCTGAAGACTCAACTGGGGCTGGTGAACTCTTCCCTCGCGTGGCCATTAACAGGAGGCCACACTTTCTTGCTGGCTGCTGGCAAAGGTGCTAGGTCCCACCCTGTTGTGGGCCTCTCCATTGCTGCTTGGTGGCCTTTTATGATGGGGCCATTGGCCTTCCCCAGAGTGAAACCATCCACGAGAAAGTACGAGCAAGCCATGATGCCTTGAATGACCTCGTCACACTGTCACTTCCACCTTATCTATTCTCATGATATAAGTCCCTCTGTCTGACCCCACTGAAGGCTCCATCTTTTGATGAGAGGGATGTTGAAGGATTTGGGGATAGAACCATTACCACACCCAGTGAAAACCCAATGGAAAATATTTAAAAATATAGAGAACAGAACCCATCCACAATTCCAATGGAAATAAATCGGATGTTTTCCTCTAGGATTTCTGAGAGTGTATGCACATGTGGGGACCCTGAATACTGGTACACGAACGGCCACCTCTGTGGCCTCAGATCACTCGGCAGGTTTCTGTGAAACGTGTCCAACCACCTGGGACTCTGAAGCTCCTATACTGTGAATACCAACCGTTGCCTTCAAGAACAACTGCTTTCCCTCAGAAGGGTCGCTAATTTGGACTCTGGGTTTCTCTTCTCTTGGCCTCCATAGCCCAGAACACCATCGCCGGGAATGGAGTTGGCATCAGCCACGAGCTCATCAATCTGGAGATCACCTCCCCCGAGGTTCCGGATCTGACCCTCATTGATCTTCCTGGCATCGCCAGGGTGGCTGTGGGAAATCAGCCCCAGGACATTGGACAGCAGGTGAGCCTTTCTGGAACTTGGGAATGGGCCAAGCTGAAGTTGGGGAGACTTTGAGGCCTCTATTGGTCACCCTTAGGGCTGTGGTGTGCCTCCCCAGCTCTCACTCTGAGTGACTGGGGAGGAGACTGGAATAAGACCTCCTGGGCATGGGGTTTATACTGAGGATGAGAGTAGAGCCTGGCAGGTCATAGAAACAAGAGAAATTGACTTGGTGGGACTGGGGGTGCATCGGACAGCTCCCATCCTGCCTAAAATAAAGAATGTGGGACCAGTGTTGCCAGCTGTCTTGAGATAGTCAACAGACGCCAGAAATTCGGATTTTCACATGAAATCTGCCAATTTTAGCAAAATAACGCTACTTAAACTAATCAGAACATGGTCTGCGGTCTCTGGTCAGAAGCAAGGAGGCAGCGCAGTGGGAGGGGTGACAGCCAAGGACAACAATGACCAGTACAAACTAAGAGCCCCTGAGCCTGTTGCTTCTTTCCAAAGACCTGCCCACTTAAGGCTGCCTGAGCGCACAGTCTTACTGGGATGCTTGAGTCACGCTTGATCTTTGAGCAAGGCCCATCCCCAAGCTAGCTGTCTAACTTTGCTAACCCAGCTCACATGGAAGCAGGGAGATAGGATGGTCTCCAGTGCAAGGTATGCTGGGATAGAGTTTGTGAGGGGGAGAAGATGAGACCTTCCTATCCTAGGAACTAGGGTCACTTGCCTGCCCTTTTCTCCTTTTATGAGGGATACTGCCAGTGAGGAAACCCAACCATAGCCAAACTCGGGGGGTCTCTGCTAGCTCTGCTGCTCTGGGAAAAATATTGGGCAGTGAAATGTTGGTTTCTTCCTCAACATCCAAATCACTGTTCTCTGTCTCTAGGAGCAGTGTAATTCACTCATTTTCCTTCCTGAGTTAGTGACTAATTCCACACTTCTCACCCGCCAGGAGGGTGCTGGTTCATCCATCCAATGGGTGGACTTTCCTAGTACCTCTGGGCTTCTGGGGAAGGTACAACACATTTTAAAAAATCATGCTGATATATATATATATAAAAGCCAAGTGACCAGAATGACAGAACAACCTGTCACTATAATGTGCACTGTGGTGGCCAACTAGTCCGATTGCCGCCCCCCCCCCAAAAAAAAAAAAAAACACAAAAAAACAACAACCTATCCAAGGTTGGGCTGGCTGGCCAACTGCCTGTGTCCTCTCCCCATTGCTGGCCCAGCCCTGATTGGCCCTCTTTGGGACAAGCTGGCCAGACCCCACCTGTGCACGAATTTGTACACCAGGCCTCTAGTAAAGTGATGATAATCGCAGAAGGCTTCCAGGAGAGATCTGGAGAGGAAGGAGAGGTTTCCTCCTGCCATAAGAATTGAGTTTTCAGGAGAGAAGCTACACCAGTGATGGGCTCTGAGGAATAAGTAGAAAATCAACAGAAACTCCATAAGGGCCGGTGGGGTGGGCATTCCAGAGGAAGGGGATAGGCCAAGCGAGGGCTCGGAAGGGTGAACACTGGGTCCCGCACTAGGATGACTGGTTTTTACCATAATTGGGGGGGGGGGAGGTGTCTTACTGTGCTGCTGAGTCATCAGAGACCTACTCTTCCTTTGTGTGATCCTGTGGCATCAGATCAAGGCTCTCATCAAGAAGTACATCCAGAGGCAGCAGACCATCAACTTGGTGGTGGTGCCCTGTAACGTGGACATCGCCACCACAGAGGCGCTGAGCATGGCTCACGAAGTGGACCCCGAAGGAGACAGGACCATTGGTAAGAAGGGAGAACCAGGCTTCCAGAGGTTGGGGAAGGAGGGGAGGCCCTCACACACGTGGAAGGCCCTGGAGGTAGGTCCACTGTAAGAGATGCCCACATCCTGTGTTAGATTCAAGTGCTGCTCCAGCCCGAGCTCCATGGGCGCAGGGTCCATCCGTGCTGGTCATCTTGCTCACAGTCAGGGTTAGCTGAGCCGCCAGGACGTGCTTCTTCACCCTCCTCATTGTTCCATTGCATTCAGGAGCCGTTCTGAATGGGGACAAGACCTGCTTTATCTGCTCTCCCACGATGGCCCAGAAAGGAGAAAGTGGCTGGCCTATCAGTTCTGCCATAACACAGTGAAGGTCTGGGCCCCTGGGTACAGGGAAAAGACCGTCACAGACCCCAGCGAACACACTTCCAGGCGAATGTTGGAGCCTAAGCATCTGCAGGACTTAATTCAAGCAGAATGCTTTGTTGTGGGAAACTGTGTTATCTTCAATGTCCTTTTTTAAAAAATATATATTTTATAGATTTTTTTTACAGAGAGGAAGGGAGAGGGACAGAGAGTTAGAAACATCAATGAGAGAGAAACATGATCAGCTGCCTTTTGCACACCCCACACTGAGAATGTGCCCGCAACCAAGGTATGTGCCCTTGACCAGAATGGAACCTGGGACCCTTGAGTTCGCAGGCCGACGCTCTATCCACCGAGCCAAACCAGTCTCGGCTTCAATATCCTTTTTTAAATGTCACCCTTCGTGGCATTAACGGGACTTGGCTTAAGAGCACAGACTGCCTGGGTTTGGTTCCTCACTGACTGGCTCCATGCCCTTGGGCAGTGCATTTAACCTCTCCTTCCTCCTCTGTAAATGGTGCTAACAGTCACAACCACCTGCGAGGGTTGTTGGGAGGGTTACACGAAGAACTATTGGGTGCCCAGCTTCTCCCTGGGTTCTCTCCTTCACTGGCCAGCTTCAGGTCACGTACCTAGTCACTTGGCTGGTTGCTTCTTCAACTCTCTGACCTCTACATATGGGAAACCAGAACTTGGTTCTGAGCTCTCCCTCTATCACACACTCTCTTGAAGTGACCTTATGTGTCCAGGCTTTTGAATTCGTTCTACATGCCAATGACTCCCAAATCTCTTTCTGGAACGCTTACCTTTCCCTAGACTCGATGTCTCCACTTGGATGTCCATCAAATGTCTCCAAGGTATTGTGATCAAAGCACTAATCTTGACACTATTCTCCCACACCCCAATTCTCCTCCTCCCCAAGGCTTCACTGCCTCTTCACGGCCCCACACCCACCTGCCCAGGTCTAAAGCCATATCAAAGAGTCACCCTTGATTCCTCCTTCTCCTTGCTTCTGTGTCTAATTCATCTGAAGTCCCCACAACTCTGCTTCCAGAACTAATACCGGGCCTGTCCGCCCTTCTCCATCCCCACAGTCACTACCCAGACCCAGCCTCCATCGCCTGCCTGGGCTACGCAGACATGCTCTGGTCGCCCGGCATTCACCTTGCCCACAACAATCTACCATCACCATCACCCCCTTTCCTCCTCACCCCCTGCCTTAGACCGCAAGTCAGGCCACGCCCCTCCTCTGCTCACTCTCCAATGCTTCCGTCTCACGTGTCCAAACCCAGACCGCTTTGCCGGGACCACAATGCATTCTGGGACCTAGCTTCTGCATGCCTCTGGGACCACGGCTCCCATCACTCCCCACCTTGTCCCCTACTGTCCAGTGCAGCTCAGTCATCCAGCTCCTTCTCCACCCACAGGGCTGGCTCCTTCCTCTCATTCAGGTCACAGCCCAAACATTGCCTGCTCTGAGACCCTCAGCGTCCAGCAGCCTACACGTGTACAGCCACCTGGCCTGTGGTCATTTCTTTGCCTTTCTTTTCATTCCCGGCATGGAATTTATCAATATTAGATATTTTTGTTTATTTTTTATATGTTACTAGGATCATTTAGCTGGCTTTTCCCCAGTGAAAGACGGAGGGATATTTGTGAAATCAGGAACTATGCTTTCTCACTCATCCCACCTGCAGCAGAGTGCTTAATAAGCATTGGTTAATTTAATGTGTGTGCGGAACGCATTCAGGAATGAACACACTTAAAAAGAGGGGAAAAAATATGAAAGCATCTAAAAATGGCTGAGTGCCCATCTCTGTGGCCCGCCAGCTGGGCCATTAAATGATGCTTCTGAGCTGATTCTGTGGCTGGAGGCATGTGTTTCTAACCGAGGCGCCCTAGAGGGCCCTGTCTCCCCTGCCAGGGCGGATTCTAATGGCAAGCTCCCATTTTCCTGATCTCACTCCCTTTACTCAGAACAGAGCACAGAGACCCAGGCTTCCCTGAAGGAGTGCTGGCTCCGGGGAGGGGCATTCCGGGCTGCTGTCTCCCCTCCCCGGGGAAGGCCCTCTCCTTTGCCAATGGGAGGTGCAGACGCAGATTCAGACAGGCCAGGCCGTGGCTCTGTGAGTCACCCGAAGGTCAGTTCACACAGACCTTGTAGTGAGTCTAGGATGCGCTCTGAAGTAACAGCTTCTGGGAACAGAAGAGACAGAGAAATGAAGCTGTTTAAGCGCCAGGGAAGCTTCTTAGGGACGTGGTGATGGAGCCGGTCCCCTGTGCCCACGCTGCTGTCCAGTGCCCAGAACATTTTTTTTTTTTTTACTTTTTTATTGATTTTCCACAGAGAGGAAGGGAGAGGGATAGAGAGCTAGAAATGTCCATGAGAGAGAAACATCGACCAGCTGCCTCCTGCACACCCCCTACTGGAGATGTGCCCACAACCAACGTACATGCCCTTGACCGGAATCAAACCTGGGACCTTTCAGTCCGACGCTCTATCCACTGAGCCCAAACCGGTTTCGGCACACCCAGAACATTCGTTAAATCAATGACGCAAGGCAGTTGGTGAACTGAGGGAGTGGGGGGAGCCGATCTGAGGGGTGCCGCTGACATGAATGGATGACAGGAGGGCATTGGGCAGCGGAGGCTGCAGAAGGCTCTGTAGGTCCTGGCCGGGAAAGGACCCCGGAGTCCCGCAGCGGTCAAGTGGATCTGAGAAGAGAATGGACCTTCCACGCCTTCTTTATCACCTCGCAGGGATCCTGACCAAGCCGGACCTGGTGGACAAGGGCACGGAAAAGACTGTGGTGAACGTGGCGCAGAACCTGACGTACCGCCTCAAGAAGGGCTACATGATCGTCAAGTGCCGGGGCCAGCAGGAGATCACCGACAAGCTGAGCCTGGTGGAGGCCACCCAGAAAGAAAGGATGTTCTTCCAGGCGCATCCGTATTTCAGGTGAGCGCCCGCGGGACCCTGGAGCTGGGCTCCCTGGGAACCGCTCCCCAACCTCTACCCCCCAGGACGGACCAGCGTGATGACCAAACTGCATATAAAATAGTACAGTATAGCGGAACCCATCCTTGACTTTATTTTTAGTGTTAAATTCGTTGGCTTATTGCCCTAACCGGTTTGGCTCAGTGGATAGAGCATCAGTCTGTGGACTGAAGGGTCCCAGGTCCGATTCCGGTCAAGGGCATGTACCTTGGTTTCAGGCACATCCCCAGTAGGGGGTGTGCAGGAGGCAGCTGATCGATGTTTCTCTCTCATCAATGTTTCTGGCTCTATCCCTCTCCCTTCCTCTCTGTGAAAATCAATAGAATGTATTTTTTAAAATTCATTGACTTATTGAAAGAAATCGTTTTTTCGTGGGCTGTAACAATGGTGCTGATTAAAGGTTGTAATTTGGTGAGCCACAGGGCATAGGGCACCTGGGTTTTCCGAAATGTCTTCACTCATCTTCTCGTGTGCGCCCCATCAAGTCTTAGGAGATGCACATGGCAAGTGAGGATCTTCTCACTTCTGTAGACAAGGATGAGAGGTCAAAGCACCAGTGAAGGAAACAGGACCGGAAGCAGATCTCTGAGCCTCTGGAAACCCATGTTGACCATCATAAATGGTGCACGTGAACATCCGCTTTGGCGCTCCCTCCACTGCGTTAGAGCCCGCAAAGGAGCTGGGTTTTGTGAGGCCTGATCACATGATTGAATGGACACCCTCTCCCCTGGGAATGGACCTTCAGGCCACTGCACAGTGGACATTCTCATTCGCTTAGACCAGTGGTTGGCAAACTTATTAGTCAACAGAGCCAAATATCAACAGTACAACTCTTGAAACTTCTTTTGAGAGTCACATTTTTTAAACTTAAACTTCTTCTAATGCCACTTCTTCAAAACAGACTCGCCCAGGCCGTGGTATTTTGTGAAAGAGCCATCTTAGCATAAAGTCCTCGAGGTTCATTCTTGTGGTCACAAGTGGCAGAATATCCTCCTTTTTAAATGCTGGCTCAGCTCCCATTGCATTGTTAAAACAAACACAAACTCAGAGATCCCCTGAGCAGACAACAGCAGATCAGTCACCCCGGCAATGCTTCACTCGGCTGATTTCACAGACAAGCCGGTGCCCACATGCCTGCTCTTCTTGCTTCTGAAAATCATAAACGAAACTTAAGTTGTTCCCCCAAACTGGCATGAGGCAACCATTAACCAATTCCTCAGCTTTAAGGAAACTCTGGTATGAGAGCCGATCACCACGCAGAAGGAGCTGCCACTGCTTCCTCCTCACATTTTTAAAAAATTAACCCCGATCAGGTACATTGTTTGCAAAGATTTTCTCCCATTTGGTAGGTTCTGTGTTGCTTCTTTGCTCTGTGGAAGCTTTTCAGTTTGATGTAGTCCCACTTTGGTCTATTTTTTGCTTTTCTTCTCAGTGTTTTTGGTGAAATCATTTTCCCCTGTGTTGTTTTTTTTTAAATATATTTTTATTGATTTCAGAGAAGAAGAAAGAGGAAGAGAGAGAGATAGAAACATCAATAATGGAGAGACTCATAGATCAGCTGCCTCCTGCATTCCACGCATTGGGGTCAAACCCACAACCCAGGCATGTGCCCTGACCGGGAAACAAACTGACCTCCTGGTTCATAGATGGATGCTTGACCATTGAGCCACACTGGCTGGGCTCCCCTGTGTCTTTTGTGGGGTTTTATTCAAAGAGCTTTACATTTCTTGTTTTATGTTAAAGCCTTCAATACATTTTCGGTTGGCTTTTGTGTGTGGTATGAGATAAGGATCCAATTTCATTTTTCTGAATGCAGACATATAGGTCTCCTGATATCCTATGTTGAAGAGTAATCTTTGTGCATCTTGGCACCGTTATTAAAATTGAGTTGAGTATATATGCACGCATTTATTTCTGGGTGCCCTATTCTGTGCATGTGTGTCTTTGTGCTAGCATGTACTCTTTTGTAATAACAAACTGTAGCTTTGTAATATATTTTGAAATCAGGAAATGTGGTGCCTCCCACTTTTTATTTTTAATATATTTGTATTGATTCCAGAGAAGAAGGGGAGGGCAAGAGATAGAAACATCAATGATGAGAGGGGATCATTGATCGGCTGCCTCCTGCATGTCCCTTATTGGGGATGGATCCCGCAACCCGGGCATGTGTCCTTGACCAGAATGGAACCTGGGACCCTCCATTCCACGGGCTGACGCTCTGTCTACTGAGGGCCAAACTAGCAAGGGCTGGTCCCTCCCACTTCATTCTTTTTCCTCAAGATTGATTTGGCTACTCAGGGGTGAATATTTGTTACCAAAAATAAAACACGAGTTTGGACAAATCACTCCACTGCTACAAAGTTAGGTTGGTTTTGTTTTCCTGTGGATGAAAAGATCCCTTACTTCAGTGGTCGGCAAACTGCAGCTCGCGAGCCACATGCGGCTCTTTGACCCCTTGAGTTTTTACCAAAGGCCAGCTTAGGAGGACCCTAATTAAGTTAGTAACCTTGTACCTATCTATAAAATTTGAATCTCAAAAGAAATTTCGATCGTGTACTGTTGATATTTGGCTCTGTTGACTAATGAGTTTGCCGACCACTGCCTTACGTCATCAGTTTGTGGGATGATAAAAAGAGAAGGCAGATGTAACCTTCCTAGCGCCGTGCGTGCCTCAGATAGGCTCATCCCATAATTAGCATTTGTCTTTCCCCCTCGCTCCCAGGCTTCTCTGATACCATGCCCTCCCCCCCACCCGGGGAGCTGAGTGAGCTCACTCACCCACTCACAAAGGCCAGGATGTGGGCAAAGGACCATGTGGGCCCTTCCCAAACTCACTGCACTGTCTTGTTTCAGAGTCCTCCTGGAGGAAGGCAAGGCCACAGTGCCCCGCCTGGCAGAGAGACTCACCACTGAGCTCATCTGGCACATCAACGTGAGTCAAGGGTTGGCTGCAAGTTATAAAAATTGCAGCCTGCGTGAATCTCTCTCAGTCACCAAAGGGCTATGACACACTGCATTGAACTCTCCAAATAGCACACAAGCACATTCTGAAAACCAAATAAACCAAATGGCTGCTGGCCAGAGGCTCCGAGGTCAGCGTCTGAAACAGGGGAGGAACAGGGCATGATCTGGAGACAAAAAGGGGAACCGGTCAGCTTGGGGGAAGCAGGAAGAGAAACCATAGTACCAGCTCAGCACGGTAAAAAGCAATGAACGCTGAGGTAGCAGATTTCTCTCTTTTCAGCGGTCCTTAACACTTCACAGTACAAACATAAGACATTTTCCCAGCCTCAGACTTGTAAGGAATATGTATTTGGTTTCCATGGATTCTCAAACTTTTCATGATGTTGTGAAATATGGTACAAGCGTGACTTAGTGGCTTAGTGCTTCTTCTTCTTTTTCTTTTTCTTTTTTTTTTTTTTTTTAATAGATTCCATTGATTTTTTTACAGAGAAGAAGGGAGAAGGATAGAGAGCTAGAAACATCTATGAGAGAAAAACATTGATCAGCCACCTCCTGCACGCCCCCTACTGGGGATGTGCTCACAACCAAGGCACATGCCCTTTGATTGGAATCGAACCCGGGACCCTTCAGTCCACAGGCACACACTCTATCCAGTGAGCCAAACCACCGAAGGCGGCTTAGTGCTTCTTGAGACCTAGTCATGGAGCTTGCCTGAACCTTTGTACATGAGGCTGAACCACAGGGCAGGACTGAAGGTTAACCCCAGAGCAGAGATGACCCCCGGGCCTGGGTTTCGTCCATGCTAAACTGCTCAACTGCGAGTCAGACCAAGACAATGAATGCTTTTGAGCCAGAAAACACACACTCAAAACATATGTGGTGGGCCCTGGCTGGGTGGCTGTTTGTTGGTGAATCATCCCATACATCAAAAGGTTTTGGGTTCGATTTCCGGTCAGAGTGTGTATGGGAAGCAACTGATCAATGTTTCTCACATCAATGTTTTTCTCTCTCTCTCTCTCTCTCTCTCTCTCTCTCTCTCTCTCTCTCCCTCCCCCCTTCCTCTCTCTAAAAAATCAAATAAGAAAAAAAAAGACATATTTGGTGAGAAGGGGACAGTGGACCTGAGAGGCAGTGCACACAAGAATCCCCTTGAAATTTGGTGAAAGCTCACATCCCTGGGCCCAGTTTCTGAGTCAGCAGGTCGAGGGTGGGGCCCCGGATTTGCCCTTGTAAGTCCCCAGGCGATCTCGGGAACACACTTAGAGAAGGACTGACTCTAGCGGAATCCCCTCAGTGTGCAGAAGGAGGCACCAAAAGATAGAACATTGTCTAATTGCAAAACCAAACACGTGTTTCTGCAAAAAGATGTTGCATTTTGATAACATTTTTGATAACACATTTCTCAACACTTAAAGTTTTACATTAAAATTAAAATTTGTAGTATTTTAAATTAATTTTTCATGTATATCAGGATTCAATTTTGGTAATTGTAATTTGAAATATACATATATATGTTTTGTTTTGTTTTGTTTTAAAGAGCCCAGGAGGCCTTATTACCTTCTTGGCGCCCCCACCTTTACCGCCATTTTGTGGAGCCTTGACAAGCTGCCTCTGAGTCTCAATGACCTCCTGCCGGGCTGGCTGCAGCAACCTTGGCACCGAAGCAGGATTGGGGGCACTGCTCACTCAGGTGTCTTTACCGGCAGGGTCCACCTGTCTGGGCTTTGGTGAGCAGGGTGCAAACTGGAACCGAGCCACTTACTAGCTCAGCAAGGCTGTCCAGCTATGGGCCTCTCTGAGCTTCCGGTTCCTGTCCTGGAAAAAGGCCATGAAGCCGGTGCTTCCCCACACCCAGGGGCGTCACTGAGACACAGGGCGTGGCCACAGGCAGCCCTCGTGGAGCGCTCTAGGCCCTCTGTTCTCCTCACCTGCATGGTGATTGGTTAGGACTGTCCCCAGCCTGGCACCAACCCCCATGGCATAGCTTCTACCAAAGCGCCCTTTCTCAGTTTATGACCTTCAGATGCTCACCCAGGCCACGTGTTCCTAGAGAAAGCTGACACTGTGTTCAGGTGTAATTGATCTAGAGACACAGACACTTACCTAAACCAAACGAAACCAAGATCTGCCCCTCCCCATCTTCCTCGCTGTAGAACAGAACCACGGATTCTGCTCCAGCTCCTTAGTGGGCCTTTGCCTCAATGCCTCACACAGCGACAGAACCCCTCCCTCCGTCCTTGACTTCCCAGTGGGTTCTGCTCCTGTGCCCAAGACACCTGTCAATGCGCTCCAGGCTGCGGTGTCTCACTGCTGGCTGTTATTTTGTTCAGAAATCACTGCCGCTGTTGGAGGATCAGATCCGAGAGAGCCACCTGAGCTCCATGGAGGAGCTGCGCCAGTGCGGGGAGCACATCCCCAACACCGATGCCGACAAGATGTTCTTTCTGGTCGAGGTGAGGACTCCCGGGCGCCAGGTGACACTCGGGCACAGAATCTGGCCTCTCCCTGAGGCGGCCACACCCTCCCAGGTGGCACAGCGCATCTCCGGGGCCTCTGTGCTCCCCTGCCTGGGTCCTGTGGGGCCCTGCCTCCCTCCAGTGTCACCTGTGAGAGGAGTGTGGGTGGGTGATGTACTGCCAGCTCCCTCACCCTCTGCACCCCGGCCCGGCTCCTCAACCACAGCACAGTGGAATGACGTTACCTCTTTTCCAGAAAATCAAAGTGTTCAATCGGAACATTGAAAGGTTAGTAGATGGAGAAGAAGTGGTGAAGGACAAAGAGACACGCTTATACAACAAACTCCGGGAGGAGTTTAAACAGTGGGTCCGCGTACTTGCAGCCAATTCCCAAAAGGGTGAGTCTTGGACAGGGCTGCCCCAGCAGCAGCGTCGTAGTTACCAAGGCCAGGAGCTACCCCCAGCACAGGCAGTGTGGGGTACTGATTGCCCACCCCAGAGACCCTGGCCTGCGGCGTGCGGGCATGCATGACTGGGCGGGAGCCTGCCCTCACCCACTCCACAGAAAGCAGCTCCGCATCCCAGACTTGCTTCTCTCTCGCATCTTTGTTGTGAGGCTAGGCAATCCCGCTTCCCCCATTTCTCCCTTCTGGTAACCCCGAAGCCGAAACCAGAGGTGAAGGCTTTGGTCAGAGTCTCCTGGCTCTGTCTGGCATGCTTCCAACTTCCATTCTGCTCCAGCCAGGATGAAAGTGGGCTGCGTGTGCGTGTGTGCGTGCGTGTGTGCGTGTGCGCACGTGTGTGTGCGCGTGTGCATGTGTGTGCACGTGTGTGCGCGCGTATGTGCATGTGTGCGTGTGTGTGTGTGTGTGTGTGTGTGTGTGTGTGTGTGAGTATTGCATTTTTGTCCATTCTGGCACTTGATAAAAATAGTACTGTTACCTAGCCGGTGCGGCTCAGTGGTTGATGTCAACCTATGAACCAGGAGGTCATGGTGCAATTCCTAGTCAGGGCACATGCAGGAGGCAGCCATCAGTGATTCTCTCTCATCATTGATGTTCTCATTTCCCTCTCCCTTCCTCTCTGAAAGCAATAAAAATATTTTTTTTAAATGTCTGCCACTTTCAAAAAAAAATAAAAACAAAAAAAAGCACTACTCATTTCCACAGTAGAATTCCTCTAACCCTAGTTTAGCTGAATTTTTGAGAGACTTGTAAGTGAAACATGTAACTTCTTATTTTCAATGAACTCATCTGCTTCCTTTCTATCAACTATACACACTCAACATATTCTCGGGGTGATAACTCTCAGTTGAAATACATTTTTTTTAGAGTTAGATTTTGTTCCTGAAGGTCCCTGTTAGAACTTGTATGTTTTTCATTATGAAAAGGACTCCCGTTTATGCCAGGGTTCTTGTCCAAGCATTACGAAGGGTTTAGCAATCTGGAGAAAGGAGCTGTGCTGCATGTAGATTTGAGAAGAAGTCCAAAGACGAAAGATAGTTTTAAAAGGCATTGGGGGTCAGAGGAGCTTCAGCTAAAGAAGCTAAAGACTCTCATCTTGTCTAGAACCTTTGCTTTTTATTAACACAATTTGTCCTAAGGCAAGGTGGAGATAATACACTTCAAAGGGTAGAGTTTCAAAGGGTAGGATTTACAGAAGCATTGTTAGATTGGGAACAGCCTACACCTGTTCAGGTGTTTGGCCAATAGGAGGCAATAATGTGTAGATTAAGATGCCCTGAGTTGTCTGGCAGCTAACAATCCTATTCAGGTTTGGGGGAGATGCTTTTTAGCCTTCCCAACAGGTAATTACATATGTGGCTCAGCCCTTGTTGAGCCCCCCCAAGCTTCATCAACCTTTTGATGAAACTCTTGTAATCATGACATGCTGACATTGGTTCCTGGCACTTTAGAAGCATTGCCTTAGGATACATATAGTAGGTGAGCAAGACTTTTAAAAATGCCTTTATCTTTAAAAATGTCTGTGGTTTGTTTCACTTTGCAGTTAAAAATATCATTCATGAAGAAGTCTCAAAGTATGAAAACCAGTACCGGGGCAAAGAACTTCTTGGGTTTGTCAATTACAAGACGTTCGAGACCATTGTGCAGCAGTACATCCAGCAGCTGGTGGAGCCCGCCCTGAGCATGCTCCAGAAGGCCGTGGGTGAGGGGCTCTCCCAGCACTGCCCATGGTCTCCATGCCTTGAGGGAGAGACTGGGTTGGAATGACCAACTGCAGCCTGCAGATCTCCTTTGCCCATTTGGGAAAGAAGGGTGCCAGTGCATTGGGCTTCACCTAGTCAGACCTACCCTCCACGCAGCTGTGTGAGGAAGAGCCGGATGCTCACCCGGGGAGGATCACACCTTCCAGGAACGACAGGAAATTGAAGGCACCTGCGCAGGGAGGGTGGTGGCCATGGATCTTATGTCTCCCCAGGACTGTGTACCATCTCTTCCTTCTCTCACTGAAGTCTATAGGTCTGAATAGGGGCCCATACTATGATTTCCCTGCCCTGTGCCATTAAGCCATGTGATTCCTGCTTGCATCTCACTGATGTTTGGTTTTTCCTTTGGTCAGAAATCGTCCGGCAAACGTTCATTGAAGCAGCCAAAACACATTTTGGCGAATTTTCCAACCTTAATCAAACAGCCCGGGTAAGTACCCCCAGTTCATCTGCTGGGCACCTGTGCAGATGTATTAGGGTCTAGCCTTCGAAAGAAGGCGCGTGTGTACTCCATTTAGACATGCAAGGGTGGGGATAGCATTGTACCCTTGCGGGCAGGCGAAGTGAGCAGCAGCGCTGTTTTGCTTCTGCCCGGGTGTTGAGGGGCCCTTCCTGGGAGAAGTAGAACACAGCACTGACCTTGTTCTCTCGATCCCTTGTGTCCTAGCAGGACATAACTGATTGTATGACTGTCCCTAGTAACTGGCGAGTATTTTGGGCCTTTTTCCTTCATGAAGGACAGCATTGTCTACTAATCCTGGTCCAACGTTTTTATTAGTTTGACTTAAAAATATTGCCACCACTGTGTGGTGCCAGGGTTCTTGTCCCAGCAATCTGGAGAAAGGCTGTGCATAGATTAAGTAAGAGTCCAGAGATGAAAGATAATTGTGAAAGGCATTGGGGGTCAGAGGAGCTTCAGCTAAAGGAACTAAAGATTCTCCTTGTCTCAGACCTTTGCTTTTTTATTCACACAGTTTGTCCTAAGGCAAGGTGGAGATAATACACTTCAAAGGGTAGGGTTTACACAAGCATTATCAGGTTGGAGAATAGTCTACAGCTGTTCAGGTGTTTGGCCAACAGGAGGCAATAACGTGTAGGTTGAGATGCCCTGAGTTGTCTGGCAGCAAATATTCATCCTATTCAGGTTTGGGGGAAGTGCCTATTAGCCAATCCAATAGGTAATTACATGTGATTCAGCCCTTGTTGAGCCCCCAAGTTTCATCAACCTTTTGATAAAACTTTTGTAATTATGATATGCTAGAACTGGCCTCTGGGAGTGTGGGTTTCCACTTGGCAACTTAGCCACCCTGCCTGAATCCCAGTCGCCATATAGGGAAGTGAGTGGCTCCAGATAAAGCTCTGCCCAGCTTCGGCTGTAGCCAGAATCTCATTCCTCACCATTTAAAGCCTCAGGCCTCCTTTGCCCTTAAATTATTTTTTAAATACGTTTTTATTGATTCAGAGAGAGGAAAGGAAAGGGAGAGAGCAATGGAAACATCAAAGATGAGAGAGAATCCTCGTTGGGTTGCCTCCTGCATGCTCCCTCCTGGGGATTGAGCTCTCAACCTGGGCAACAGGGAATCGAACCATGAGCTCCTGGTTCTTGAGTTGACGATCAATCACGGAGATGCCTTAAATTATTCTTAATTCTATGTTCAACATCACAGTACTCCCTGAGTAGTTGAAATAACGAGGGGGGACCAAAACAGCAGCAAATGCCTCTCTTTCTGACCCAACCAGAACAAGATTGAAGACATAAAAACAAAGCAAGCAGAAACAGCAACAAATATGATCCACCTGCAGTTCAGGATGGAGCAGCTGGTTTATTGTCAAGACCAGATTTACAGCGAGATTCTACAAAAAATTCGGGAACAGACCTTTAACACGGACGGAAGCATTTCACAGGCTTCTCCCCTGAGACTGTCTTCGAATACTCCTCCGTCTTCTGTTTCCTCCATCACTGAGATCGGGATGCATCTGAACGCATACTTCCTGGTGAGTGTGGGCACACGTGGCCCATGCTGGGGCACGCTGTCTGAGAGGCGCTTACCTGGGCGAAGAAGGGACGGGTCTTTTCTATTCTGATAAGCGACTCATCTATTCTCCATCCTCTAACTGGACCTGTCAGACACGTCTAGTGAATTTCCCCCAATCAGGTTCTTCAGGTGGCAGAGCATGTACTCAAAAGTCACTTCAACCCCAAAGTTCTTTTTATTTCATGCTATGCAGGAAGTACGAAATTACTGTTCTCAGAGTACAGCAAAATACGACTCATCTTGCTGGTCATGGTTTGCTCTCCTTGATGTTTCGAAGGCGTTCAGCCCCTGGCGTGCTTCACACTCACCAGCTGCACAAAACAGGAATGAAATTCCTTTCCTGAGATGACGTGGCCCCATCAGCTTCATGGTTTCTAACCCGCTCCCCACCCCCCAACCCCACTTGTGGACTAAAGCAGCAATTTCCAACTGATGTGCCACAAAAATATTTTAAAAGACATTTTTATTGATTTCAGAGAGAGGAAGGGAGAGGGAGAGATAGAAACATCAGTGCGGCCCTAGCTAGTTTGGCTCAGTGGATAGAGCACATGTGTCAAACACAAGGCCCTCGGGCCAAATCCGTCCCGCCAGGCCTTGCAATGTGGCCCGCACCGCGCTGTCATCACTGCACTCCGCTGCGTTTCCATCACAATGACAGTTTATGACTGTTCAGTAAACCATTCGGCCCGCGATTTAGGCTGGATTTTAGATTTTGGCCCCTTCTCTGATTGAGTTCGACACCCCTAGGATAGAGCATCAGCCTGCAGACTGAAGCATCCTGGGTTCGATTCTGGTCAAGGGCACCCCCAGGTGTCCAGGTTCAATCCCCAGGTTCAAATCCCCCTTCTTTGACCAGAATCGAACCCTGAACCATTCACTCCGCAGGCCGACACTCTATCCACTGAGTCAAACCGGCTTTGGCAAGATTTTTAAAACATGCAATTCCTGACTATTTAGTCAGAAGCACTGACCTCTTTCCCTTAGATTATCAACTTAAAAAATGACAACAGCCAACACAACAATAGCTGTCCTGAGTGAATGAATCAAAATTACACCTATTTTTTTTTTTTTGTCAGATCACCAGACAACATAATATATTTTTTGGGGTGCCGCAGAATTTTAGTAATTAGTTCATGTGTGTCGCGAGAGGAGAAAGGTTGAAATCACCGGACTAAAAGTATTAGGGCAAGCAGAATGGAAGGTAGCTTTTCAACTGTAAAGAAGCCCAACTACTTAACCTTTTCATAATCAGAGTAAAAAGCTGAGTTACCCAGATGTGGAGTCCAGCTGCCAGGCAAGCTGGACATGCCCATGGAGAGAGGGTGTGAGGGGAGGACTGAAGCAGGTCCTGATCTGGCCCCAGAACTGGGCCAGGAGGTCTCTGCCCACAGGTGGAGTGAGGCCGAGGGAGGGGCTCCTGGGAAGGCGGGGATTCGCACCAGGAGCTTGGGGTTTGCTGGCCTCTCCGGTGGGTTCTTAGGTAGGAAAACTGGGCACCCCAGACAGAAGCTCCTCGTGGTTTGATACTGAACACTGGAGGGAAGTGGACGGGACCACCAGGACTTAGCAAGGCGGCCCTGCGTGCATCCAGAACCCCAAGGCTTCTCTCTGCAGCCACAGGCCTCGGGGCCAGACCCCTCCAGCTGACCCTTCTCATCGCCTCTTCCAGGAGACCAGCAAGCGGCTCGCCAACCAGATTCCATTCATAATCCAGTATTTCATGCTCCAAGAGAATGGCGATTACTTGCAGAAAGCCATGATGCAGATCCTGCAGGAAAAGGACCAGTATTCCTGGCTGCTCCAGGAGCAGAGTGAGACCGCCCTCAAGAGGAAGTTCCTGAAGGAGAAGATCTACCGGCTCACCCAGGCGCGGCGCGAGCTCTACAAATTCTCCTCTTAAAGGGGCGGATAGATGGAAGGGCAACAGTACTTGGGAGTTTTCTCTTAGGCCGGTTCGTTGTAAGGGGATGTGGCGCAGCCAGTGGCTTCCGGTTCGGGCCAGCCTTTCCTGTGGCTGTCTGTCCATCTTCGCTGAACTGCCCCAGAGTGTAGACCTCAAGCCTACACTTGCTTAGAGCTGTCACCTGCACCTGCTTGAACAGATGTCTCTCCAGCCCACTGCCTCCAGCTACAGCTTTAACTACCGCTGTCATTCCTTGTTCATTTGTCTCTCCCGGCCCATCAGATCAGGAGACCCCCAGAGAGGAAAAGTGAGTATTATAGTCTTCTTCTGTATTTCCAGAATCCTCCGTGGCACCTGGCACATAGTAGCTGCTCAATAAATGCTATCTCAGTGAGCAAATGAATGATGGAGATTCCCGGAGGCCATGGCTGGAATCAGACTTTGCTTATTGGGGATGGTGTCCCTGAGCTGGTCACTTTCAGATGAATTGGGTCATGCCACCTGCTGTGATCACATTTCCCAGCTTCCTCTGGGAGAGAAGGACCGGAACGATACTATTATTAATTATAGTAGAGGTTTAGAGCATGAAATTTGTGCACTTTAGGAGGTGTCCCCACCTGCTTACTGCTTCTTACCACCCCGCTCACTGCTCCTTACTGCTGCCTCTGAGGCGGCTCCTGCCACCAGGACTGTGCTCACCAGTTCTGAGCCTGGCTTCTGGCTGAGCGGCGCTCCCCATGTGGGAGAACACTGACCACCAGAGGGAAGCTCTGCATTGAGCGTCTGCCCCCTGGTGGTCAGCCCACATCATTACGACAGGTCATTTTGCTGTTCATTCGATTTGCATATTAGCCTTTTATTATATAGGATTGTTTCCCTAGTTACAACAAGCTCCTGTTGCTACGTGTTATTTTTTTTTACTTTTTTATTGAATTTATTGGGATTACACCTTTTATATATTAAATCTTAAAGGGAAATTTAGTAATTAAAAAAACTTTAAAGAAAAATTATGGAGTTTCACACCAGTGGTCATCTCTAGATAGGAGGAGAGTTAAGCGATCCCCACCTCATAGGAATTTTAGGAGAGTTAACTGAAACCATTTCTACAAACTGCCTGTCCCAGGAGCTTGTGTTAAGAAATATCAGCAATTCTTTCCTCCAGCAAAGCCTCTTTTTCTTTTTCTTTTTTTTTCTATCTCCAAAGAGCAGTCCTCACTATTGGAGCTCTTCCGCCTATACTCATGTGTAGTTCTCTGATACTTTGTGAGCCAATTGTAGATAGAAGTCCAATCTCATTCTCGTGCATGTGGATGTTGAGTTTTCCCAGCCCGAGTTGTTGAAAAAAAACTGTCCTTTCCCTCCTTGGCCTGGCACCTTGTCAAAAATAATCAGACCAGATATGAAGGCTTATTTCTGGGCTCTCTGTTCTGTTCCATTGGTCTGTGTGTCTGTCTGTCTGCCAGTGCACAGTTGTCATAACTGTAGCTTTGTAGTACGTTTTGAATTTTTCAGCTTTGTTTGTTTTCAGCATTGTTTTGGCTATTTGTAGTCCCTTCGGATTCCGTGTGAATTTTAGGATGGGTTATTTTTTATCTCTGAAAAAAAAAGAAAAAAGTCCTTGGGATTTTATAGGCATTGCATTAAATCTGCAGATCACTTTGGATAGTATCTGCATTTTTAATAATATTAAGTCTTCCATTCCATAAACACAGGATGTCTTTCCACTCATTTAATTACCTATTTTAATTTCTTGAATCAATGTTTTGTAGTTTTCATTGTACAAGTCTTTCACTTCCTTGGTTAAGTTAGTTCCCAAGTTTTTTATTCCTTTTGGTGGTATTGTAAATATAACTGGTTTTTTTTATTTTTTCTTTCTAATTATTCATTATTAGTCTACAAAAAATGCAACTGATTTTTATGTGTCCAATTTGTGCCTTTTCACTTTGTTAGATTCATTTATTAGTTATAACAGTTGTTGTTTTTTGAGGGGGGGGGTTGTTTTTTGTGTGGAATCTTTATGGCTTTCTACCTACAAGCTCATACCATCTCAATTTTATCTGTACCTTGCCCACTAGCTCAGGCTAGAACGTTCAATGCTATGTGGAACGAAAGTGCCAAAAGTGGGGATCTGGTTTTAAAGAACTTTTGTCAGATTGAAACTAAAGATGAAGACAACTTAAAAGACAGAACATTATTTTAGGTATTCTTTGCTTTTTTTAAAAATGTGGCTTCTCCCCCCTTATTGTATAAGTTAGTCAATACAGAGAGACGGTGGCAGAGCTGAAGAGAAGAAACAAATCTCCTCAAACTATTGTATACTGTTGTGAAAATAGCCTGAGAAAAATAAAGTCTGGTACTTACTATTTGTTCCATAAATTGTATATTCAATCTTTCCCTACATGTTCAATATGTTTCACACATATGTATACACACTCACACACACACACACACACAAACACACAAGTTAACTGCTGCAAGGAACACTTTAAGATCTCTGTGGCTTGCCTGGTCAGCGTGACTCGGGGGTTGAGCATCAACCTATGAACCAGGTGGTCACAGTTCAATTTTGGGTCAGGGCAGAGGCCAGGGTTGTGGCCTTGACCCCCAGTAGGGGGCATGCAGGAGGTCAATCAATGATTCTCTCTCATCATCTCATCATTGTGTTGTTTTTCTCCCTCTCCTTTCCTAAAAATAATAAAAAACAAAATCTCCACAGCATAACGGTGTGTTCCCCACTCAGAGCATGCAGTGTAAGGTGGGCTGGCAGGGTCCAGAGCCACTCAGGCCTCCAGGCACCAGCCTCCCGCCATGTAGTGGCCCCACCATCGTGGGGGCCTTGCAGCCTCCACCAGACCCCCTGTATCAGGCAGGAAGGATTGCAAGGGAGGTTTCCAGGAGCCAGGCCTGGGAGCTGGGTACATCACTTCCACATTCTATGGGCAGAACTGGGGCCTGTGGCCACTCCTAACTGCAAGGCAAGCTGGGAAATGTGGTCCAGCTAGCCAGACGGGAGAAAGAGGGAAGGGATTTGCACCTTGCCACACCTGTCCCTCTAACTCAGATGTGTTTCCTGCTCTTCCTTCTTATCCCAGGCTTGCTCACTCACACAGCCCCCCCCCACACACACCCACACACACACAGGGGATTCCTCCTCCAATGTTACCGTGGAACTGGGGTTTTGTACCTAACAAGTGTGGAAATAAAGGAAGGCCGCCCGGATGTGAACAAGAAACGTTATTTATTCACAGCTGACTAGGAAGGAGTCAGCTCCCGTCACGTGTGCCCTGTGAGGTTGGCTAGGGTGCACATTTACCTTTCTCTGGTTGGTCCTAAGTTGAAAGTGGGGACAAAGATTAGAGAAGCTATCTGTTACGAATCAAGCCGGGCATGCTTTGGGCCAGTTGTTACAGGGTCATCATTTGGCTTCTGAACTGGTTACTAGAGGTAAGCTGTCTGACTTCCTACATGTCTGAAGTTCAGCAGTTGGCTCCTGGGCTGGTTACTGCAGATACTGGGTTGGTTTCCTGTGCAGTGGCTGCAGGCTCGGGGTTCTATTTTTATATGTGGTTTGTCCGTGTGTGCTGTATAAGGTCGGCTCTCACCGCTGACCTTATCCTGTGAGACCTTCCGCTCACCTCTGCCCTGGACACAGCAGACCTGCTCCCGCAGGTATATCTGCTTGGATCAAAATCTGGCAGTCCGCCTGTGCATGTGATCCATGCCCCTCCTCCCCTCATGAGGCTACCCTGACATTCCTCAGAGGGCTGGAAGTTGTTATTTTGGGATGGGGGTTAGGGAAAAGTTTGTGTTCTGTAATCAACGGTATAGTGATACAACCACGGAGTATCCATGAAGAGGTAGCCACAGATGGGGTAAACAAGTTTGAATCTCCTATCGTGTCCTGTGGGAAGCCACTGCTTGCCAATACTGGTGTGAGTGTGCACCAAGGAACGCAAGGCGGATGGACCTTGAACATTAGTTAGCAAGGCTGACACTAAGCACCCATTGTTCCCATTGTTCGTGTTGAGATAGCGGTGGCTCAAAGCCATTTCCTGGCCTGATAGCCTCCAAGTAAATGTTTACTGGTCTTCACTGCCCTTTGAGACTGTCTGTTTGCTATCTGTTTGCCATGCTTTACTGAGGGCGGGATGAGTATCTAACACTGAGTAAAAAGGGGACTAGGCCCGCATGAAAGTGTGCCTCTTTGCTGGGAGCCAATTCCAGCATGTCATAATTACAAGAGTTCCATGAAAAAATTGGTGAAGCATGGGCGGCTCAACAAGGGCTGAGCCACATTTGTAATTACCTGTTGGAAAGGCATTTCCCCGAACCTGAATAGAATAATCGTTTGCTGCCAGACAGCTCAGAGCATCTTAAATCTGCACATTATTGCCTCCTGTTGGCCAAAAACCTGAACAGCTGTAGGCTATTCCCCAACCTGACAATGCTTCTGTATCCTACCCTTTGAAACCTTACCCTTTGAAGTGTATGTCTCCACCTTGTTGTAGGACAAATTGTGTTAATAAATAGCACAGGGTCCTTAGACAAGGCATAGTCTTCAGTTCCTTTAGCTCAGAGGTTCTCAACCTTTGGGAGGCAAACAACCCTTTTACAGTGGTAGCCTAAGACCATCGAAAAACACAGATATTTACATTATGATTCATAACAGTAGCAAAATTACAGTTATGAAGTAGCAACAAAAATAATTTTATGGTTGGGGATCACCACAACATGAGGAACTGTATTAAAGGGTCACAGCATTAAGAAGGTTGAGAACCACTGCTTTAGCTGAAGCTCCTCTGACCCCCAATGCCTTTCAAAATTATCTTTTGTCCTTGGACTCCTTCTTGAATCTACACATCAGCCCCTTTCTCCAGATTGCTAAACCCTTCATAAGGCTGGGACAAGAACCCAGCACCTCTTCAGGAAAAAGGTTCCATCTGGCCCCCCCAATGCCTTCTAAATTCATTTTTCTTGGATAGCATTTTCATTTGTGCGTCAGCCCCTCCTTCAGATCCTTATCCCTTGAAACCCTAAAATGCCCCTTTTGTCATGCATGGTGACAGGGTATGCTGGCTACCTATTGTTACATAACAAATCACCCCAATGTTTACCCCTGGAATTTCTTATCTAATGGGGGGGGGGGGGAGGAGGGGGAGACAGTAACTTACAGCCAAGTCCTTTTCCCTGGAACCTTATATGGAGAGCCAGTCTTTGCAGATCTGATCAAGTTAAAAATCCTGACATGGAGAGATGATCCTGGATTACCCAGATGGGTCGGGTCCTACATGGAATCACACACACGTTCTCCTAAGAGAGAGGCAGAGGGAATTCTAACTACAGAGGAGAAGTCAACATAAGGATGGAGCAGAGAGGGAGATTTGAAAACGCTAAGCTGCTGGCTGTGAAGAAGAAAAGAGAGTCCACAAGCCACGAAATGCAGGAAAAGCAGCTCCAGGGGTCTGGAAAGGCAAAGAAAGGCACTGTGCGTAGAGGGGGTGCAGCCCTGTCAACTCCAGGTCTTGAACCCATGGAACCCATCTTGGACTTCTGGCCTCCAGAACCTCCAGAGAGTACATTGCACCTGTTTTAAGCCACCGAGTTTGTGGCCATTTGTTAGAGCTAAGCCTTAGCTGCTAAGGCCTCTAGGCTCACTGATGGGGCTGTGGACAGGCCCTCCTGCGGGATACACACACACACACACACACACACACACACACACACCAATTCCTTATCATCAGGCCACGGACTGGGACGTGGCCACAACACCGCAACCCAAATGAAAGGTCTATAGAACTATCGGGATGGCATTTTTGTAAATGAATTTTATTTTATTTTCCTTAAAGCCGCCCAAGTGATTGTGATGGCTGGCAGGTGCGGCTATGGCTCTACAATGCAAACGCAGTGGGCTCCTGTGAGGGTACATGGCACCCAGCAGACGCAGAGGAGATCTGGGGGGGGGGGGGGGGGGGGGGCGTGTGAGTGATGGCTGCCAGGTAACAGGAGCACTGGCCCGCAGGAAAGAGTGAAAAGGACTGTGAAGATCCATACACAGAAGCTTCCCCCCACCCACCCACACACCCATGTGTCACCAGGTGAATGCCAGGGGAGCAGCTGGCCGTCTCCCCTCACTGCCAGGCCGGGTCTGCAATCAGACCAGATGCACAGCAGCCTTCTCGCGCTTGAATTGCAAAGGAAACACCCGAGGATCCCCTTAAAATGAGGGCTGATTCTATGGTGGGAGGCGCGGGGCAGATCCTGAAGCCAGTGCTGCTGGTTCCAGAAGCTCGGGGCTAGGTCGCAAACAGAGGAGAAAACGAAACTGGGCAGATGACAACTGACCCTGGACTGGTGCTCGGGGCAGGACAGAGGGGGCCTTAGCGGGGCGCGCTGCTCTGCCGGTAGCCGGAGGCCTCCGAAGTGGGCGCTTGAGGGCGGCCCCGCAGTCCCGCACCCCCTCTCTGCGCTGCACCCCAGTCCAGGCTCCTCCAGAAGCCTGAGCAGTGGCGAGAGCAGACCACACCCCCGGCCCCGCCCCCTTCCCCGGCCCGCCCCCTTCTCCAGCACCAACCCCTCTGCTTCCCCTGCACCAGGTTTTAGGAATCCAAGGGAGAGCCTGGGAAACTGAAACAGAATCTGAGTTCATTAGGAAAAGCCAGACGGTGGAGGAGGGGCAGGCAGGAGACTGTGAAGGAAACCCAGAGGCTTAGGAATACTCCCTCTGCAGACCCAAGGCAGTCCATTCATTCATCCATCCATCCATCCATCCATTCATTCATCCATCCATCCATTCGTTCTAGAACATTGATTGAATCCCCATGCCAGGGACTACCCTGGACTCCAAGTGTCACAGCCCGGTGCCAGAACGGACGTTCCCAGAGTCACAGAGGCCCAGGCTGTGCAGGGGCCTTGCTTCCTGGGCTGGGGACGGGGATGGAGGGAGCATGGGGCCCAGGGAGAAGGGTGGCCAGCGGCTGCGGGGCTGCAGGGTGAGGAGCAGAGCAGGCAGGGCTGTCTGGCCGGAGAGGGGCCCAGCGTCGGGCCCATGTCACCCAGGCCCCTCACAGGCTGCTGTCCCCCAGCAGAGCTGTGACCACCATGTGGAGCTGTTCCACCGCTCTTCTCACAGGGAACCAAGTTTCCTTCTTCTCCACACCCTGAACGGGGAACTTCCTGGTGGCATTGAATGGCACCGACAGTCATTGGCTGACACCTATTCCTGTATTATTGCTGAATCACACCCGGCACGCCCCCTGGCTCTGGAGGCTCTGCCCTGGAATGGGGGTGTCAGAACCAATGGGTGCCAAAGGCCTGGGAGGCACAGACTGCAGGAGGCATTGGCACCTACGGAGAGGGCATGGCAGAGGGCCAGAGGCCAGGACACAGGCTTTTTAGAGGAGAAGGACCCTGCCGGACCGCCTTCCAAACGTGGTGCCTGGGGCACCGCTCTCACCTTCTCCGGGCCCTCACTCTGGGCCGGCTGTGGCTCCTGCTGAGTCCATTCCCTGACAGGAGGGAGGCCTGGGGGAGCCTCCTGCAGGGTGGAGACAGTGTCATTCCTCAGGGTGAGGCCCACCGTCCACGCCTACTACCCCCCACCCCCCCACACTTAACCTTGCATTTCAGCAGCAGTTCACCCCCTCCGGAGCCCCAGGGCCGCCTGCTCCAGCCCGCCAGGAAATGCTGTCACTGTTCTCTGTCACTAGGGTGCAGGGGACCAATGCCTCGCCACCCTGGTGCTGCTGCCTTTTGGGATATTGCTTGTGAAAGAGGAGACAGAGGGCCAGAGGCCAGGACACAGGCTTTTTAGAGGAGAAGGACCCTGCCGGACCGCCTTCCAAAGGAAGAGAGCACGTGGCAGGGGGGAAGACGCCTTCTGAGGGGAGGAAAGGGAAGGCTGGGGCTTGGGGTACTCGGCATCCTCCGCCTCCCTTCTCAGCTCAGCTCAGAGTCCTGGACAACAAGACTGTCTCCCTCCCCAACCCGGACACACACACACACACACACTCCTGTTGAAGCATCCATCTCATATAAAAACTGCTGTTTGAAATGTTAACCCTGCATTTGGCTTCTGTAGATGCTTGCTTGCTTAAATAATAAGGAAAATAAGACTACTCCCGCTTCAGAGAGGCCATTAAACCTTCCCCGATGAAGGGAGTTATTAGAGCTGGCACCAGGCCAAGCCTTAGTTGAGGTCTCAAGGCCCCAACACATAGGTGCTCTTTGAGAACTCGCAAAGGGGGCCGGAAACACCCCATATTTGGGGGACACAGAAGGTAAAAACGAATAAATAGGGAGAGTTCCTCCATGTTAGGGTCCAGAATTTGAGAGATGTTTGCCTCTGGACCCGCGCGTAATAAATGTAACTCCATCTCTCTAAGTATTGCCTGGTTCTTCTCCGGTTTTCTGTCATTGTGACTAGGAAGGGTTGCCTTTGCAAAGAGAATGTGGCTCCTCACTCCCAGAGGGTGGGGTGGGGGGCGGGCAGTTTTGGCTTGACCTCGGTTCCCACGTTCCACCCATTTCTGCCCCAGAGAAATCAGACGTGGGGGGAGGCTTGAGGTGGGCCGGAGAAGTGGGGAGGAGGAAGCTGATGGGGTTTTCGGTGGGGGGGGGGGGAGGGGGTATGGGGAAGCTGGCATTGCGGTAAAATGCTTCAGACGCCCTGCTGATGCTGAAGGACCCCTGAGACCCTCCAGCAGGAAGACCCCAATGATTGTCAGGGCCTCTGTTCAGAGGCCGGGCTTAGGGGGCCCTCTGGGCTCAAGGCTAGGTCAGCTGTGCAGGACTCCGCTTTGTTTGTTTGTTTGTTTGTTTGTTTGTTTAGAGCTCAGGCTGTCAGAGCAGCAGCTCTCACACAGCGCCCAGAAACCCCTCAGGCGTGCCCTGGCCCGAGCTGCCCATTGGCTGAGCATCCTCCCAGCATCCAAAGGCCACGGGTTGGATTCCTGGTCAGGGCGTAGCCCCAAGTTGAGGGTTCCATCCCAGTTGGGGTGAGTGCCTGCGTGCGGCAGGCAAACCGTCCTTGTTTCTCTCTCCTCCTCCTTCCTTCCCCTCTAAAAAAAAAAATAAAAATCATACTTAAAAAAAAAAAAACCCTCGGGTTTCTGGCCCCGCCGACGTTTGTGCACTCGGAGAGCCTGGGGGGCTGCAGCGGAGCGCGGGGCGGAGGCAGGCTCATCGGTTTCGGTTCTGGGCTCTCGGTTCTGGGCTCTCGGTTTTTAGTTTCGTTTCTCCAGGACCCGGTAGGGGGTGGGGGGGAGGAAAGGAGGGAGCGAGGGGCGGAGCCGGGATGCATAAAGCGGAGCGGCGGGCAGGAGCGCACAGTCGCGGCGGAGGCAGGTGAGTGTCGCTCCGGGGTCCGCGGGGCTGGAGCGCGCGGTGGGCGCCGCGGGGCTGGACATAACGGGAAGAGTCGTCCTGGCAATGACGTTGTGGGCTGGGCCCAGGGCACCCTTGGTTCTCCTTGGAGCTGCTGGGGCTCCTGGGGGACCGATCTGACGAGCCCTCCAGCCGGCGGCTTCTCTGCGGAAACTTTCACAGCACGGTCCCCGCCTCTCGCCCGGCGCGCCGGCGCTGGCAGTCACGGCTGGCAGTGGGCGCCGCTCGCCCAGCCCCGGGCCCCGTCGGGGAGCGCGGACCTGGGAACCCGGAGGTCACAGGTTCCATTCCCGGGCAGAGCACAGAGAGAGGGTGGGGAGGGAGAGAGAGAGAGAGGGAGGGAGAGGAGGGAGAGGGGGAGGGGGGGGGGGGGGGGGAGACACTCCTGGAGGGGAGGGATGGCTGCCCGGGATGCCCATCCATTCCCGGGCAGAGCACAGAGAGGGGGGGAGAGAGAGAGGGAGAGAGAGAGGGAGAGAGAGAGAGAGAGAGAGAGAGAGAGAGAGAGAGAGACAGACTCCTGGAGGGGAGGGATGGCTGCCCGGGATGCCCGGGTGCAGAACTCCCTGAGCGCCTTTCCTGGGAGCCCGCAGTGCTGGGAGAGAGCCACAGGAGTCACAGGGTGGGTGGTGGGTGAGAAGGGGCTGGCCTCTGGGCAGGCCTCTGGATTCCGGGCTGTGGGTCCTCAGCGGGGAAAACACCAGCCTCTGGGGAGGAGAAACCAAGGAAGCACAACAAAGACATCGAAAGGGAACTGCGTGGGAGGCAGGAAGTAACTCTGACCTGCCATGGCTGGGGTTCTTTCACTGATTGGGAATTTAAAAAATATATATATATTTTTTGTTGATTTCAGAGAGAAAGGGAGAGGGAGAGAAACATCAATGATTGAGCCTGCAACCCAGGCGTGTGCCCTTGACTGGAATCGAACCCGGGACCCTTCAGTCCGCAGGCTGACGCTCTATCCACTGAGCCAAACCACCTAGGGCAATTTTTTTTTTTTTTTAAATTCGTAACACCTTCTGGCATCTCTAACGCTACAAATACATGTAGTTGTGGTTCCTGAACTGAACAATTGTCCATAGAGGACCTTAGCACTCGGACAAGACATACATAGTCAGAAAGAATAATAACAAGAAAAAAAGAAGAAAAAAAAACATGAGGGAATGTATTCATAAATACAATTCCGAGACTCTCCTGAGCACAAAAGTCTCTCCAGCCGAAACTGGTTTGGCTCAATGGATTGAGCATTGGCCTGCGGACTGAAGGGTCTCGGGTTCGATTCCCATCAAGGGCATGTGCCTTGGTTGCAGGCACATCCCCAGTGGGGGGTGTGCAGGAGGCAGCTGATGGATATTTCTCTCTCATTGATGTTTCTAACTCTCTATCCCTCTCCCTTCCTCTCTGTAAAAAAATCAATAAAATATATTAAAAAAAAAAAAAGTCTCTCCAAAGGCATGGGGGTACACTTACAGAATGCAAAAGCCCGTAGTACTCTAAAATTGATCACCTTTCCCCTACTTTCCCATAAAAGGAATGCATCCCAGTCTCCCTTTTGTGTGTGTGTGTTTGTGTGTTTAACCTTCCCTTCCAATGGTACCGATATTGAGAAAGACTGCATAGCTCTTGGCAGATCAGACAAGAAGCACAAAGAGCATCAGAAGAAGATTTTGATTCAGGCAGTAAATTTACAGCAAGGTTCTGTGCTTATCCATCTGACTCAGAATTAAGACATTCAGGATTACAAGAAGGGTTCCGGGAACCATGAATTGGCCTCATGAGGGATCCCTCGGGCCCCACCCCTCGGTTTGCACCAGGGGCAGCTATTGGAAGGGACCTAGACGAGTTCTCTCACTGACTCACCAGGGTTTTGTCTGATTTTAATGTTTCCCAGGATTTGAAGGCGGTATAGGAGAACAGCTTTGCACTTCCGTCTAACTCGTCAACTTCACATCGTCAAGGAAAAGGAAGTGACATTGGACATAAGTAGGTGCTTTATACTTTTTATTTATTTTTATTTTAAAAAATATATTTTATTGTGTGTGGGGGGGGGCGGGGGTTTTGTTTTGTTTTGTTTTGTTTTTACAGAGAGGAAAGGAGAAGGATAGAGAGTTAGAAACATCAATGAGAGAGAAACACCGATCAGCTGCCTCCTGCACACCCCCCACTGGGAATGTGCCTGCAACCAAGGTACATGGCCTCAACAGGAATCAAACCTGGGACTGTTGAGTCTACAGACCGAAGCTCTATCCACTGAGCCAAACCAGTTTCAGCAGTGCTTTATACTTTTTAAAACATTAATTTTAAATCAAATGAGAATATTTTATTTACTTTAACCAAGATTATTGGATGTGTAAAATTTAATGTTTAGAGACTTGTGGTCTCAGAAAAATTTTTCAAATGAATTTCAAATTTATGCATATAAGTTTCCTGTGTGCAGACAAGTATAAATGAGGTGGTCAATTAAATACTTCCAAAAGTAAAATGAATAGCATTGAATATATTTATGTGGAAGAAATGGAATGAAAATATGAAATCAAGGATCGAGAATAAATGACTTGGAGTTATATTTTTTTTAAAGGATAGGTTTGGGTATCAAATTACCATAGATTCCTTCAGCTGCATTAGAATGAGTCCTATGTTTTTTTTAGAATGAGTTCTACAATAATTTTATTTTTAAATGCAAACTTAAAAAATACATCATAAATTTCATTCTTTGCCACTATTTAACTTTATGGTGAGAAAAAAAATTTATTATGTTTTTATTAAATTTTAGAGAGAGTAATTAAGATGAGAATCATTGATTGGTTGCCTCCTGCACACCCCTGTTGGGGATTGAGCCAAAACCCTGGTATGTGCCCTGACTTGGAATCAAACCTATGACCCCTGGTGCATAGGTCAACACTCAACCAGTGAGCCACACCAGCCGGGCATGGTGAAAAAAACGTTTGATGTTCAACCTAATATTATGATAGGAAGTATTTAGTTTAAAAAAATCTTTTGGGCCAAAACCGGTTTGGCTCAGTGGATAGAGCGTTGGCCTGCGGACTAAAGGGTCCCAGGTTCGATTTTCGTCACGGGCATGTACCTTGGTTGTGGTGCGGGCACATGCCCGGTAGGGGGTGTGCAGGAGACGGCTGATCAATGTTTCTCTCTCATCGATGTTTCTAGCTCTCTATCTTTCTCCCTTCCTCTCTGTAAAAAAAATCAATAAAATATATTTTTAAAAAATCTTCTGGGGTCTAGAAGCATGTTCTGTAGACCACTGAGCTGGAACACAGCCTTGGCCATCACGGGACATTTGCTTCCTTGGACTCCTCCTGTGGTGTCTTTCTCAGTCAGTAGAGGGGTGGGTGGGCTCGGCTCCATGACTGAATCACCCAGCTTCTGACTTGTGTTCTTCCTGCTCTGCTTGGCTTCAAGCTGAACTGATAAAGGGAGAAGACGGTTCCTTCTAACATGGAGACAGCGACTCCCGACTCCACCTCTGCACCCAATGGAGATGCTGTGGTGCCAGAGGTAAACGTGGAGACAGTAAGTTGTGCTTGAAAATCACTGTCCATGTGGATGTGAGCTGTGTCCATTTCCTGGCTGCCCACTGTGGCCGAGAGGCTCGCTCCCTCGCGTCTCTCGGAGCAGAACAGGGATGTGGATGCTACAGCCTGAGCTCTTCTTGCAACTGAATGTAGACTTTTTGGTTAGCTGATGCTGGGTAGGGTGCACTTTGGGCCTGGCCTTGGGCGCCAGGCACCCTGTGTTACCAGTTGCTCATGTCATCATTCGGTCTCCAACTGCAACCCTCTGAGGTGTCCTCATGGCATTCCCTCACAGGGCAGCCATGTGGGGTCTTTTCCCCCCCAGAATCAAGACATGTTTGTGTTGGGAACCAAATGTAGTTTCCGGAATCAAGCGGCCTACATTTGATCCCAACACTGACACTTTCAGCTGCCTGACCTTGGGGTTATTCCTCCTTCTAGGTGCCTGCTTTTCCATCTTCAAAGGGCAGGAAAACAGTATTTACTCCAGGTGGCTGGTGAGAGGAGTGAGTGTAGGTAGTTTGGGCCCTTAGAAAAAGCTGCTTTTCTTGCTTTTACATTCAGGCAGTAAATTTACAGCAAGGTTCTGTGCTTATCCATCTGACTCAGAATTAAGACATTCAGGATTACAAGAAGGGTTCCGGGAACCATGAATTGGCCTCACGAGGGATCCTTAGCAGCAGGCTGAGGAGAGGGCTCATGTTTTCAAGCCACAAATCAGTTTCTTTCAAGCTGACTCCATTTTCATGATCAACGTTACCAGTATCTTTTTAAAAAAAATATATATTTATTGATTTTTTACGAAGAGGAAGGGAGAGGGACAGAGAGCTAGAAACATCAATGAGAGAGAAACATAGACCAGCTGCCTTCTGCACACCCCCTACCGGGCATGTGCCCGCAACCAATGTACATGCCCTTGACCAGAATCGAGCCTGGGACCTTCCAGTCCTCAGACCGACACTCTATCAACTGAGCCAAACTGGTTTTGGCTATTCTACTATCTTAAATGTTGTTATGGAGAAAAATTGCACTAGATACTTAAAAAAAATAGCAAAGAAGATTTTATTCAAGACTATTGCAATGGAGGAGAGAGACTGAGCTCAGTATGGAATATAAGGACAACTGGGATTTATAGCCAGCGGGCAGGGTGAGAGAGAGGAGGGAGAAATGCTAACAAAAACTTGGTTGAGATTGAGGGGTCTGGGAGAGGGAGGGACTTAATTAGCTACCAAAGGTGAGGGATTGTGGATGAACTGGCTTAGCAGCAGGCTGAGGAGAGGGCTCAGCAGAGCACTACTCAGGGTTAGTTGAGGGAGTTGTTGCCAATGTGCACCCCCTTTTCTACTGAACTTTGTCAGTATTCCCATATACGAAGTTTTAACTCATGCATATTCTGTAAGGCAGTGGTTTGCAACCCGAGGCAGTTTTGCCTCTTGGAACATGTAGCAAAGTCTGGAGACATTTTGGAGGCCCTAACCAGTTTGACTCTGGATAGAGTGTTGGCCTGCAGACTAAAGGGTCCCAGGTTCAATTCCAGTCAAGGGAATGTACCTTGGTTGTGGGCTCAATCACCAGTAGAGGTTGTGCACGAGGCAGCCAATCGATGTTTCTTCTCTCATTGATGTTTCTAACTCTCTATCCCTCTCCCTTCCTCTCTGTAAAAAATCAATCCTATATATAATAATAAAAGCCTAATATGCTAAGTGTCCAGTCGTCCAGGTGTCCATTTAACTAATCAAAGCATAATATGCTAATGATATACTAAGGCCATTCAACTGCTCACTATGATGTGCATTGACCACCAGGGGGGAGACAGTTGAGTGGTAGGTTATCTTGCTGCTGGGGTCTGGCCAATCAATGAGTGAGATGTGCTGGACGTGTCCTGGAGCACTCCCACAGTCCCTCCCCAGGTGGCCAAACTCCTGCATCCCTCCTCAGCCCCCATTGTGCATCAGAGGGATCCCTCAGCCCAGCCTGTGCCCTCTCACAGTCCGGGAACCCCATGATTGATCACCCCAAAGAGGTTAGCCTTGCCCACCTAGCCAGGGTTCCACAATGGATTGCCCCTACAGAGGGAGGCCCCACCCACCCATCGCAGCCCGCCTGTTGGTGGTCTGTGCCTCCCTCTGCAAGGCGATCACCGGGCGATGGCTGGGCCCCCAACCAATCACATCACACCTCTTTTGGCTGGTGGCACCAGTGGGTGTTATAGCAGGGTTGTCCAGAAGGATGTCCAGATGGTAGTTCTGCTATTTGGTCATTCAGTTGATTTGTATATTATGCTTTTATTATTATAGATTTTATTGTTTGGATTACTGAAACTTTATAACAATTATTGAAATATAGTAATGTTAGCCCTCCAATTTTGTTCCTCACTTTCAAAGTCATTTTGGCTGTTCTATGAGTATTTAGACCATTTGTATTTGTTGTGGTGGTTAGTATGAAAAATTGGTTTTGAGAAGACCATTTTGATATTTATTTTCTATTTACCCTATCATTTCTTCTTTTTCTACCTTCTTTTAAGTTCATCAAGTATTTTTTATGATTCTATTTTACCTTCTTTGTTGGCTTATTATGTAGAACTGCCTGAGTGTCTCTATTAAACATTATTAACTTACAAAGTCTACCTTCAAGGAATATTATACTATTTCATATCTAATATAAGAACCTGACCATAGTATGCTCTCATATCTCCCCTCCTGGCCTTCATGCTATTTTTGTCAAGAATTTTAGCTTTACCTATATCATAAACCCCACAATGCATTGTTATTTTGTTCAGTCAAATATCTTTTAAATGTATTTAAGTAATTTAAAAAGTATGGTAGTTACCACTTCTAGTGTAGATTCCTTTGGGTAGATGAAGATTCCCATCAGTGCGTTTTCCTTTTCTGGAAGGAATTTAACATTTCCTGTGGTTGTGAAGAATTTGTGACAAATTTGTTCCCCTGTGGTATATCTGAAAGAGGCATTAGTTCACTTTCATTTTTTAAAAGGTATATTCAGTATTCTAAAAGTGCCACTCCAATGTCTTCTCACTTGCATGATTCCTGATGAGAAGTCTGCTGAAATCTCCTCACCTGTGTTCCTCTGTCCGTAGCATGTCATTCCCTGACTGCTTTAACCATTTGCTCAATATCGCTGTGTTTGAGCAGTTGGACTAGATGGATGTAGTTCACTTTATGTTTCTTGTGCTTGGGGTTCATTGAGTTTCTTGGACCTTTGGGTTAATAGTTTTCATCAACATTGGGAAAATGTTAGTCTATCATTTCTTCACTTTTCCCCCCCCCCCCTGTTCCTCTCCTTCTCTCTTTGGTCACTCGAATAAGCTGTGTATTAGGCAAGTTGAAGTTGTCCATCTTTGATGGAGCATGACCTGCAAGCCATGACAGAATTCTCTGATTGTGCTTTTGCTAGACGCTGGAGACCAGCCTGTGCAGCCAGTACGAGGAGAAGGTGCGGCCCTGCATCGACCTCATCGACTCCCTGCGGGCGCTGGGCGTGGAGCAGGACCTGGCCCTGCCCGCCATCGCTGTCATCGGGGACCAGAGCTCCGGCAAGAGCTCCGTGCTGGAGGCGCTGTCGGGCGTCGCCCTCCCCAGAGGCAGCGGTGAGCACTTGCCCTCTCTATCGGTCGGCTGCAGCTGCCATAACAAGCTACCACAGGCTGAGGGGCTTAAACAATAGAAATTTGTTTCTCACAGTTCCGGAGGCTAGAAGTTCAAGATCAAGGTGTAGACAGGCTTGGTTTCTCCCAAGGCCTCTCTCATGCAGATGACCATCTTCTCATTGAGTCCTCACGTGGCCTTTTCTCTGTGTGTACACATGTGTGGTGTCTCTTCCTCTTTTTATTTATTTTTATTTTTTATTATTTTTAAATATATTTTATTGATTTTTTACAGAGAGGAAGGGAGAGGGATAGAGAGCTAGAAACATCGATGAGAGAGAAACATTGATCAGCTGCCTCCTACACACCCCCCACTGGGGATGTGCCCGCAACCAAGGTATATGCCCTTGATCAGAATCGAACCCCTGGACCTTTCAGTCTGCTCTATCCACTGAGCCAAATTGGTTTTGGCTCTTCGTCTTTTTAGAAGGATGCCATCATATTGGTTAGCGACCCACCCTTGTGACCTTATTTAAACCTTAATCACCTCTTTAACGGAGGGTCTTGTCTTCGAATGCAGTCACGTTGGACGTGGGGTTTTCAACATGTACATTTTGAGAGGGGCACCATTCAGTCCATAATACCCACTTACTGCACCATTCTGTGTGGTTTGTACATAACCTGCACCAAGTGGAAGGTCTTGAGTAAGTGCATATGGGTCTCCAGCCCAGAATTCCGTGCATGTGGGAGTCTTTCCTGAGCCCCTTCCCCAGAGCTGACCCTCCATCGGACAGGCAAAGAATGGTTTTCTGATCCAGTGGTGCTGTTTGAGCTACAAAACCAAGGATATCAGCGAGGGCTCATGGACACAGACAGACCTGAAATGGGTCTTGACCTGCTCTGGATGTGGAAGATGGATAGATGGGGTTTGGAAGGAGTTTACAGGAAGGTGGCCTGGTAGGAGCAGGATGCTTTTCTGACTGGAGTGGTGTGTAGCCTATCTAATGAAAGAGTAATATGCTCTGACATGTATTACGGCTGCCCCCATGTGGTCAAAGATGGCTGCCCCCATGTAAACACAAGATGGCTGCCACAAGATGGCCTGCAGGAGAAGGCAGTTGTGGGTGATCAGGGGAGGACAGTTAGGGGTGACTAGGCCAGCAGAGGAGGGCAGTTGGGGGGGACTGGGCCAGCAGAGGAGGGCAGTTGGAGGGAGAATGCTCCTGCAGAGGAGGACAGTTGGGGAAACTAGTACTGCAAGGGAGGGAAATTATGGGGGGGGTAGGGAACCAGGCCAGCAGGGGAACAGTTAGGTGTCAATTGGGCTGGCAGGGGAGTGGTTAGTTGTGATCAGGCTGGCAGGCAAAAGTGGTTAGGGACAATTAGGCGGGCAGGCAGGTGAGCTGTTGGGAGCCAGCAGTCCTTGATTGTGAGCGAGATGTTCGACTGCCCGTTGAGACCTGATCACACCAGACATCCCTCAAGGGGTCCCAGATTGGAGAGGTTGCAGCCTGGGCTGAGGGACACCCCTAACCCTCATACACAAATTTCATGCACTGGGCTTCTAGTATTGGGATAATGGTAGATATTTGCACAAGTTCATTGTTTTCCACCTGAGTTGGGGACAAAACACTGGGATGAAGCAAGATACTTAAAATAGTGGCTTTCAAGCATTAGGGAGCCCCAAATCACCTCAGATGTGTGTTCTCAGTGCATATTTCTGAGGCTACCAGAGCTGTCATGTGTCAGAGTATCAGAGGGTGAGACCAGAACGTTAGCAGTGTGAACAGGCTCCAAGTTTATATGAGACTATTGAGAGCCACTGATCTAAGGCACCATATAGGACTTTTAAGAGCAGAGTATGCAACTGATATGCACCTGGCCTCCTAGGTATTGTTACAAGATGCCCCCTGGTGCTGAAACTGAGAAAACTTAGGCATGATGATGATGATGAGTGGAAAGGCAAAGTCACTTACCGGGACATGGAGATCGATCTTACGGCCGCTTCGGAGGTAGAACAGGAAATCAGGAAAGGTACGTACCCCGTGTTCATTCATCCTCACCTGTTTGGATGTCAGGTCAAACCATGTGAAGTGCGCGGGGTCTGCCTGTCAATGTTCCCACTCTCTCCTTTTGGGGCCCACTGGCACCCTTAGGAACCATCTATTCCTCTCTCTCCCTCCTGCTCATCAGGCCCCAGCTCTCTCATATTTTATGTTCTTTTCCCTCATTAAGATCAGTGCTTTTGAACAGAGTCTGATCTCAGTAATGTATTGCATAGTGTAATACACTATGGTGTGAGGATGGTGTGAATTTTAAAATGTAAAGCTTGTCTCCAAATATTGAATCTTTTTTATTCAAGGGCTTCCCCACTCCACAGACCTGATGGAAGGAGAATCTGGGTGGGTCTTTTCCTCAAGAGCAGAACAGATGTGTTTACAGAATCCTTGCTTAGACTGATTTATGGAAGGTCTCCGTAAATGTAAACCACAGAGACCATTTGACCAATTTGAAACACCCAAAGGTAGAAATCAGACTTGAACTTGATAAAGACTAAGGAGTAACACAGTTAGTTGCTGCCTACTCTGATTGAGATGAATAGATAACTGTTCCTTATTGACTTTAATTTCTTCCATGCCACATACTTAAGTTTCAGTCATTTGGGGAAGATACAAAAGTGACTAGTAGGTGTCGCCTTCAGAGGATTCGCTGTAATGGGTTACTTTCATCCTAAGTGCTATTGGGTTTTTCTTTTTTTCTTCTTCTCTAGCCCAGAATGTCATTGCTGGGGAAGGTGTGGGAATCAGTCAGGAGCTAATTAATCTGGAGGTCAGCTCCCCTCACGTGCCAGATCTGACCCTGATAGACCTTCCTGGCATCACCAGAGTCGCTGTGGGCAATCAGCCAGCTGACATCGGACGTCAGGTGAAACTTCAGGCTCCATCTTGGTCTTGGTCTTGTATTTGTCTTAGTCTTGTCGGGGAGGGAGGCTGTGTTAGAGCAATAGTGAATCCAGGGCTGAGGTTGAGGGGTGGATATTAGGAGGTGTGCGTAGGGAATTTAGAGAGCACGATGGCTGCAGTTTCCTCCACCAAGTCAAGTAGAGGCTTCTCTGGAGAGAGTGAGGCAAACAGGCAAAATTGGAAATAGGTTTTCTATGTTTTGTGTTTTTTACAGTGATGCACTTTTAGGCAGAGTCACATTTTGTGGCATATCTAAAGCGGCATGTATTAGAGAAGGATCTTACGTGGGAAGAGAGAACACTGGAAACAATATAATGATATTTCAATATAAATGACTCTCACCCTATGGATTAATGATTTAGGCAAGACTCGAGCAATTTTTGTGGCATCTTGTTTTCTGTGACCATCAGGTTTGAGGTTTTAGGAGATGGTTAGTGAATGGAAACCTTGATTTTCCCTGACCCCAGAGCTCTTTCTGCCACAGAGAAGTTAGTTTCTCATAACTCTGGCTCGGGAACAGCTACGAGGCTTGTGTTAAGGGGAGGATACCCCTGGGACTCCAAGGACCTATCTCAGCTCTCACATCCTTTCATTTTCTTACAGATTACAGCTCTCATCAAGAAGTACATCCTGAGGCAGCAGACCATCATGTTGGTGGTGGTGCCCAGTAACGTGGACATCGCCACCACAGAGGCGCTGAGCATGGCCCAGGAGGTAGACCCCGAAGGAGACAGGACCATAGGTAAGAAGAGGGACAAACCTACAAATGGTAGGTGGTCTGGTAGTGGGAAAGCATCCCTTGAATCCAAATGGGTGTTTGTTGGCACCTGTGCGAGGGTGGGGGCTGCACCCAGCAGAAGAGACTACTAAGGTCTCAGGTTTGGTGCCTCCTGAGTCCCGATGGCGTGGGCCACATGGATTCTTGTTGGCCACAAGTTGGCTCCTAACCCTTGTCTGCCTACGTACAAAAGCACGGTGAGCTCAGGGAGTGGGGCAAAACCTGAAAGCAATTAGGTCCGTTAACAATGAATTTGAGGGTGGGAAGAAAGGAAGGACATGTGACCCATGCCACAACATGGATGGATTTTGAAAATATTTTGCCAGGAGAAATAAGCCAAATAACACATATATTGGGTTCCTAGAGGAGTCAAATTCATTGAGATACAAAGAAGAATGGGGGTTGCCAAGGGCTGGGAGGGGGGAACGGGGAGTCAGTGTTTCATAGGGACAGAGTGTCCGATGGGGAAGATGGAAAGTTCCATGCCTTGCACCTGGGCTCCGCAAGCCCTATTGTCCGCCCTCAAGCGAAGTTGGGAGGGAGCGGGTGGCCAGGAGACTCTCCTCTCCCAGGCGGTGAGCTGACCCCTCCTGGCTCCCGCGGAGCTGGGAGCATCCCCTCATGGAAAGTCTTGGGTTTACAGGGATCCTGACAAAGCCCGACCTGGTGGACAGAGGCACCGAAGACAGAGTCGTGGACGTGGTGCGGAACCTGGTCTACCACCTGAAGAAGGGATACATGATCGTCAAGTGCCGGGGCCAGCAGGACATCCAGTACCAGATGAGCCTGGCCAAGGCTCTGCAGAGGGAGAGGGCCTTCTTCGAGGACCATCCCTATTTCAGGTACGCCCGCCTCTGCTTTCCCCAGGTCAGACCCTAACCACAGACCTCTGTCCTCCTGGGAAAGCTGCCACTTCCAAAAGCGGACACAGGGGTGTATGTGTGAGTGTTTGATCCTGGAGAGCGACTGTGGGATTTCCCTGGAAGAAAGAGTTCCCTGGAGGAATTCACATGCATGGCAAAATAATAATAATAATAATAATAATAATAATAATAATAATAATAAAATAAATAATAATAATAACTTGTAAAAAAATCAAAGTAAGGAGTGAACTTGCTACCATAATTTAAACAGTATGGTGCTTGAACCAGAATAAAAGCATAAACACAACAAATAGAAAAAAAAACGTAGAAAATCCAGGAGTAGACCCAGATACATGTAAGATATAAATGATAAATGTGGCCTTTCAAATCCATGGGCCATGTCATTTTGATGATTCATCAGTGACATTGGAAAAAAAAAAATTTAATGTTTGGGAGGAAAAGTTAAACTTTGTGTCCTGAGCATTCACATTACACCAAAATAAATACCTGTGGAAGCTTATAGATGGAGAGTTTAGAATCCCATGGTAGAGATCTTTCTAAAAGTTCAAAGATAAATTTTTTAAAAATACATATTTTATTGATTTTTTTTACAGAGGAAGGGAGAGGGATAGAGAGCCAGAAACATCGTCGAGAGAGATACATTGACCAGCTGCCTCCTGCACACCCCCCACTGGGGATGTGCCCGCAACCAATGTACATGTCTTTACTGGAATTGAACCTGGGACCCTTCAGTCCACAGGCCGACACGCTATCCACTGAGCCAAACCGGTTTCGGCCAAAGATAATTTTTTTTACAAAGGAAAAGACTGCTACATCGGCCAGATTTAAAATACGGAGAAGATGCAGAGTTGGTGGGAAAGGAGGCGTCTGGCTCTGTCCCATGCCAGGGAGCCTTCGGGCACAACCTCTGCAGGGCGCTTTGGTACCGGGCCCAAAAGATGTCAATGGAAAGGTGCTTATAGGATGTTGAGGCCCCTGTGTGCACACCTGCGCATGCAGGTGGAGCCCCACGCGCATTGCTAATGTCATTACAATCAATTCTCCCAGAAGCACGTGGAGAGGTCTTGTTCAGAACTGACAGGTGTGTAAACAGATATTCACACACCTCTGAGCACAGCCCGCACTCGTCACAAAAGCCGAAAGATGAAACAACTCAAGTATCTATCGATGGATGAGTGGATAAACAAAATGTGATCTGTTCAGACAATGGACTATTAACCTTAAGAAAGGGGACATTCTGGCACCTGCTACAACATGGATGAACCCTGAGAACATTGTACTAAGACTTAGTAACTCAGTAACTTAGTGAAATAAGCTGGTCATAGAAAGACAGCACTGTATGATTTACGTAAGGTCGCGAGAGTGACCCTAGTCATCATGGTGGCAGTGTGTAGGATGGCAGGAGCCAGGGCCTGGAGCTGGGGGATGGGGACAGAGTTTCCGTTTGAGGAGGTGGAACATTCAGGTGCAGGATGGTGGGGATGGATGCACAACAGCATCACTGCACTTCATACCCTGAACTGTGTACTTAACAAGGGTTAAAACGGTAAGTCTTACGAGATGTGAATTTTATGACAACTAGCCAAATTGACAGGTGTGGAAAGAGAACTTAAGCTTGTGTGTAATCTCACTAGTAGGTATGCCAACTCATGCTTTCCTGCCTTTTAACCTTTGTGCAAGGTCAGAACCCTGTAATAAATAACTCGCCCTGGGAACTCAGAGTTGGACAGAATGAGAAGAGGGCGTGGCTTCCTTCACCCAAGCAGCCATGGCTTCAGTCCTCGACTCGGGGAAGCGGTGTCCCCTGGTTCCACGTTCGCCCTCACACCTGTGTACATACAGGTCAACATATTGTTAGGAAGTCCTCTACCAATATGCACTATATTTACATGTGTGGTACACACAGAGTGTGTGTGTGTGTGTGTGTGTGTGTGTGTGTGTGTGTGTGATGAAAATGTACCTGAAGGCGACTGTATTTTTGTAAAGACACATTTCATACATCAACTGGCAGGGATCCTTCTATATTGCTTTTGGATGATCTGAATTTACTAAAAAGCAGGCATCCTTCTGAACAGTGGCGGGGCACCTACCCACCGCAGGGCACTCCTCCGATGGGAAGTGACCGGGTGTGCCGCGACCCCTACAGGCAGCCACACAAAGCCTTTGGTGGCTGCTCTGAGATGGGCGTGTGTGTGCCGTCTTCTCTTGCAGGGATCTCCTGGAGGAGGGCAAGGCTACCATCCCCTGCCTGGCAGAGAGACTGACCAATGAGCTCATTGCACACATCAGTGTAAGCACGGGGAGGGCTGTCTGTTCTCCGGGCGGAACCCTACAAGCAGCCAGCCAAGCTGTGGCTTGGCGACGCTGACCCACCAGCGGGCACAGGGAGCCCCCGGGCGCCTGTGGAGACACAGGCCCAGGCCCCACGGGTGTGGAGTGTGGCCTGAAAGCCCCCGTTTCCAGAGAGGGCCTGGGCCCGGGTCATGCCTGGTGCATGTCAGAGGACCACCCAGCCAGTGGGATGCTTGACAGCCTGTGTCCGCTCGGCCGAACTAAAAATCAGGACCTTCTGAGGGCTGTTCTGGCTCTTCCTTTCTCACTGTCTCTACCACTGTCAGCTTGTCTTGGTAGTTGTAATGGCCGCGTTTCCTTTCTTACCTTTCTCTGCTGCTTTTCCAGTCTGTCCGCACAGGCTCTTTCCCATTTCCCATCCTTTCAGAAGATGCCTTTGCATGCATTTCTGTTGTGCCTTGAACTCGATGTTCCAGCATCGGAAGCCGAGCGTGCTGGGTTCCGCGGGCCGTCCCCACAGGGGCTGGGGCCGGAATTGTGACCGGGAGCCTGAGCTTCTTGGAACTTGGTCTTGAACTTGGGGACTGGCAGAAGCCTTGGTTCGATGGGGCTCTTCAGGGAGAGGCAGCGTTGGCTTCTATTAATAGCTTGAGCCGTGCTAGCTGCTGGGCTGCAGGTTTGGGGACCCCTCAGCAAGGGAGAAGTTGGGGAGCAAACCTGGCTGAAGGCTGGTGGTGGGTACAGACTCTCCATGGAGCGGGCTGGCGGGCAGGCTGTGCCTCCTGCTGTGACGAGGGCATGGGGGTGGGTCCCGGGTTTAGGTCGACAGCAGGTGCTCTCCCTTAGATGCCTGCCTGGATCAGGCCCCGGGGATTCCTCCTTTGCCTCAGCATCAGGGTTCGAGCTTTCTCCCCCACGAATGCCCTGGAGGCCACATCGAGCCTCCCTGCGGCTCCCCTCGCACCCGTGGGCGCCCACGGTCAGCTGGCTTTGGCTGCTGGGTGTCTGAACGCCTGCCAGCTCACGGACACGGTTAAGGGCTGCTGGTGACGTGTCGCCGTGGCCGGCTCAGCCGGCCGTGCGCTCCACCATGTGATTGTTACTAGAGACACAAGCGCCTGGTCGCTTTCCGTCTTGAACACCAGCTAAATCTCAAACTGCTCCAACTGCACTTGCCCCGAACCCACTAGACAAGTGGCTTTTCCAGGGCCCAGGAGCCAACCCAGGGTCGCCTGGGGCGGCCGAGGCTGTTTGCACGGGAGCGGGAGGGCCGGCAGGCCCCGGGGGAGAGAGGGAAGCAGTGCCCTGTCTCCAGGCAGGAGAGTCCTTCTGGAGGGAGCCGGGAGGTCCGATGCACTGCTCGGCTGCCCGGCCCCTCCGCTGCCCGGCCCTTCTTTCCATTCCCGTTTCACATTCCTGTGTCCCCGTGACTTTGTTTCCCCCAGAAATCTCTGCCCCTGCTGGAAAGTCAGATAAAGGAGAACCAGCAGAACATTACGGAGCAGCTGCAGAAGTATGGCCTGGACATCCCGGAAGACGAAACGGAGAAAATGTTCTTCCTGATTGACGTGAGTAGCCGTGGCGTCGCACTGAAGGGTCACACCCTGAACATAAGACGGGCCTCATGCTCTTCTCTCCTTTCTGTCCCCTGAGCGCCAGGGGGGGCCGGGGTGAGGGAGGGTGGGGCCGGGAGGGTGGAGGGTTGCCTTGCTCCTTGATTCTTCATCATGGGACTCACCCAGACCCGGAAGGCCTTGAGGGAAGAGTCCGGGGTCTGGTGCCCATTCCCCAGAGTGGCCCATAGGCAGCCAGAATGCCCCGCCCCCTCAGCACGCATACCATCTCCAGATCCCACGGCGCTCGCGTCTGAACTAGCTTCCCTCGTGCTTCCTCTCCACAGAGGATCAACACGTTCAATCAGGACATCCAGGCATTGGTGGAGGGGGAGGAGTCCGTGGCGGGCGATGACAGCCGGCTGTTCACCAGGATCCGGCTGGAGTTCTGCAAGTGGGGCCTGGAGATCGAGAACAATTTCCAGAGAGGTGAGTGTGCGCCCTCCCCCCCCAGCTCCATCCCCCACAGCTCCATCCTTTCTGCAGCCCGCCCTCCACAGCCACGCGCTGTGGCATCGGTGGCTCGGGCTGCGGGTGTCCATCGGGGGGAGACAGAATTCAGGCTGTGGCACCACCCGATGGAGCGTTACTCCGCCAGCACAAGGCAGGGGGCGCCGGCAGGGCTGCCGCGTGGCCGAAGCGGCAAGGCTCGTGCTCCGTGAAGGACGCGAGACACAGAAAGCCACGTGTCGTGTGATTCCTTTCGCGGGAAATGTCCGCGGCGGGCAGATCCACCGAGACCGCAGGTAGATCTGTGGTTTGCAGGGCTGAGGAAGGAGGGTGGGAGCGGTCCCCGATGGGCACCGGGTTCCGGGGGGCCCCGGTGGGAATGCTGGAGGGTTAGATAGCCGTGATGGCCGCCCAGCTTTGAGACCATAGGGTGAGTTGTGCGATGCACGGGTTGTATCCTCATTTGGGGAATTTCTATGGGAAAACATCTCCTGACCAAGAAAGGGAACGGGGGCTACTACCCTGGTTAGTTCTCCCCAACGAGGAGCCAGCGTCCTGCTGAATTTACCCCCTCCTCCCCCTGGGGTGTTTTTCTTCACTCGAGTATGTTGAGAATAAAAAGAAGTCCAGCTTGGCCAGCGTGGCTCAACCTGTGAGCGTCCACCTGTGAACCAGGAAGTCACGGTTCAATTCCCGGTCAGGGCACAGGCCCCAGTTGCAGGCTCCAGTGTGGGCGTGCAGGAGGCAGCTGATCCATGATTCTCTCCCATCATTGATGTTTCTATCTCACTCCCTCTCCCTTCCTCTCTGAAACCAATAAAAAAAGATACATGTTTTTAAGAAAGAATTCTAAACATATGAAGAAAAGTGATTATCTTTACGTAGTAAACCTATCACACTAATAGGACCCTGCATGCTGGGGATTGTAGGATCCCCCTTGATCTGCACGGTCCCCCTCCTGCGACAGCACATGAGGAGGATTCCAGGTGGCGGTCACGGTCAATCTCACTTTTTTTTTTTTTTTTTTAAATATATGTTATTGATTTTGTACAGAGAGGAAGGGAGAGAGAGAGTTAGAAACATCGATGAGAGTCATCGATCAGCTGCCTCTTGCACACCTCCCGCTGGGATATGCCCGCAACCAAGGTACATGCCCTTGACCGGAATCGAACCCGGGACCCTTCAGTCCCCAAGCCAACGCTCTATCCATTGAGTCAAACCGGTCTCGGCCAATCTCACTTTCTTAAGGCCCTGCCAGTCATACTGTTCTCTTCCAATGCAATCACTTTGGTGACAACCCAGATGGACGGACAACCGTTCAGACTCCGGTACCTTTTAGAGAATCCCAGCAGGTCTGCAGTCCCAGCTCGCTGGCCTTGTGCCCGGCTCTGCCCCTGCCTACTCTAGGGGACCCAGAGTGCGTACATGAAGGGCTGTTTCCTTATTGCAACCCCCGGTCGGTTTCCGATGTGTACATCAGATGTGATTTTTCCCCGCGTCACTGTGCTTCCGGAGAGTCCGGGATGGCGCTGTGTTCAGAGAAGCCTGCAGCATTATTATTTTTTATTTATTTTTATATATTTTATTGATTTTTGTTTTAGAGAGAGGAAGGGAGATAGAGAGCTAGAAACATCGATGAGAGAGAGACATCGACCAGCTGCCTCCTGCACACCCCCTACCGGGGATGTGCCTGCAACCAAGGTACATGCCCCTGACCGGAATCAACCTGGGACCTTTCAGTCCACAGGCCGACGCTCTATCCACTGAGCCAAACTGGATAATAAAACGTAAAAAAGTAATTTTACATTATTTTTGTAAAATAATTTGGAGCCCTTCCTTCCCTCGGCAGGTTATGAGGACATTCTCAGACAGATCAGGAAGTTTGAAAACCAGTATCGCGGCAGAGAGCTGCCGGGGTTTGTGAACTACAAGACGTTCGAGACGATCATAAAGAAGCAGGTGAAGGCCCTGGAGGACCCGGCGGTGGAGATGCTGCACAGGGTCACCGGTGAGTCCTCCGGGTGTGCCCTCCGGCCGGGCCAGGCTGCCGGGCTCTCCCCTGAGGCAAGAACGGCCTTCCTGAACAGCCAGCGGGCAGGGCCAGCGCCTGTGCTGCCAGGCCAGCCATGATGGTCCCGGTGCTGCAGAGGTGGCGGGAGAGGGGGCTCCACAGAGGTAGGATGGGGCATGACCATCCTCAACCTCCCACGGCCCTCCCTCCAGCTAGCCTGCCCCCCCCCAACCAGTGTGTGTGTGTGTGTGTGTGTGTGTGTGTGTGTGTGCGCGCGCGCGCGCTAAGGAGCAGCAAGCCAGCTTCTGATTGAGTGACACTCCCTCCACTGCTCCCCTGCTCGGCCAGAAGCCGGGGTCCTGGACTGTGACAGCCCTGGACTGTGAGAGGGATGTCTGAGTGCCGGCTGAGGCCCAGGGGGATCAGGCCTAAGCCGGCAACTGAACATCCCCCACGGGGTCCCGGAATGCGAAAGGGCATACAGGAGGCAGCCAATCAGTAGTTCTCTCTCATCATAGATGTTTCTATCTCTCCCTCCCTCTCTGACATCATTAAAAAATATATATTTAAGATTCTTTTAGGGAGCTCTTGAGCCAAAAAGCACTCCTTCTTCCTTTAGTGAAAACACGAGAAGGGAGGAGGGAGGAGGGAGGGACGGAGGGCACTTTTGTTGTCATTTTATCCTCTTATTTTTTTTGCAGTCTATTAAGATGATGAATGATCCCACCAATACTGGGCCTTTCATTTTTCTTTAATCAGATATGGTCCGGCTTGCCTTCGCAGATGCTTGCATGAAAAATTACGAGGAGTTCTTCAACCTCTTAAGAACCTGCGTGGTAAAACCAAACATTTGTTTAAAAAGGAAATAACTAATCCTTGATGCTAGAAAATAGGTTTCGGCTTCCTGGATTTCAGACCGTTGCAACCTTACTGTTCTATTTGGAGAATCAGATTATGCAGTCTATTAGTGAATCATGCTCATTATATGACCAGTGAAGTTTGGCTAAAAGCAATGAGAGAGAGAGAGAGAGAGAGAGAGAGAGAGAGAGAGAGATAGATAGATAGATAGATGAGGGAAGGGTGGAGAGAGAGAGAGAGAGATAGAGAGAGAGAGATGAGGGAAGGGTGAAACCTCTGGCGTTTCTTTTTTCAAAAGTACTAATCCCACTAAAGACACTAATCAGTCCCTTTCTGAGGACCCCACTCTCCTGGCCTCGACCTCCCGAAGGCCCTCCCTCCAAACCCAGCACGTTGGAATTGGAATGTCGGTGTATGAATTTGGGGGGCACAGACATCCAGCCCCGAGCACGCAGCACAGACGGGAAGGCCAGCTCTGCTGTGCAGTAGCTGGAGGTCACGGCCGCCCCTCAGCCTGCCTGGCCTGCAGCTGCCTCCTCTCCTCACAAGGTTGTTGTGAACCCTGAGGCCACACCTGGCAGTGCCCCCCACTTCCTGGCGCTCAGGGAGGTGGGGGTCCAGGTGCCTTCTGTGTGAAGACGTCCCAGCTCCCGGGTCGCCAGTTTCTCTGAGTCCCAGGAGAGAGGATTTGACTGACGTCAGCTCATCCCTCTGACCCCGGGGGCTCTCTGATGGGTAGACACTCACCACATGGAAAGGCCAGGAAAAGAGAAACCAAAGAGGCCGAGTCCTCGGGCTCTGGCCATGTGTGGGGTTCAGGCTTTTCAGGAGTTCTGGGCCTCTGTGGGGGGTGGGAACCCCATCTTAGGTAAGCCGAGGCGGGGCGCAGAAGGCTGCCCCCGGAGCAGCGTGCTGTTTTCATTCCGGTTGGAGAACCTGCCAGCTGGGGGGTGGGGGGCCCTTGTGGATAACCCAGTTTCCTAGGACCGGGAGTTGATTTCTGGAGGGAAATCGTGTTGTGTGTCTCTTGCGCCTTAGTCCAAAATTGAAGACATTAAGTCAGAACAAGAAAAAGAAGCGGAGAAGTCCATCCGACTGCACTTCCAGATGGAGCAGATTGTCTACTGCCAAGACCAGGCGTACCGCACTGCGCTGGAAAAGATCCGAGATAAGGAAGCCGAAGAGAAGAAGAAGAAGAAGGAGCCGATTTTCTTTGAAGAGGACCCTTTGACTTGCTCCCTCTCCGAAATCCTCCAACACCTGATGGCCTACCGCCTGGTGAGTCTGCGCATGTCTCCGAAAGATACTTTCTGTCTCATTTCCTGACTTCCTGCCTCGGGAGGGTACCCACCAGCCAGCTCTATCCTTCAGCCCTTCGTTCGCCTCCATAGAAGCAGCTCAGCCTCTGACGAGGAGAAGAGGCAGTGACTTAGAGCCGCTCACACCGTGTGTGTGTGTGTGTGTGTGTGTGTGTGTGTGTGTGTGTTTTGCTTGTTTTTTTTTTTTTATGTTTTTATTGCTTTTTAGAGAGAGAGGAAAGGAGAAGGATAGAGAGATAGAAACATCATCAGTTGGCTGCCTTATGTATGCCACTACTGGGGATCAAGCCCACAACCTGGGTGTGTGCCCTGATGGCGAGTCGAACCAGTGACCTCTTGGTTTATGGTTTGATGCTCAACCACTGAGTCACACTGGCCAGACTATGCTTCCATTCTTTTGTTTGTTTGTAAATTTTTTTATTTCTTAATTGATTAAGGTATCTCATATTCGTCCTCAAACTCCCCCCCCCCTATTTCAATCTCCCACCACTCCCCACTCATGCCCCTACCCCCCTATTGTCCTTGACCACTGGTTCGGCTCATATGTATGCACACAAGTCCTTTGGTTGATCTCTTCCTGTTATCCCCATCCTCCCTCTGAGGTCCACAGTCTGACCCATGGCTCCTATCTCTGGGTCTGCTCTTGTTCATCAGTCTGTGTGTGACTGGCTGTGTGGCCCTGGCCAAGGCCCTTAACCCCTCTGAGCCTCAGCTTTCTTCTCTGTAAAATGGCACCTCCTCATAGGTCTCCAGTGACTATTCCCGGGGAGGGGGGGGAGGGGGAGGGGCAGTGGGTGTAACTCCCTTAGTGCAGCCGTGGATACAACGGCGGCTCCACAGACAGACGCTGCTCACGGAGAACTGTGCTTTGATCGCTTCTCTGTGTTTCCCATGACACGGAGCGGGGCCTGATTCGCCCTGGGAAGGCTGCACACGGCAGCTGAGCCACCTTAGTGAGAACTGCAGGACAAGTACAAACCCGGACACCTAAAGCACATTATCCCCCTCGCTTTCCCCATGTCTCCCTCCCCACTGCGCCTGTGCTGGAGGCCCTGTGCGGGGGGGTGTTTCTCTCTTTTCCACGTCCATCTCCATCACGGAAAAGGAAAAACAGGTTGCTGAGTGCAGGAGCTGGGGATTAAGAAATTAAAGGAAAAAAGAGACCAAGAGGCAGAAATAGATTCATCCAGCTGGGCGCTAGGTGGGCGCCATTCTCTCTGATGGAGAGGCAGCAAGCACCTGAGCCATGCAGCAGGTTTATTTATAGGGTCAAGGGAGCTTATTTGCATTCTTAACTAGGCCCTAGCATCACTGGATTCACATATCTAGACTAAGGTGACCAGATGTCTTGCTTTTGGCGGGACAGTCCCAATTTTTAACAATTTGTCCAGCGTCCCGCAGCCTTTCAAAACAGTCCCGATTTTTGGAAAGTTTCTTTTGGACTTTTTTAAAACACCACGGGACACAGGACAAATTGTTAAAAATCAGGACTGTCCTGCCAAAAGCGGGACGTCTGGTCACCTTAATCTAGACCCACCCCTGCTGACACCGGGACAAAGTTAAGTCAGAACTGACCACACACCCCACCTTCTTGAGGCGGTGTTACCCAGACATGACTCTGACAGTGTCTCAAATTTAAAGAATGTCCATGTGCCTTCCCAGGAGGCCCTCTTCAGCCCTGCTTCTCAAACTTGAACCCCCGGGCGGGGTCTTGTTGAAATGCAGGGTGGATCTCAGGTCTGAGGTGGGCCCAGATTCCACATTTCTTTTCTTTTTTTCTTCTTCTTCTTTTTTTTTTTTTTAAAAATATTTTATTGATTTTCCGCAGAGAGGAAGGGAAAGGGATAGAGAGCTAGAAACGTCGATGAGAGAGAAACATCGGCCAGCTGCCTCCTGAACACCCCTTACAGGGGATGTGCCCGCAACCAAGGTACATACCCTTGACCGGAATCGAACCTGGGACCTTCCAGTCCACAGACTGATGCTCTATCCACTGAGCCTAACCAGTTTCGGCAGATTCCTCATCTCTAACACGCTCCCAGGGGGACGCAGTGCCCCCAGCAGCTGGGCTCTCACCCCAGGATGGAACTCCGTGTCCTCTGGGAGGTGCACACACGTGAGTGAAGCCAGTGAAGGGCAAGGCAGAAGCATGCCTGTGCACCTTGGCTCCTCCTGCAGCGAAGCGTACCCTCTGTCTGTCCCCTGTCTCTCGTGCACACGCACAAAACCCATAAAGGAGAGTGACATGGAGAGTGGGTCTCCCCTCCCTCTCCCCCCCCTGGAGCCATGCCATCCCCTCCCCAGCAGCAGCGGACACAGACTTCCAGGTCCTCAGTGTCCTCCAAGGGACAGCGTACACGTGTGTGCACGCATGTGTGTGTGCGTGTACGCGCGCAATGTATGTATACATGCAAATGGTTTTTGCACCGAGGTTAGCAGAGCGTGCGGCTTGGCATCTTGCCCCCTTTACTGGACCTTGGAGATGGCCCCATTCCCGCTCCTGTGATGCTGCCTTATTCTTTGCCATGGCAACAGATTCTCCCGTTTTATGGACGTGTGCTGTTGCAGGCATAGTGTGTTTCCAGTCTTCTACCAGCACAGGGATGTTGCAGTGCTTGGAATTCATGTTTGGAGGATAAATGAGACTTCTGGTGTATCAGTTGGGGTTGTACCAGGGAACAGAACCAATAGGGTAGATGTAGGTAAAGAAATAAATGTGTTTCTAGCCCTGGCTGGTGTGGCTCAGTGGATAGAGCATCAGCTTGTAGACCAAAGGGTCCCAGATTCAGTTCCGGTCCAGGGCATGTACCTTGGTTGCAGGCTCCTCCCCGGCTTGGGCCCTGGTCAGGACTCCTGCAGGGGCAACCAACCGATGTGTTTCTCTCACCTCGATATTCCTCTCTGTCTTTCCCTCTCTCTTCCGCTCTCTCTAAAAATCAATGGAAAAATATCCTCAGGTGAGGATTAACAAGAACAAACAACAAATTAAAGAGAAAAAATGTGTTTCTAGGAACTGGCTGATGGGTTGTAGAGCCTAAGACCATCGGAAAACACATATTTTTACATTACGATTCATCACAGTAGCAAAATTACAGTGATGAAGTAGCGACGAAAATCATTTTATGGTTGGGGGTCACCACCGCATGAGGAGCTGTATTAAAGGGTCGCGGCATTAGGAAGTTGAGAGCCACTGCTCTGGACTCATTCCACGCCTGGCATCTTTCCACACTGTCGCCTCCTAGCCATCCCAGGAGGCCGGTGCTGGCGTTTTGTAGGGAAGGAACCTGGGAGGTCACAGCGCTTGCTCAGTGCGGGTCTCTCTGAGCTGCCGGAGCGATCGCCTGTCTCGGAAAGAGAAACTTTCCCCTCACGGGCGGGTGGGGTGGGGGTGGGGAGCAGGGTTGGGACTACCAGCCAACCTGCCTGGAACTGGCCCTCCTGTGGCTGCTGGTAGCCCAGCCTCTGTTCTGCTACAGCTCCTCATGGGGACTTAAAGGAACAGCATAGAGTCTTCTGGGCCAAGGTGCAAACAGTGTGAACGTGTCCCCCATCCGCCTTTCTGGAGCTGCTCTGACCGTCTCCCGTCAGAAGTGGCCCTTTCATTGTCTTAGGACTAGCCAGCGGGAGCCCAGCTGGCCCCTGACCCCAGCTGCGCCCTCCGCGCTGCAGGGACCTGTGTGGCCTCTCGCTGCCCGGGGCACAGCGATGCGAGACCTGCTGGGTCCGGTCCCGACGGGTGCTCACGGGGCGAAAGTCACGAGGGGGCACTTTCCTCCAGTGTCCCCTCCGCCCCTCTGTGACCCGTCCCTTGGTCCCTTGCAGGAGGCCAGCCGACGCCTGTCCAGCCACATCCCTCTGATCATCCAGTTCTTCGTCCTGCAGTCCAACGGGCAGCAGCTGCAGAAGGCCATGCTCCAGCTGCTGCAGGACAAGGACAAGTACAGCTGGCTCCTCAAGGAGCGCGGCGATACCAGCGACAAGCGCAGGTTCCTGAAGGAGCGGCTGGCGCGGCTGACCAAGGCCCGGCGCCGGCTGGCCCAGTTCCCGGGCTAAGGGCTCCGTCCCAGCCTCCCGCCTCCCGGGTCCTCTTCGTTAGTCCCCGAGCTCATCCCTGTGGAGCTGAGGGGCCAGGAGGGAGCCACGGTGAGCGATGTGGTTGCCAGATGTGGTCGCCAGCGGGAGACTTGAGACCCGCCCTCGCGAAGGGTGTGGTTTGGGATGGGGGGCCAGCACCGCCTTCCTGGTTAGGGACGCGGTGATCTTCCCATCACAGGGTTCCCCTTCCCTGGCTCTCTGCCGTCTTCCTCGGGGACCCACGCCCCTGAGCACCGGAGCAGGGCTGGTGCCCGGTTTCTCCCGTGCCCGTTCACGCGCCTGGTGCTTTAGGACCCTGAGTGCCCGATGCATGAAGCTGTAGAAGCCATACCTCATTCGTTTGTAATAAACGTTTCTAACAGACGTTTCCCTGATGTCTCTCCTCATGTGGGGGGAGGGCCTGGAAATGACGGCAGGTGGGGCCGCGGGGAGCTGGGCCAGGTGTAGGGATGAGGAAGTGGAGTCAAAGCTCATGGTCTGGTTATTTTAAGAGGCTGAGGGGAGATGGGGAGGAAGTGAAACAGGGTGGAGCCAGCAGCCTTAGCTGCTGATAATGTGCCCTGGTTCGGTGTCCGACTGTTAAAATCCCTGGGCACTTGCTTAGAGTTCAAGATAAAGGCTGGGCCGGGAGGTGGCACAGAGGGCGGAGGCACTGGCTGGCCGTGGCCATGGTCCGGGGAGCAGCAGTGGGACTGCTGACCACGGATCACCAGACCTGCTGCCTGGTCTCACCCGGGAGAGAGTGGGGACACTCACAGACACCCAGCCCCGCAGCTCTGGGCAGGATACTGAGCCACGGGCTGGAGCTGGAGGCGGGCAGGTCCCACAAGGACCGCACCGTGTCCTCGGAAGGGAGCTGAGCCTCACGCCCAGAGCGGGGAGGCCAGGGGACAGGCAGAGCGGCGAGGTGGGAGCCAGCTGCCCGAGGAGGACTCGGGAGCGGATGCCCTTCAGGGAGACCCACTCTGCACGACCAGCATGCGCGGCAGGAGCATCTCTGCCAATGCGTCCAAGAAGGAGGGCTTCCGGCCAGGCTGGGCACCCGCTGGCCAGGGCCAGAGCGTGAGCTGGTTACGCTGTCCCCTCCCGCTGCTCCGGACACTCCGAGCTCCTCGCTGCTTTGGGACAACTTGGGAATTTATGCACAAGAGGGCATGCCAAGACCATGGGCAGGCAGCACCTTGGTGCCTCACTCAGGGCCAAACCCCTGTCTGCAGGCTGATGCAGGATGGAGGGCTCCCAAGAGCCGGCATGAGTCCTATTTAAAGAGAAGGCCATATCAGTGCGCACAGACTTTTCTGAGAACCAGGGTAAGCGGGCAGGGCTCACGTTCCCAGTCCAGTTCTAGGCATGTGTCCCTTTAGGAGACTGGGCCAGCTTCTCCCCTCGGAGCTGGGGAGCTGGCGCTTCCTGGTGGCCGGCTCGAGTAACTGCTCCAGTACCAGGAGTTACTACCTCTGAGCAGAGACACCTGGGGACCAGAGGCACAGGTGGCAGCGTTGCCCAGGGTTCTTTGCGGTTGTAATTTCCCTGGTTGTCCCGCAGAAGGCGGAGGAAGAAAGCTGATGGTCTGTGCTCCAGATGGGAGACTACCCAGCGGGTTGGGGAGGAGGGTAAATCTGATAAGGACTCAGTCTCTTTCCTTTTGGCCAAAAAGAGCAGGTGTCCGGGGATCTGAACGGGGAGGAGTGCACTGTCCCTCACCGCCCCCCCCCCGGTGGCCAGGACATGGGAAGACGTAGCTGGAGTCCATGTGGGGGGTCCTACTGAGAGCAGAAGGGCTCAGGCAAGGGGCTGAACCGCCCCGGAGGCCCCCCAGCCCTGCCCCACACCCCTGAGGGCAGACATCCCCAGATCCCGCTGCCCACACTGTAGCTCGGCCTGGAGGCCCCTCAGCCGTGCCAGGATGTGCTCAAATAGCAACGATGCCCACTCGTGGGCCCTCACTCCAGGCTCCTCGGGGCTCGGCTGTCCGGTGGGGTGGGGCTGAGTTTGGAGCAGAGCGAGATGAAGGGCTGGAGAGAAAGGAACTGACCAGAGCTGACTGGACGCAGGGTCTGGCCGGCGGCAGGGGCTTGGCGATGCTGTGGGAGGGAGGGCGGCTTGGGAGACACCAGTGTTTGTCCACAGGACTTCCTAGGTGTGTGGTTGCCCTCTAAGGTGCCACGTGGAGCACCTGCGTCATCACTGCCCTTCCCACGCACAGCCACGCCAGAAGCACCCAGCAGGCTGGGCGGGCTCCAGGGACCCTGTGTGTTGGGGAGGAGAGGACCCAGCCTGAGGGGCAAGTCCTTCCCCAGCAGCAGCCGGAGCAGCAGAGGGGCAGCCAGGGGTCGCCTTGGCCTCCAGGGGTCAGACCCCACCTCACTGTTCCCTCCAGGAAAAGGGTGAGGTCAGGTTCCGAGGCCCCAGCAAGCGAAGGCTGGAGCACCACTAGTCACGGAGCCGATTGGTTTACAATGAGGTCGAGGGCACGGGGGTGAATTTCGTAAATGCTCCTGTAGAAGTATCATTCACTCCAGCCTTTCCCTACCACACCGGAGCCTGGGAGAGGGCGCTCAGGCTCGCCTCGGCCCCTCTGCACCCACAGCAGCCGAGGGCTGTGGGGCTGGGACCTGTGGCTGTTTGCGAAGTCGGGCTGCGGAGGCAGGGCTGGGTGGAAGGGAAAAGGCTGGAAAACTGGGGCTGGGAAACCAGGGGACCCCAAAGCAGAGAGCGATGGGATCCGACCGGAGCGTAAGATAGGACTGGCCCTGTGACAATGCAGCGGGAGGTGGAGGGGAGGGTAAAGTGGGTGGGGAAGGAAACCCACGCAGGGCACTGACTGCGGACCCATCTGCAAGAAGCAACAAAATGATCGGCTCGAATTATGCACTTTCATTAATGCTTACATTTTCCTAAGTCTTCTGGGTCATTTTATATTAAGCAAATCAATTTCCTTGCTTTTTTTTCCCCAAACGTTTTTCCTTTCTTTCTTTCTTTCTTTCTTTCTTTCTTTCTTTCTTTCTTTCTTTCTTTCTTTCTTTCTTTCTTTTTTTTTTTTAAGACAGAGCAGAAGACTGGAAAGGGGGTGAGGGCATGTGCCGAGGGGTCAGGGAGGCTGGGGGAAGGTCAATTGGGGGGAGAAAAAAAAAAGAGAGAGAGACATATGTACTACTACTTGTAATACTTTAAATAATAATAATAATTAAAAAAAGAACAGCACAAATGCAAAAAAGAGAGTGGAAGAGAGAGGGAGAGACAGAGAAAGAAACATTGATGTGAGAAAGACACATTGATTGGTTGTCTCCCTCATGTGCCCGGACCAGAGCCGGGAGTCGAGCCTGTAACTGAGGTATCGTACATGCCCTTGACCAGAATCAAACACTGAGCAAACTGGCCAGGGCTTAATTCTCTTTATAGAAGTATGACTACACGCGTATCTGTATGTCCCTAGTCTCGGCACTCCGGCTACACCTCAAAGTGGAGTGAGCCTCACCCCAAGGAAAACCTCTCACAGGTGAATCCCAGGTGAAAACCGTACCGGGAAGGGCTGGCGCTGCTGCCCACGTGGACACTTTTGGGCATGGACTCAGCCATCACACTGACCCCCTTCTGTGTGAACTGGCCCACTCGCTGAGCCCTGGCGTAACCCCGACTCATCGCTAGCAGCGCGTTTGTGCACGAAGCAGAAAACCCTCAGCCGGGGGAGAGTGGGACGCCGGAGACTCAATGCATATTTGGAAAAAGAGCATAATTTATTTGTACAACATTTCACAGTTCAATTTACAGTTAAAAAAAAAAAAAAAGGATACAAAACAAGACAGACGGGGGGTCACATAAATAGGAGGAAAGGAAGAACGGGCGCTCCCCGAGAGGAGCCGGGAGCCTCAGTGCCGCGGGCCTGGGAGACCTCCGGACGCCGATGCCCCGGGAGCCGAGGAGCGAGCATCCTGAGAAGAGCACAACCTGCCCCCCAAGGTCAAGTCCCAGCAGATGGATCCTTCTGTTCCTGGAAACCAGCGTGCTGGCTGCGCACTGGCCTCCCCAGCAGGTCCAGCGGGGCCCCTCCTTCCAGGGGACCCCCAGGGTCCGGGAGGGGCCGCACCCCGAGTCCAAAAGACACCTCTTCTTCGCCGCAAGCGCGTGCTGCTCTTCAGCGAACGCCTTCCCGGAGTGTGAGGCCGGGCGCCGGTGCCGGGAAGGCGGCTCCTCCTGGCCGCGGCTCCCCCTCGGCAAGGCCCACAGGTCCGGGGGCCCGGCATGGCGATGGCCCGGAGCGTCCCCGTGGGGCCTCCGTGCGCACTGAGGTAGCGGTAACGTGGAGACGGTGCGGGCAGACAGCGCCGCTGAATCACACATCCCTGATTTCCCCAGGAACCTCGATTTCCCGTGATTAGTCTTAATGGCTGCAGGCTCCAAGGGCCCTGTCGGCCCTCTCCCTCACAAGAAGAAAAAAGGTCTCCGTGCCCCTTCAAGGGACCATCAAGTCACCCCCCCCCCCCCATGAAGGGCGGGTCCCTGGGTTTCCAGCCACCGCCCGGGGCTGCTCCGAAGTCAGTCAGACCTGGTGAGTGGGAACGCCTGTGGGAAGACGGGCCCCGGCCTTCCCAGCGGCCTCCCTAGCAGAGGCCCAGAGGGAGGCACCCTTCCCACCTCTAACCGTCCACAGCTGAGCGGTCACCAGCCCCAGGGCACCCCCCGGACGGGCTCAGAGGAAGATGCGGGGAGGCAGGCTCCAGCCCTCTGCCCCTTGGCCGGAGACGACACACCCAGCCCGCCCGGGCGGTCACCCCCTTTGGACAGAAGCTCGGGGAGCAGGGCCCGGGGAGGAGCCACCGTGGCCTGATCAGCACTGTGGAGACTGCCAGAGACGGACAAGTTCACGGTTTAATCAAAACGAAAGGACCTCTGCGTCATCGCTCACAAACACCAGCACAGAGAGGGAAAACCAGCCCCTCGCTGCCTCGTCAACCGGCGTCGAGGACAAGGCCGGACGGATCAGCTGTTTGCCTGTTCAAAAGGGGAAAAGAAGAGGTTATTAAAAAAAAAAAAAAAAATATATATATATATATATATATATATATATATATACACATATATATATACACATATATACATACATATATATATATATATATATATATATATATATATATATATATATATATATTGAGGTATTATTGATTTTTTACAGAGAGGAAGGGAGAGGGAGGGAGAGAATCATCCATCAGCCGCCTCCTGCATACCCACTACTGGGGATGTGCCCGCAACCAAGGTGCATGCCCTTGACCGGAATCGAACCTGGGACCCTTGAGTCCGCAGGCGGATGCTCTATCCACCGAGCCAAACCGGTTAGGGCAGAAAGGACGTTATTTCCTTAAGATAAACACAAATAGGAAACTTTTTTCTCACTCTAGGTTGACAAGGCGCGGATACACCTGCTGAGCAAACCTCAGAGGACAAAGGGACGTGGTCTCCGCACGCACGAAGGTCAGGACTGAGCTGACCGTGGCGGCGGGCAGCTGGGCCGAGGACCAGGCGTGCCCGGGCCTGGAGGGAGCGGGGAGCCGGGTGTGTGCGGAAGCAAACCGCTCAGCAGAGCCGGGACCCAGGCCTTGGCTGGGAAACTCGCTCCACACGGCCACAGAGAGACCGGTGTCCAACCGCCTGGCTCCCTGCCCGTGGCCTCTCCTGCACCAGCCTTCCACCCGATGCTCGGGCGCTGAGCCCTGGCCATGCCCTGCACACCGTGCGGTGTGCTCTCTCACAGACCCGGCAGACAGCCCGCCCCTGGGCCTGGCTCCCCTCCACGGGAGCCCCATCTGGACGTCCTGTTCCAGCTCTCGGCCCTCTGCCGGGTGCGGACTGGACAGCCGCTGTGGGCACTAGCAGGTATGAGGCCTCTGGTTTTATTTGGGGGCCACGTCAGACAATGCCCTGGGGTCCTGTCCCCCTCCCCAGACTGGAGACTTGGGAGGACACAACGAGGAACTACGTCTCTCACTGGCAGGGGCCCCGGGATGGAGAGGGACCTGGCCCTCGCCCGGGACCCGGGCAATGCGGGGAAGAGGTCTCCGCTGAGCAGCGGGGTCAGGCCGGGAGTCCCGGGGGCAGGTGGCAGGGAGCCCCTGGGACCTCCTGTTTCACCGCCTCCGTTCTGTGTGCACCGGAGCCCCAGCTGCTCCTCACCCCGGACTGGGGGACCTGCCCGGGGTGCCCTCGATGGCCCAGAAAAGGAGAGGGCACCGTCCCGGCTCCACTGGCTGGTTTGCGTCCCTGTGCTCTCTGCCGGCAGGTGGAGCCAGCTGAGCCGGGACTGTGGTCAGCAGAGCACGGCCCCGGGTGAAGTCAGCCCTGCCGGCTGCTTCGTCCACGCCCCCTGGGCTGCGTGCCAGGGAGGCCCCCAGCAGTGATGGGTGGACACGAAGGCAGGAGGGGGGAGGAATGGGGGGGGGGACGGGACAGTATGGGTGGCCCTCAGCTCCCAACAGCGGGACCACGACTCACAGACACCTGGGCTGTGACACGTGCCCAAGCTCGGAGCCCGGAGGACAGGGAACTCACCTTCATTTGTCGGTAGATCCAGTCTGTAAACATCGTCACGTTCCCGTACACGCCCGGCCTGTTCGCCTTGGCGCAGCCGGACCCCCAGCTCGTGTCCCCGATCAGCCACCAGATGCTGCTTTTCAACGTGACCAGGGGGCCGCCGCTGTCGCCCTGGGGACAAGCACGCACAGAGCAGACGTCAGGCCCCCACCGCCCCCGCCACGGCCTTGCACCGGGGCTGGGCGAATCCGTGGGACTTCCCAGGGGGTGTGAGGGTGTCCTAGCTCTTCCAATAGGTAAGAGCCGTGGTCGGCAAACTGCGGCTCACGAGCCACAGGCGGCTCTTGGGCCCCTTGAGTGTGGCTCCTCCACAAAACACCACGGCCTGGGCGAGTCTATGCTGAAGAAGTGGCGTCAGAAGAAGTTTATGTTTAAAAAATGTGGCTCTCAACCAAAGGACGTATGTGCACACACATGAGCCTAACCAGTGGTCAAGGACAATAGTGGGGTGGAAGCATGAGTGGGGGAGGGGATTGGAATGGGGGGTTGGGGACAAATAGGTGATACCTTAATCAATAAAGAAATTAATAAAAAAAATTAAAAATAATAATAAAATAAAAAATGTGGCTCTCCAAAGAAATTTCAATCGTTGTCCTGTTGCTATTTGGCTCAGCGGACTAATGAGTTTGCCGACCACTGGGCAAGAGTCATAGAATCCCCCAGAGAGACTGCACCCGCGATGCATTTTAGCCTAGACGAGCTCAGAGTTAGTACGTCCACGGGCGTCTGCATCTTAAAGCAGCCCCGTCCTTATTTCTGCTCCGGGGACACGTGGCTCACCTAAACCCCCACCCCAGGGACCTGGAGCCTCCTCTCCCAGCGGGAGGACGGAGCTCACGGGCTCGGTGGGGCGGGCGAGAGCGGGCAGCGGCACACACCTGGCAGGAGTCCACGCTGCCGGCCAGGTAGCCGGCGCACAGCATGGCGGGCGTGACCAGGTTGTTGTAGACGAATCTGCTGTTGCACCGCGCCGGCTCGATGAGGGTCACCCTCGCCGCGTTCAGCACATCTGACGTTTTCCCTGAGACAGAGCGGGTCATGGCCCGTCAGCGCAGCCCGGGCTCCCATGGGAGGGAGGGTCCCTCCTGGAGACAGGCCACGGGGGACAGACAGGCCACGGGGGACGGACAGGAGGCCCTCCCCCCCCCCCCCCTCCCACCTCCCACCCCGCCTCCCGGGGAACTGGGTCACCCCTGCAGCCGGCCGGCCTGCGCTTCCTGCAGCTCTAGGTTTTGTTTGTTTGTTTTTTAAAGGGAGACCTGTGGTTTGTTTGTTTCTTTGTTTGTTTTTTTAAACTATATTTTATTGATTTCTTACAGAGAGGAAGAGAGAGGGACAGAGAATTAGAAACAACGATGAGAGAGAATCATCGACCAGCTGCCTCCTACACGCCCCCTACTGGGGATGTGCCCGCAACCAAGGTACGTGCCCTTGACCGGAATCGAACCCGCGACCTTTCAATCCGCAGGCCGACGCTCTATCCACTGAGCCAAACCGGTTTCAGCAAGGTTTTGGTTTCAGGGGAAAGACTTCCTGGCCCTGCAGCCATAGAAACACACACACATACACACACACACACACACACACACACACCGCCATCTCCTTCCCCTGCACCCCACGTTCCAGAGTCGCCCTCACCATCACTCAGCAACTTCGGTTCATCGGTTCTGCGGGCTCACCCTGCCCCAGTCATCGCTCCCTCTTCTCCGCCGGCCCCCCGCCGGCCAGGAGCTCCTGTCTCCCTCCGTAAGCAAACCGGCTTTTCTGCACCCCACACCCTCCTCCATGCACTGGTCACACTGGTCACACTGAGGCACAGAGCCCGAGCGAACCGCCCATGGCCACCCGCCCCTCCAAGCAGACCCGGGACTGAACCCCGGGCTCCCACCGCATGCCCAGGGGCCGAGCTCGGAGCCTCACCTTTCTCGTAGGTGGCCCCCCAGCCGGAGATCCAGCAGGCCTGCCTGGGCTCCAGCATCAGGCCGGGGTTGGGCAGGCACACCGGCCTCACGTTGTCTGTGTCAGGAGGGAAAAGCGCTGTGAGCACGACTGGTCTGACGTTCCCCGTGTCCCGCGGCGGGCCGTCCTGCCCCAGGACAGTGCGGGTGCCAGTGGGCCCTGGCACCCCGCCTCCTGCCCCCACCGGCGCCCTCCTCCCCACGGGCGGACGCTCGCCTCCCGCAGTTGTGCGACTTACAAGTGGAATGATTGGCTAGCTCTGCTTCAAAACACACACAATTAACTTTCCTTCAAACGAAATCCTCAAGAAACAGAAATGACAAATGCACAGCGTCTCCAAGGGACAGACGGTCAGACAGACAGACAGACTGTGGCAGTTGCCAGTGGCCAGGGGGCTGGCGGGCACTTCTAGCTCCCGGGGGCTGGGCTGGACCCGCCTCCACCTGCGCTGCTTCCTGACTTGAAGGCAAGCCCCTGGAGGGCAGGGGTGTGGTTTTATGTCTTTTCCCCGGGGAAGGGGGAGGGAAGAAGGGGAGAGGGGGCGCTAGGGGGCTCTGGACCCTTGGATGGGCCAGATTGGGGCCCAATTAAGAAGCGAAAGAATAAATGTTGGTTTGTTTTCCTATCCTTTTAAGTTGTTATTACATTAAAGCCGTGGTCGGCAAACTGCGGCTCGAGAGCCACAGGCGGCTCTTTGGCCCCTTGAGGGTGGCTCTTCCACAAAATACCACGGCCTGGGCGAGTGAGCCTATTTGGAAGAAGTGGCGTGAGAAGAAGTTTACGTTTAAAATAACTTGGCTCTCCAAAGGAATTTCAATCGTGGTCCTGTTGGTATGTGGCTCCGTTGACTGATGAGCTGGCCGACCACTGGGTTAAAGCATTTGATTTCCGGAATAACGTGGAGAACGGAAGCATCTTTACAAGCCAGAGGGCAGTTGGCCTCTCGGGCAGTGACGCTGCCCCAAGGGGCGTCTGACGAAGTCCTGGGACCCCTTTGCCTGCACAACGAGGCAGATCCTGGCATCTAGGGTAAGGTGACCAGACGTCCCGCTTTTGGCGGGACAATTCCGATTTCTAACAATTTGTCCCGCGTCCCTGGGGCGTTGTAAAAATTGGGATGCGGGACAAATTGTTAAAAATCGGGACTGTCCCACCAAAAGCGGGACGTCTGGTCACCTTAATCTAGGGGGGCAGGGGCCGGGGTGCTGCTGAGGGCCCACAGTGCACACAGCCCTCCCCCAAGAACCTGCCGGCCCCCAGTGCCCATGGTGCTGGGGTGGAACCCCCTCCCTTTTGGTCAACTTGCCCCCCAGACACGGAGGAGAGTGTGGTGCTCACTGCTTTCCTTCGCCCACACGGCACCTTTCCAGGGGGCCTGGCTTCTGCCGAGCACACACCTGTCAGCCACCCTTCCGCCCCCAACCCCTGCCTCCCCGGACCCAGCCCAGGCTCTCTCTCCAGCCAGCCGCCCCTCCCGCTGGGTCAGGGGCTCACCGCCCGGGCCCGCGGACGGAGGCGCGTACCGTTGAAGGTCAGCGGCGTCTGCAGCTTCATCAGCGCGATGTCGTTGTTCTTGGTCTTGGAGTCGTAGTGCGGGTGGGAGATCACCTTGCCCACGCGGTGCGCGTTTCCGTAGAACATGGCCGACTGCCTCAGGATTCCCGCGAAGGCCATCCAGTTCCGGGGGTGGTTCAGGGGCCTGGCGGGCAGAGGTGAGCACGGCTCAGCATCCCGGAGCCGGCAGCGCGGAACACGCACCCAGCGAGCGGAAGTCCTACGCTGGAGGCACGCTTCCCGCGGTGACAGGGCCACCACAGCCAGGGCGACTGGCGAGCAGGTGTGGGGCCTCCCCAGTCCCCGCCTCGGGCCGGCCCCACCTGCACACCTGCCCGCCTCCTACCCCCCTCTGCCTCCGGGCTGAGTCCTGGGCCCCGGGGCTCCGGCAGTTCCAGCAGCAGCCCCTGGACCCTCCCATTAACGAAAACACTGGGTCTCGGACCTACCTGCCTCTCGGAGGTTTTAAACTTCGCTTCTGGCAGGACCGGGTCTTACCTCCCCTGACGTGCCAGGGCTTTCCTGACACCCAGTAGGTGCTTTATGAATGTGCAGGGACACATTCATAGCCCTCGGCTTTATCTGGGCGTTTCCCACACACCTGCCATGTGTAGACACCTTGCGTGCACCGCCCGAGGCCACACAGCCGAGCCAGGCCCAGCCTCACGCTAAACCGGGAAATATTGTAGCTCTGATGAGTGAGTTTTTCTCCAAAATCGACACGTAAGCAAAAAGGTCCATGTCTAAGCCCTAGCCGGGGTGGCTCAGTGGATAGAGTGTTGGACTTCGAACTGAAGGGTCCCAGGTTCCATTCCAGGCAAGAACACAGGCCCAGGTTGTGGGCTCCACCCCCATTAGGGGGGTGTGCAGGAGGCAGCTGATCAATGATTTTCTCTCATCATTGATGTTTCTCTCTCTCCCTCTCCCTTCCTCTCTGAAATCAATAAAAATATATTAAAAACAATAACAACAACTCTATGTTTAAGGAAAAAAGGGGGAGAGGGGACAGTATCTTCCATAAAAGCTAACGCCATAAATCATCCCTTTGATTTGCCCCTCCCAGCTGGCTGTGTGGGAACCTGTGTGAGGCCACGGGGAACCTCCCGGCAGGGCCGTGTGCGATCTCCGAGTGTGTCTGAGTGTGGCCTCTCCCAGGACGGCCGTCCAGAGACCAGAGCTCCCCCGAGGGCAGCAGAGGCCAGTGGCACCCAGCCCGACCCTGCGTCCTTGCTCCCAGCACCCTGCCCTCAGCGGACGCCCAGTGCACACCTGCTGAGGGGTGGGCGTGGCCACGGGCAGCACGTGCCCTGGCTCATCTGACCCCGCCCCCCCAGGGACGGAGGGGGCGCCATCACAGCCCCGCTTATACACAGGGAAACGGGAGCCTGAAGGGGCCACCTCCCCACCTCCCCGCGCAGGAGCCCGCTCCCCGGGAACGTACTCCTCCACGCAGTGGGCGGCCGTCACGATCCACTCGGGGGTGATGATGGAGCCTCCGCAGACGTGCACGCCCTGCACGTGCAGGCTGACCTGCCAGGGCCAGTCCCCCGGGGCGGCACTGGACCCGCCCACGATCCGGCTCTGCCGGCCCATCTTCGAGTTCACCCCGCACTCTGGAAGCGACAAGCACGACAGAGCAGGCCGGTGAGCAGGATCGGGGCCACCCTGCGCCCGGACCGCACCCGTCCCCAAGGCCCCGCCAGGCTGGCGGAGCGGACGGCGATTCCCACCTCTCTTTCCGGGTTGTTTGGGATCTGGCTTTGGGAGAGCGTGGCCTGGTCCCCTTTAGGGTGGAGGGATGTGGGACACCCCATCACTCTCCATGCACCTCTTAGACTGCCACTGTGACTCCAGACACCCACGTGGGTCCTGGGTGACAAAGGCCCTGGATCTCCTGAGCCCTAGCGCCGTGGTCGGCAAACGGCGGCTCCAGAGCCACATGCGGCTCTTTGGCCCCTTGAGTGTGAAAATTGCTTCCACAAAACACCACGGCCTGGGCGAGTCTATGTTGAAGAAGTGGCGTTAGAAGAAGTTTAAGTTTAAAAAATGTGGCTCTCCAAAGAAATGTCCATCGTTGTCCTGTTGATATTTGGCTCTGGGGACGAATGAGTTTGCCGACCACTGGGCTAGGGGGATTGAATGCTCAGGGCCCACAACCAAAGAACCAAGTGAGGGAGGGATTCCGCCTGATGCTGGTCACCTGCCCACCGGTGCTGGCGGGCCGGAGGGCGGGACGGGCAGCTTGCTCCCTTGGTAACTACAGAAGCTTCTGCCCAGGGGGCTGGGAAGCTGCTGCCAGGCCCCGGGGAACGTCAGCTGAGCTCCAGGACCGAGAGGCGGTAAAGGAACAGGACGGGGCGTCCCTGAGCGGAGCCCAGGGCCGAGCCTTCCCTGCTGCTAAGAGGTTTGTGAGCAGAAGTAACCCAAACACAGCAGGGGCAGCCCCAGGCTTCCCGTTCCACCTCAGGGTGGCTTCAGAGGGGCCCCCTTCTCTCTCCACCCTCCCAGACACAGGGGACCCATGTCCGAAAACACGGGACCAAAAAGGGAAACCAAGGCCCACTTACCTATACAGCGTAAGGAAACCACCGTTTTTGAAGAACAGACGTCGCTACGAAAGAAGAAAGACAATGGTGGTCACACAGATGAGCCATTCGACTCTCACAACGCTCAGAATGTTCTCCCGCATTCTCACTCCCCTGCCTCCCCAGACGTGGGGTGGAGTCCGTGACCAAAGCTTGGATCAGGAAAGTATTATACATCCATTCAGAGGGCAGTGGTAAAGAGCAGACACCAAGAGTGGGTCAAACCGGTCAAACCCATAGTGGCTGTGTGACCTTGAGCAAGTTACGTAATCCCTGCACCTCGGTTTCCCCATCTGCAGAATGGGCTAATCACAGCACAGGATGGCTTCAAGGGCAAGCTCGCAGCAGCAACACGGGCCCATTATGTCTATTCTGGGATTTTATTTATTATTATTATTTTTTTATATTTTTTTTATTGGTTTTGAACAGAGAGGAAGGGAGAGAGATAGAGAGTTAGAAACATCCATGAGAGAGAGTCATCGATCAGCTGCCTCTTGCACACCCCCTATTGGGGATATGCCCGCAACCAAGGTACATGCCCTTGACCGGAATTGAACCCGGGACCTTTCAGTCTCCAAGCTGACGCTCTATCCATTGAGCCAAACCGGTTTCGGCTATTCTGGGATTTTAAATCAGCCTCTACTTTTAAACTAAGGGGGCCATTTGTAAACTTTGGTTTCCTATGACTGCTTCACATTCATCACACAGAAAACAATACAAGCCATTATTTGTCTGGGAGCAGAAAAAAAAACAACAACAACCAAGAGTTACTGCTTTGGAAGGTAAACATTTGAGGTTACAGGTGGAAAAAAGGTAACCGAAGCGTCCTGGTGTATAGCGAATGTTCCTCCTAAATGCTGGGGAGGAGAGAGGCGGCCTCGACATCCGGGCATTCACAGCTGGCCACGGCCCACGACACCCCCCTTCTAGGAAAAACGTGCCAAGATGCCAATCCAAGAATCACCCTCGGCTCCTGCCGGCGTCCAATCCAGAGCAAACCTCTGCTCCTTTGAATCTTCCCCAAAATGACCCAACACGAGCCTAAACCCTGTAAGCCGCTTTCAACACCTTCCTGCCCACACGACTCATGTGCCAAGGGCGACGGCGTGTCCTCGCCGTCCTGGCTGAGGGACACCGGCAAGGCCGAGAAGCCCATTCCCAAGGAAAGGTGTTTTCTAAGAATCGAACCCCCGCTGTGCAGCCATCAGCCTCCGGCTTGCTGCGGCCATTCCGGACCCCACTAGCGGCTCAGACGTAAGACCGACAACGTAAGAAATGCCCAAACCTGCACGGGTGTTTTTATGAGTATGTTGGAGCCAAACTGGCAACAATTGCGGGGAAACAAAATCGCAATGGATTTTGCTTATTTTATATATCGCAGCCAAAGGAGGAGACATAGCGGTTACAGGAAATCCATTGGTGATGGGTTACGGAGGCGGGAGAAAGCAAAGTGAGGAAACATCTGGGATTGGATAAGAAGTGAAATGATGGACAGAAAAAAACGTGCCGAGATGTCAACCCAAGAATCACCCTCGGCTCCTGCCAGCGTCCAATCCAGAGCAAGCCCCTGCTCCTTGAAGAGCAGACACCGAAAGTGGGTCAAACCCCAGCCAGGTGACCTGGAGCAAGTTACGTAACCTCTGTGCCTCGGTTTCCCCACCTGCAGAATGGGCTAATAACAGCACCAACTCATAGGATGGCTTTGAGGGTAAGCATGCACCTTCTGATGATCAATGCTTCTCCTACAGAGGTGTGTGCAGGAGAGTTAACAGTCAGCGATTAACATGGTACAACAATGAGGGGGCTGTGGCTTCCACTCCGACTGTGCTTTGAGGGGGAGGGGGAGGAAATTACTTAGCTATTCCAAAGGTAGGTTATCAATTATGTTATTACAGATGCAAAAAAGACAACAGGCTCCGAGAAGGCCAAGACTGACCTTTGTTAAAGAAGAATACCGGCCTAGGCCGTGACTACCACCACGGCTCAGTTTTGGTTAGGAAGTTTTCAGTCCCCACATCCTATGTGGTTACGTCCAGTCTGAGTTTGCAAGGCCACCACGCAGGCCTCCCCTGAGCTCCTGGGGTGTAGTGTGCGACCCCTTTTTCGTCCACAATAACAAAGGGCAGCTTCTGAGAGCAGAAGCGAAGTCCTCCCACACACCCCCCCACACCCCCAACGCAGAGACCCCGAGAGCCAGGTCAATGCCTCTCTCCCCCCTCCGAGGCCTTGGTCCTCCTGAGCTCCAGGGCTCAGAGGTGAGGTGGCAGCTTCCGCCTTCCCTCGGCCCCATTAGCCCCGGCCTCGGTCACCCAGGGGCACAGCCGGCACTCGGCACGAACCAAGGCACAGGCAGCTGTGTTTGGCTTCCCCGGTGGGCCGACCGCAGCCCGCTGTTTGGACGGGCACACCTGGCCGGCCCAGCCTGCCTCTGGGGCGCACCCTGCCCCATTCCCAGGGACAGCCGGGCTCCAGAGGAAGTCGGATCCCAAACACCTCAGCCATTGGCCACCAGGAATGCAAACCTGCTTCCGGCCTCCCACTCCCGGACAGAGGGACAGCGTGATTAACCCAGCCTTCCCTGGCCTGCGGGAGGCGGCTGGCAACACCTGGGCCAAGAGAGGACCTGGCAGCTGGGGGAAGCTTTTCACAAAGGACTCTGTGTCTCTTTAAAGAGCACCAGACAATGACCCACCTGGGGACACTGTCAACGTTTTAAATGCACGCCAAGCTCCGCCCACCCCTCCCCCACCTTCCTACCCAGCTAAGCCACTGGTCGGCAAACTGCGGCTCATGAGCCACATGCAGCTCTTTGGCCCGTTGAGTGTGGCTCTTCCACAAAATACCAGTGCGGGCACCCACATACAGCGCGATTAAAACTTCGTGGCCCAGGAGCAGAAGTCGGTTTTCGGCTCTCAAAAGAAATGTCCATCACTGTGCTGTTGATATTTGGCTCTGTTGACTAATGAGTTTGCCAACAATTGTGCTAAGCTGTTGACCATGTGACCCGGGATCATGTGACCTGGTGTTTGGGTTCATTACCACCCACAGGGCACACTGTGACCCACCCAGGGCTGCCAGTCAGCCTGGCGGTACAGGAAATGATGGCTGAAGGGGGGTGCTGCCGGGCCCTCCCAGGGCAGCCTGTGACCCCAGGAGTGGGGCTGGGACTGACCATCCGGCTGCCTGGGGCTGCGGGGGTTCCGGGAAGCAGGACGTCAGCGCTAAAACCAGCCAGATGCCAGGCAAGCAGGGCCAGCCACCCTGCAGGGACCCAAGGCGCTCTCTTTGTTTCTAGAGACCTCCCCTGACAGCTCTAATATCCAGATGGTGAGGAAACGAGTGTGGACTCTCAGCTTTGCAATGCCATCTGATGGCGCCGAGGGCATAGGGCACAGCCACACGGCACATAAACCTTCCCCAGAACGAAGCCAGAGCTGCTCGGGGCAGGGGGTCCTGCCCGGCGCCCATGCTCCCCGCAATGAGAATCAGCCCAGCCCGCGATGGCAGCTCAGAAGTGAGACCCGGGCCGGTGTGGCCCCTGACGCCCCCGCCCTGGTTCTCATGCTGCCCGGCTCAGGGCGGAGCGGCCGCCGCCCTTACCTGTGGTACAGCTTCTTGTAGAGGTCGGTGCTGCCGGCGCTGGTGTTCAGCTTCATGAAGCTGGTGGCCCCGCTGTCGTCCGCTATGCCCTGGCTGGAGTAAAAGCTGTTCCTGGAAAAGACAGAGCGTCGCACTCAAAGGGATGGTTAGGCCGCCAGCGGTTACAAACACCGTGCTAACACGCCCCCCGGCATGACACTGAGATGACAAGGGCCGCCTCAACACGTCGGAAAACAGCCTCACACACTGCCCCGGGGATCGGCGTGAGCTTCTCTGGACCCGGTAACCTGAAGGTCGTTGGTGTTTGTAATCTAGTTTGGGTTAGGCTCGTGGTTGGCAAACTGCGGCTCAACAGCCACAATGCGGCTCTTTGGCCCCTTGAGGGTGGCTCTTCCACAAAATACCACGGCCTGGGCGAGTCTATTTTGAAGTGGCGTTAGGAGAAGTTTAAGTTTAAAAAAATGTGGCTCTCGCTCTAGCCGGTTTGGCTCAGTAGATAGAGCGTCAGCCTGCGGACTGAAGGGTCCCAGGTTCGATTCCGGTCAAGGGTAGGTATGTACTTTGGTTGCGGGCACATCCCCAGTAGGGAGTGTGCAGGAGGCAGCTGATCAATGTTTCTAACTTTCTATCCCTCTCCCTTCCTTTCTGTAAAAAATCAATAAAATATATTTGTTAAAAAAAATGTGGCTCTCAAAAGAAATGTCAATCGTTGTACTGTTGATATTTGGCTCTGTGGACTGAGTTTGCCGACCCCTGGGTTAGGCCAAAGACACGAGAAGGGATGCGTACGTGCATGCGGCCTAACAAAATTTACGGAAGCTAAAATGCCCGTTAGACACACATTCACCCAGGCCCCGGGCCGTGACGGGGGCTTCGCCATGCCCTCAGCCCTGCAGCGGGGATGGCACGGGAGCATGTCATTAGCGAAGCTGCCAAGGTTTCTATCACGTGGTGGCTCACTCTGAAACCTGCCACCCAGAAAACCCCCTGGAATGCCACAGACGCCTCCCGGGGACCCCCACACACGGGACAGTGGCAATCAAACCACACAGCCGTGGCTCAAGGAGGCAGGGGCTGCCCAGCATTTCCCTGGGGGCTCTGAGAACCCTGGCTGGGACTCCCCTTCTCCTCTCCCTCCTTCCCTGGGGCTGTGTTCTCTCTCGTCTATATCTGGGGATCAGTGCTCCCACACTCAGTGGCCTTCACTGCCGCCCACGTGCATGCCCTGAAGGGCGTGCAGGGTCTGCTCTTGCTGACCTTCCCCATCCAGCCTTCCCCATGCACCCCAGCCCCAGCCCTGGGGACCTCAGCTCAGCACGGTCCTGAGTCACCAGGAGCAGATGGAGGTCAGGGCAGGGCTGGGTGGCCGCAGACAGACAGACGGAGGGGAGCAGGGGTGCTGTGGTGGGCAGCGGTGCCGCCTGCTGGCACGCCCAGGGAGGGGCGGCGAGAACCATGGTGCCCAGCGCCAGCCGTGAGGCCAGGGCCCCGAACTCACCGGTAGCCCATGTCCTGGCACGCTGCCCGCCCGTAGCTCTCGCTCCAGTCGTCGTGGCACACGGGGTGCCAGGACTTCCTCTGGGACGAGTACACCTGCAGGATGAAGTTGGGGCCGTAGAGGCGCACTGCAGAGAGAGAGAGAGAGAGAGAGAGAGAGAGAGAGAGAGGCCCATGAGGCTCAGGCAATCGTCCCGGCTGCGCTGGCCCCGCCCTTCCCCGAACTCCGAGATTCAAGAAGGCAGTTCCTCTCCACGAGGGATCCGCCACCTGCCAGTGCAAATCCTCCCCGGGGGAGCTCCGGGCAGAGGCCTTCACCTGTGGACACAGGTAACCATGTGGCGGCTGAGGCCAGCGGGGCCCAGGCATGTGAGTATGTGTACACGCATGGTGAGTCTACATGGAAGCGAGGCCGAGCAAGAAGGGACGCTTGCGAGGAGGCCAGGCGGCAGGAGGATGACCAGGATGCCCACTCTTTCCTGGCGTGCACCGCGTGAAGCGTGACCGGCTCAGAGGGCCAGCCTTGACTCTGGGTTGGGTACCAGTGACGTTAGCCCAGCTTCGGGAGCCGGGCCTCACTGCCCTCTCGCAGCCACAAACACAGTGCGCTCAGCTCCACACTGCGCACAGCTGCTCACTTTTCCTGCCGTGTGGCAGGTGGGAGTGGGTGTGCCCCGTCACGGGGACTGACCCTGTCATGTCCCTCCCTCCGCTGTGCGATGCAGAGTGAGGAGCACACCCCCTTGGAGCCTGTCTCCTCATCTGAAAATCGGGGTTAACCCAAGGCCCCAGGTAGGGACTCATGATGTAATGGACATGGCCTGCAGCCATCATGCCCTGGCCACGGTGGACCCTGGCCACGGTGGACCTGGCCACAGTGGACCTGGCCACGGTGGACCTGGCCACGATGGACCCCGGCCACGGTGGACCCTGGCCACGGTGGACCTGGCCACGGTGGACCTGGCCACGGTGGACCCCGGCCACGGTGGACCCCTGGTGCCCAGTCCCCAGCCACGTGCAGCTTCCCACTCACCGCACTGGTTCTCGTCCTCCCCACTGGGACAGTGCAGGATCCCGTCACACCAGAGGGAGGCGCTGACACAGGTCCCCGAGGAGCCACACTCCATCCCGGACACCAGGCACCTGTTCTCCGCTAGCAGAGGGACGGGAGGGGGACACCCGTCAGGCTCAGGAGCCAGGGAGCCTGCCTCTCGCCCACCAGAGTGTCACCCGCCCCACGCAGCGAAGGGGAAGAACCGGCCCCCCCTCATTTAATCAGGAGGGGGTGTCCTAGCTGCTCACAGCAAAGAGCACAGCACAGCCTGCAGCCCAGGCCGGGCAGCTCCGTAGGTGAGAGCGTCGTCCTGCTTAGCCACGGCTGCAGGTTCGATCCCCAGCCAGGGCACATGCAGGAGTCAGGCAATGAATGCATAAATGAGTGGAACAACAAATTGATATTTCTTTTTCTTTCTCAAACAAAAGGATAAAAAATTAAAACAAAAACAAACAAACAAAAAAAAAAACACAACAAGCTGAAACCAGTTTGGCTCAGTGGATAGAATGTCGGCCTGCTGACTCAAAGGTCCCGGGTTCAATTCCGGTCAAGGGCATGTACCTTGGTTGTGGGCACATCCCCAGTTGGGGGTGTGCAGGAGGCGGCTGGTCGATGTTTCTGACTCTCTACCCCTCTCCCTTCCTCTCTGAAAAAATCAATAAAATATATATTTTTTAAAATCCTTAAAGGAAGGAAGGAAGGGAGGGAGGGAGGGAGGAAGGAAGGAAGGAAGGAAGGAAGGAAGGAAGGAAGGAAGGAAGGAAGGAAGGAAGGAAGGAAAGAAAGGAAACAGGGCTGCAGGCCAGCAAAGCAGAACGCTAGTGACGCTCCTCTCACGGCTGGAGGAATGGCTCTGGCCTTGGGTTTGGGTTTGGGCAGGCTCCACGCCCTCTCTCCCCACAGGTGACTCCCCGGGCCCTCGGCTGCTGGGACAGGCCTGGGGGCAGGAGGAGGACAGGCTGGCCCCAAGGTGGGCCCCGGGGCGGGGAGCCTGCGTGCAGGGTGCCAGGTGGCACCTGGTGCCCGAGCCGCTGGGTAAACGTGGAATGTCAACACCACGGAAACGGCACGGGGCTGTGACCTCCTCAGATTAGGAGGAAGCACGCAACCCAGACCAGGAGGCTGCCTGCTTCCAAAAGTGGGTATCCATGCATCGCCCGGCTGGACGGAAGCAAAGAGAAGCAGCTCGCTGTGTAAGAGGGAAACTCCAGGAGGGGCTGAGGGGAGCCCTGACCCAGAGAGCAGGGCCACAGCACCCAGCCCCAGCCCCAGCCCTAGCCCCAGCCCCGCACCCAGCGCCCCAGCACCCAGGGCCAGCCCCAGCCCTAGCCCCAGCCCCAGCGCCAGCGCCAGCACCCAGGGACAGCTCCAGCACCTAGGCCCAGCCCCAGTCCCCAGCACCCAGGGCCAGCCCCAACCTCAGCACCCAGCCCCAGCGCCAGCAGAGCACCCAGTGCCAACACCAGCCCTCAGCACCCAGCGCCAGCCGAGCACCCAGCACCCAGCCCCCAGCCCCAGCGCCAGCAGAGCACCCAGCGCCTGGCCTCAATCGCGCCCTCTCCGGCCGCGTTGGGGGCAGCTCCCCACTTACTGAACCTCCAGAGCAGGAGTGCGGCCGCCACCGCGCCGGCGAGCACGGCCAGCAGGGCAACGGCGATGCACAGCACCTTCTTCGTCTCTGAGAAGAGAACAGGCGCACGGTTCATTAAGGAGGCGTTTTTAATTCAGGCTCTTAAATGTTATCCATTACCTTTATAACATCACACATCGGGAAATAGTGCATCGGGCACTTAACAATGTGACCTTTAAAAGCATATCCTGGGAGGTCTTCCTTGGTCCCCAGCACTAAACATATGCTGGAGCAGAAAGCATGATGTGAAGCAGGGGTGGGGCGTCCGCCCACGGCCTTATAAGACCCCCGAAACCATTGCTCTGGCCCTGCCAAGCCCCCCCCACCCCCCCGACTGGAAATTCAATAATCCTAGGAGTTTTTCTCACAGGGGAAGGCAGCCAATGAATGATTCTCTCTCCTCACTGATGTTTCTGTCTCTCTCCCTCTCCCTCTCCCTCTCCCTCTCTGAAATAAAAAAATAGCCCTGACCGGTTTGGCTCAGTGGATAGAGCGTTGGCCTACTGACTGAAAGGTCCCAGATTTGATTCCGGTCAAGGGCATGTACTTTGGTGGCAGGCACATCTCCGGTAGGGGGTATGCAGGGGGCAGCTGATCGATGTTTCTCTCCCATCGATGTTTCTAACTCTCTATCCCTCTTCCTTCCTCTCTATAAAAAAAAAAAATCCATAAACTATATTTTAAAAATTAATTAAAAAAAAAATCCATAAACATATATATATAAATATATATATAAAAAAATATATATATATATTTTTTAAGACTTTGGAAAAGGAAACCAATGCTCTCTAGTCAAAACTGTAGGTCAGGGTGTAAGCCAGAAGTTGTGCAAAGGTTCCCGGACGGGGCCACACCCCACCCCACCATTCCTAGGGGAGCTTTGGTGGGAAGGAAGGTGGAGGTGGAGGGGAGGGTGGCAGTCCCTCCGACCCCCTCATTTATTCAGGAGGACACCCGGCTGGGGGGGAGGGGTGGTGTGGGGAGACCCGGTGCACCCAGAGGCACACATCAGCGCTTCTGGAAGTCAGCCAGGCCAGTGCAGCTCTGGAGCGGAGGCGGGAGCTGACCCACTGGAGGAGGGCGCAAGGCCACGCCTCTCGCGTTTTGTTTTGTTACCACATTCTGCGCATTCCACAGCCTGCTCTCAAACCTGTGAACTGGGACCGGCTTAGGATCACCTGGGAGCCTGGGGGCCACCCGAGATCTCATCGCCATGCAGATGGGCAGAGGGAGGCCTGGCTGTGAGGCCAAGTGCCACCCTGCCACCTTATCACCGCGCTGCCCACAGGGATTACGTCTCGGGCAGGCAGAGTGGAGCGAGAGAGGCCGCTCTCTCTGGGTAAATTCCAAACGGCCAGTCCTCCCCATTGGCTGAGGATAAGCATTTCCCTTGGGCGACTTCCATGTGTGTCATTTTATCTAAGAAAAACACCGCTTGCCCGGCGAGCGATGGAATATTAAGCTGGGCAGGCTCGGCCTCCCAAGTGTGCGGCGGGCATGCTGCCCGGCTCTCGCCGGGAGCATGCGGGCAGGACAGCCCTGGCCATACCTTGGGTGGACAAGGGCTTTGGAACCAGTGTCTGCTCGGTCCAGAGTGCTGTGTGCAGCTGTAGGTGCTGCTGAGTGTGATTCTAACTGACTGCCCCTTTACCTTCACCGCCATCCACTCAGTCTATTGTGGACTCAGCCCTCCTGTGTGTGGTGTCAGCTGCCTGCACCACAGGCTTGTTGACCCTCATTCTCCAAAACCTAACCTGTCAGGTGTGTACACATGGCGCTTCAATGGGAAATACCAACTGGTGGCTGTTGCTCAAGCAAACACAGTCATTGAGTCCAAGAATATCCCGTGTACTCTGAGAGGCTTGGGGCCGGAAGGTGACACCTGGCAGCTGAAGGGCAGGGCGAAGGGCAGGGCGAAGCGGGAGGGGAAAGGCCTGTTACCCAGCCCAGCCCCCAGCCGAGGAGAGATGGCCACGGAGCTGAAGGGAGCAGAGAGCCCACTGGAGAAGGCCGACCCCACACGTGGGTTCCCGGATAGGAAATGCATGCAAAACAGGTTCCTACTTGAGGTGCACAGTCTCCTCGATGGGGACTTGGGCTGCGTGCGGACGGCGGGTGTGGAGGTGTTCGTCAGGACCCTGGGGGTGTACTGGGGCACGGTGGGCGGGTAGTAGGGAGCTGGATACACCGTGTAGGCACTGGGGTCCACAGGGGGCCGTGGCGGGTACAGGTTTTCGGGCTGGTACCCATGGTTTTCATAGTAAGGTGCAACACTTGGTGGTAATCCCTAAACAACAAAAAAAAAGGAAGATGAATAATATGCAACCCTGATGACCCTAATTATGCCAAAAGCCAAACTTACCTAGGATAAAGGCTAACCAAGTTTTCAATTAATATTCATTTCTTTATTGAGGTACTACAGCCTGGTGCATGAAATTTGTGCACGGGAGGAGGGGGGCGTCTCTCAGCCTGGCCTGCACCGTCTCCAATCTGGGACCCCTTGAGGGATGTCCGACTGCCAGTTTAGGATTCATCCCGCAGGGGCCTTAACTGGCAGTCAGATATCCCCCTTGTAAAAAAAAAAAAAGAAAGAAAGAAAAAGATATCCCCCTTGTAATCCAGGACTGTTGGCTCCTAACTGCTCGCCTGCCTGCCTAACTGGTCTCCTGCCAGCCTGGTCACCTCCTAACTGCTCCCTTGCTGGCCTGGTTGCCCCCTAACTGCTCCCCTGCAGACCTGATCGCCCCCTAACTTGCCCCCTGCTGGCCTGGTCACCCCATAACTGCTCCCCTGCTGGCCTGGTTGCCCCCTAATTGCTTCACTACCGGCCTGATTGCCTCAGCCCCTGCCACTGTGGCTTTGTCCAGAAGGAAGTCAGACATATGGAAGACGTCTGGTCAATCCTAACCAATTAGCAAATTACCCTTTTATTAGTACAGATAATTGACATGTAATATTTATTAGCTTCGGTGTCTAATACAACATAATTTGATATTTGTACAAATTGTGAAATGATTACCATAAGTCTCATTAACTTCCATCTCCATACATGGTTAAAAAAATTTTTTTCTTATGAGAACTTTTAAGATGTATTTTTTTAAGAGCTTTCAAATATGCAGTACAGTACTGTTCACTTCAGTCACCGTGCTACACATTGCTCCGGACTTATTTATCTTCTAGCTGGAAATCGTCCTTTTTTTACCTCCCTCACCCATTTCACACATTCCCTTCTTAAGAAAAAGTGTGGAAGTTTGGGAATGAGACAATACCTTGAGAATGGGGTATAAAGTTATCCACTAGCAATACCAGAATTATAAATATACCCATTTTACAGAGAGACACAGTCGGACACTGTCACGTGAGTGACAGAGGTTACCACTTTTACCTAGGCATGTTACTTGCAAATTCCTTTTGTATCTCCTCTTCTCTTACAAAAGTATATCACGTGTGCTCACCATCTCTTATTAAAGGGCATGTACCTTTAATAAGAGATGTAAAGGGTTTACAATTGGGGGTTGCTTAGCAGTTCTGCCTTTAAAAAAAACAAAAAACTTCCTTATGCAGCACGTGCATTTTGTGGAGAGTATGTGAAATTTTGGGGTCCAAAGACGGAAGGTACGGCCCCAGCCATTGAATTGTCTGGGGCTGGTCTGTGTTCTTAGAAAGTCCTTCTTCTCTTCCTTCTTAAAAATGGCCTCTGCAGGCCCAGCCAGGCATGGTTCAGCAGTTGAGCATTGACCCAGGAACCAAGAGGTCACAGGTTTGATTCCGGGTTGCAAGCCTGATCCCCGGTAGGGGGCGTGCAGGAGGCAGCTGATCAATGATTCTCTCCCATCAGTGATGTTTCTATCTCTCTCTCCCTCTTCCTTCCTCTAAATAAAAATATATTGATTTCAAGACTCCCCACACACCTGCTAAGCAGGCCAGTCTAGATTCTCTCAGCCTTCCACCCGCCAGCACCTTCAGTGCCAGCTGGCTGGGAGGTCCCCAGGCAACCTTCCTTCCCCCGGTTGATTTCTCCCCTCCTGTCTTGCTGATTGTGATCTCAGAGAGGACCCGTACTCCGAACAGAGGCAGCTCCATGCTTGGAATTTTAAACAGAGCCTTCAGGAGCGCGTGATTACGAAGAAGCGAGCCAAATGCAGACTCCCGGAGTCCCCCTTCATGTAATCACTCACCAGTACCCTCGTTCTCAAGTCCAAAGAGCACAGGTCTACACCCAGCAGCAGACAGAGAGAGAAAGCGAGATGTAATCTCCCGCCTAAATGGGCAGGGAGGTAAAACAAGAGCACGTGTGCTCGGCCCTATCGGCAGCATCTGAGAACATGCCGTCCCCCCGGAAGGCTGCAGCAAGCACCGCGTCTGTCTCGGTCGATCCCCTTGCCGCGGGCTTGAGATTTAAAGTGGCCCAGGAATCTATAACCAGGGACAAATAAGGGCGGGGAGCAAGGGCCTGTTCTCCAGATACAGGACTTAGAAAATGGTTAGTAACCACAACTCTCCATAAAGAGTGATTCCAGAGCCCTACCAGTGTGGCTCAGTGGATAGAGCATCAACCTGCGGACTGAAAGGTCCTGTGTTCAATTCCGGTCAAGGGCAGGTATCTTGGTTGTGGGCACATCCCCAGTAGTAGGTGTGCAGGAGGCAGCTGATGGATGTTTCTCTCTCATCGATGTTTCTAACTCTATCCCTCTCCCTTCCTCTCTGAAAAAAATCAATAATAGATAGATAGATAGATAGATAGCTATTCCAGGAATAAGATGGACCTGTGAATATGACGGTGAAGGAGGAAAGTGGGGATTCCAGGGAGAGAGAGAGCTGGCGCGGTGCCCGCAGTGAGGACCTGTCCCAGCGTATCAGGAGCTAAGCTACACAACAGTCTGCTGGCCTGTGTCCCCTACACACTTCCTTCCTGGGACTGACACCTCTTAGCAGCATCCCGCCCCCATAGGCACCCACACCACCCTGGTCCTGCCCCACCCCCAACCCCACCCTGAGGGCCTCGGTGAGAACGCCCCTCTCCCACACCCACCCCACAGCTTCTGGCCTCCCCTCTGAGCGGCTGCTGTGTGGCCACGCCCGGCCCCCTGCTCCCCCCCAATGTACAGAAGGCCTTGACCGACCTCCACGGTGCACACACAGTCCCCTCACCTCCCACCCCCGGAACTACCAGAAGGAATGAGGGGACAAGGCAGAGCGCAGGCGCCTGGCAGCCCACCACTTACTGAGTTCAAAGCCATCCCGACTTCGTCCGCAGCATCAGGCGGCGGGAGGTGTTCAGAACGTTCCAGAGGACCTGGAAGAAAGGATGGCAGGACTGCAATCGTTCCATACCTTTAGTTTCCAGAAGGTCCGCTGAGAAAGAACTGGAAAACCGTCCAGCTGAAACCGGTTTGGCTCAGTGGATAAAGCGTCGGCCTGCGGACTGAAAGGTCCCAGGTTCGATTCCGGTCAAGGGCATGTCCCTTGGTTGCGGGCACATCCCCAGTAGGGGGTGTGCAGGAGGCAGCTGATCGATAATTCTCTCTCATCAATGTTTCTAACTCTCTATCCCTCTCTCTTCCTCTCTGTAAAAAATCAATAAAATATATATTTTTTTAAAAAAGAAAAGAAAGGAAAGCTGTTCAGGTGAGAGCTCGCTCTCTTCAGAACCAACTGCCGACTCCCCAAGCTGCCCGCCGAGGAGTCCGAGGCTGCGGCTCTCACCGGCCAGGAGGCCTCGGCCACCCGAGGTCACCTCCACCCGAAGGAGAATGCAGGAACTAGGGACACACACGGTGACTCGGCCTCCAGTTCCGCAGCGGCTGCAGGTGGGCGAACACCTGGCCCGGGCAGAGCCACTTCCCGGAGGCATCCCCGGCCAAAAGGAACCCTCCCTGCACCTCAGGCGGAGAGGACACAGTCACCGCGCTCTCTCGTTCGGGTGAGGATTCAGTGAGCCGGGGCAGGCAGGGCCGGGCACCGAGGGACACGGGCACCCATTTATCCGAAGTGACCTGGCTGGCACCTGCAGAGAGGCGCCCGGCGGCATGAGGAAGCAGCCACGCCTGAGCAGGTGGCCTGGCACTCCGTACCCGGTAGAGGCCACACCTGGCTTTGTAACTAAGCCACGTGGAATCTCCCGTTGTTCAGTAAACACCCACGTGTAAAAAAAAAAAAAAAAAAACAAAAAAAAAACTCTGTGAAACACATCCTCACCACCCACTCCCCCACGGACCAGCCTAAACCCAGAAAAGAAGCTCCGAAGTCATCTCCGGGATGCTTCCTAATCATGAGAAGGAAGCTCTGGGCCATGTGCTTGCTGTCTGGGAAGCGCTCACAGTAATGCCTAGAATAAGGTGACCAGACGTCCCACTTTTGGCGGGACTGTCCCGATTTTTAACAAAGATTCTTTCCCAAAATTGGGACTGTTTTAAAACGCCGCGGGACGCGGGACAAATTGTTAAGAATCGGGACTGTCCCGCCAAAAGCGGGACGTCTGGTCACCTTATTCTAGAAAGACCGTCCACACAGAGAGCCCCATGGGAAAGCCCCACCTGACCTCACTCTCCCTCTTGTGACAAATGAGGGCTTTCACCCACCCTCCCTGCTCTCTGGCAATGACCAGAGAGTGCTTCAAGGAATGGCCTTTGCCGTCGGGCGCACACAGCACGGTGCTCCCGCTGAGAAAGCTCTGGGCTGCGAGGCTGGGGCCAGGTCCGGAGACTTCCCATCGGCACCGTGCCTGGCACACAGCAGGTGCTCCACCAGCAGCAGGCAGCGTGGCGTGTGGGGAAGCCCAGGACCTCTGACCCCAGCTCAGTCCTACACAGGCTGAGACCTGGGACAAGTCAGTGAACGTCTCTGTGCCTCAGTTTCCTCGTCTGCAAAAGGAGGCACAGTAACACCCGCTCCAGGGTCGCCATGGAATGAGATGAGTCGGTGCTAGTGACGCTCTCGGTGCCTGGCACACAGGAAGTGCTGCATACATTTCTGTTCTAAATAAGAGCGAGCTGAAACCGGTGTGGCTCAGTGGATAGAGCGTCAGCCCGTGGACTGAAGGGTCCCAGGTTCAATTCCGGTCAAGGACATGTACCCTGGTTGCGGGCACATCCCCAGTAGGGGGTGTGCAGGAGGCAGCTGATCGATAATTCTCTCTCATCAATGTTTCTAACTCTCTATCCCTCTCTCTTCCTCTCTGTAAAAAATCAATAAAATATATTAAAAAAATAAGAGCGATAGTAAGGCTGATAAAAGTTGAGCAGCCAGTTGGGCAGGGGAGAGGGGGCAGGAACTAAGCTTGGCATTTGCAGGTTTGCCTCTGGAAATCCACCAGCTCAGAGGATGCAGGGAAGCGGCAGGCAGCGGAGCCAGCTCCCGCAGAATGCCGTCTCCGGAGCAGAATGACCATCCGATTCACGAATCTAACAACAGCGTGCCATGAATAAAACAGGAGGAGGCTTTTCAATCTTGGGAAACCCCACTGACGACATCCCCCCAAATGCACCCGGCCATGTATGTACTCTCCATGTCAGCATACAACACAAGAACCAGTTCATGTTGATAGCATAGCGTGGAGGCTTTTTTACGACGAAAAAGAAGCCAACAGCTTTCCAGGTGAGAGAGAATAGCACGGATCTACATACAAGGGGAGGGGTTCCCGTGTAGCGTTCATGTAACATTTACGGGTAAGCCTTCAAATGGCGTGAGGATCACATATTCCTTTACCTTTCCCGCCTCTGCCCCGGGAGGCAAAAGCCTTCTGAAACCTCACATCCGCTCAGTGAGCTCCACTGCCCTCTCGTCTAAGCTGGAATAACCCCGTCACCTTCCCCAGATTGATTTGGACCGAGTCCGGCTGACTGAGCAGGGCGGAGACTGGGGGCCTCTGAGCCAGCTCCCCAGTCACAGGCGTGGATGGAGTTTCAGGAAACGAACACTCGATCCACTGGCCGCCTTCCCAGCTGAGGAGCCTTCTGAAAGGAGCGAGGCATCGGGGCTCACAATCCAGGCTTCCTATTCATCCCAGATCCCTAACAGCGAGACCAGGAAGCCGGAGGGAAGGCGCGGGAGCCACGTGAACGGCCCACGAGAAGCCCGGGGACCCCGCGCCTAGGGCAGCGTGTCCCGTCTCACACAGCCTGAACCCACAGAACCTCAGCACCAAAGCACCAGCCTGCCGGGCCAGCCCCCGGCGTCGGAGGAGACTTTGGAGTAGAAGGCGAGAGTGGCACCGCCTGGGGTGTCCTCCGGCCCAGAGGAAGGGGCGTGGGGGTTCCCCCAAAGGAACCAGCGGGGTCTGAAAGGGAAGCCCACGATCACTCCGGTCCGCTCCTCCACGCGGCCTGTCCGGCCAGGACAGCGGACCTCTGTTTTCGGAGAGGAGCCAGGTAACCTGGGGACGGCTCTGGGCCACAAACCTTCTCTCGTGCCCTTTAAAGGACACCGATGACTGTCCCTCCTCCCCAACACCAGCCACCGCGAGGCACTCTTCCTTCAAGTGGCCGAAAAGCAAACAGGCCTCGGAGCGCCCAGCCCCGCCTCGTCGGCGGCTCCCCGTCCACCGCACAGCACAGAGCCTGGTCGTTTCGGTCCACGGGGGCCTTCCCTTCAGGGAGCTGAGTCAGGCCTGAGTCACCCGAGGGCCTCGGTCAAACCCCAGCTGCACCCATGACATCATAGGCCCGGCCCCAAACAAGCATCGCCTCTTCTCCGGGTGTCTCCGGATGTCCCGGCCTACCTTAGCCAGAGGCCAGTTTGAAAAGCCACCCAACTAACGCACATGAGCTCCGTCTCAGAGATGCACCCAGGGGGTCAGCGGTGTTCCCTACCATGGAGGACCCACTGACTCTCACCTCCCACTCCCGCTCAGGCATGTGCTGGGGTGCAGCCCCCCACGGGGCGCCTTCCAGGGGTCACCGGCGTGACGCACCGAGGGGCCCCAGCTTCCTGGACCTCAGAATCCGTGTCCCTTCATCCAACGCCAAAGCAAGCAACCGCAGCAGACACTCCCTACGCAACGAACAAATGGCCCCCTCATGCCTCCGCCGCTGCCCAGAACCACATCACACACAAAAGGATGCTCTCATGCCTGCTGGGGACAGCACACACTGTTAAAAGTAACAGGTTAAACCGCGGTTCAATACAAACAGTGCTCGGCATTCAGACAAACGGCATATACAGTGGTGAGAGAGAGAGAGGGGGGAGGGGGGAGGAAGAGAAAGAGAGAGATAATCCCGCAGGAGAGGTACTGCCGGAAGCACCAGAGTTTCTTTCTCGATGAATGCCTCATTGTCCGGACAACCTTTTCAGGGCAGGCACTGGGTGTGGCCCTTTATTATTATTTTTTAAATCCAGCCTGTATCCTACAAAGAAATGGTTCCGACGCATTTCGGGTTCCAAAGGCCAAGTGAGTAGGAGGCAACGTAAGAGTGAGAGAGCCGGGGAGCCTGCACCTGGACAAACCCCGCAGGCCCAGGTGTGCAACGGACGGGTCCAGGTCTCTCCGGAGGGAGTCACACGGGCCACCCGAGGTCCCGAGGTCAAAGCCCGGGGGTGAAGGAGCTGGCCACAGTCGGCCTGTGGAGCCGGGATAACCGGCTGGAGCAGGGTGCGAGAGGATGGTGTAAGTTCCCAGCACCACGTCCAGCCGCGATGAACGCTCCGCGGTGACAGCGACAGCTGCCAGGATTTCCCTTCCGGTAGCGAAGGGGCTGTTACGTGGAGGGGATCCGTTTGTGTAAATCCGAAGGACAAACCCAGGACCACACAGTCAGAAATATCAGAAAGCCAGGTTTCACGCAGCCCAGGGAAACCATGTTCAAATGTCCACTGGGTCGTCTTGGAAAGAGCAGAGTTCTCACACTTACACCCATTGGATCCAATCCTGGAAGACCGTTTCTTAAGAATATTCTAGCCAAAACCGGTTTGGCTCAATGGATAAAGCGTAGGCTTGGGGACTGAAAGGTCCCGGGTTCGATTCCGGTCAAGGGCATGTACCTTGGTTGCGGGCATATCCCCAGTAGGGGGAGTGCAAGAGGCAGCTGATCGATGACTCTCTCTCATCGATGTTTCTAACTCTCTATCTCTCTCCCTTCCTCTCTGTACAAAATCAATAAAAAATATATTTAAAAAAAAAAAAAAAAAGAATATTCTAGAACAGAACCGGGCGTTCGCTGGGAGGCCAGGCACGATGATCAACTATGCTGTGCGGTCAGAAGCTCGAAGCAGGAACACTAAACCCGTCTCTCGAAACCCCAGCTCGAGGGCCGGAATGAGGTCAGGTGCGGCGTCCCGCCAGGAAGGCCCCTTGGAAGGCGATGACCTTAAAGGGAACCCGACACTGGCTCTCCGGCCACACACGGACCCACAGTAATGAAGACCGGCTTTGTTTCATCTTCCAATTCGGCTCTCACTTGGAAATATTTATCTGACCAACGTCCACTGGCCGCCATCGCCATGCCCTCTCCCCTCAGCCCTTCTCAAGTCCCCCCTCTCCCAGCTCTTCTGTCCTGGCGTGAACTTCCAGACATCGGCAGCCACCGCGGTGAGCTCCGAGAGCCCGCCAAACCGTTTTTTTTCCACACACACACACACACACACACACACACACATACACTCACACACACATACACATACACTCACACACACTCACACACACATACATACACACACATACATACACACATACACTCACACACACTCTCTCTCACACACACACATATACACACATACACTCACACACACACTCACACACATACACACACACTCACACACACACATACATACACACACACACACTCACACACATACACACACACACACACACACACACACACACACACACACACGCGCGCGCGCGCATTGATGCCTCATGGCCGTCTATAGTACAGACTCTAGCCACACAGACCCAGTGCTTGGAGGTAGCCACCTGGAGCACGGCCTTTCCTTTCTCCCCCTCCCTGGCTCTCCTCTAATAAGAGCAAAAGCCTGTCTTTGAGTCGCTTCCTTCTTCACACGCCAGTTTACAATCCCCAGAACACCCTGCCTGCCTTTCTCCGCTCCGGGCCATTTCCCCCGGGTCCCAGTTCCTCTTCCAGGCACTGTCCGGGGCGGGACAAACCAGGTCCCAGGCTGCCTGAGCTCAGACTCCTCCAGACGGTCTCCCAAAACTGCTGTGTGGTCAGCCCGGGCCTCTGCTAGTCTCAGGATGGTACGTGTAGTTGGATGTCGCCTTCCTTATACCAGGGCCCATTGCCCTGGGGACTTGCAAGCCAGAGCTCCTCAAGATGGCCTGTGGTGCCCCCCTACCGGGAGCCGAAGGAGCTCACCAAGCCCAGCCTAGGGCAGATCTCAGCTCTTAGGTCCTGACACCTTTGCACCCCAAGCCCCCCGAGGCCACCTGATGTCCTGGGGCAGACCCACCCGCAGGGCAGGTGCCCTGGAGAGTAAGGAGGGGCAGGAAGAGCAGCAATGCCCAGGAGGGTGGGAAGTGGGGCCCTCTGGGGACCAGAGCAGTGGGAGAGAGCAGAGATGGGAAAGCCCTGAGGGCCCTGAATGCCCCTCCAGGCCCTCCCCGCTCCTCCCCAGCAGGCCCAGCTTCCAATCCTTAAGTAACCAAACCGACTAGCGGATAAACTGACCCGCTCACCTTGCCTTTCTGCTTTCAGGCCCAAGGCTGAGACTTGAGAGGCAGTTCCCAAACCGTGAATTTTCTGGAAGGTTCAGAAAAACAGACTAGCTGCCCCCAGAGTCTAATGCAGAAGCTGAACCAAGACAACGACCCCATACTGTTTGTTACAAAGCTCCCCCAGGACTCCGTCACCAGCCCGGTCCCTGTCCCGGTCTCTGCTTCCTGATGGACCGCCCCCTTCCACCGGCAGGCTGTCCTGTCATGTGACCAGGCTGCACCACCTGCAGGACACTTCACAGGCGCCTTGTCCCTCGATGCCTCATCAGCCAAGGAGGTCAGCCCCACTGAGGAGTCCCTCTCAGATCACCCTGGAAGGGGTCAGCACACAGCCCAGGGGGACATTAGCCTGGCCCTACCACATGAGGCCCTGAGCCTGTCCTCAGCTCCCCTTTCTCCCCTCTCCTCTGCCTTTCACACATTCAGACCCCCTGGAGTAAGGCAAGGGAAGTGGCAGGTGCCAGCCCAGAGCCAGAGGGCCTGCCCTCATCCCCAGTTCTCCAAGCCACCTCACCTCCCTGCCTCAGCTTCCTTCCACTTCCCTTAAAGAGGTAAGGAATAGTGCCTTGCCCGGAGGAAGTGCCACAGCCACATTCGATTTGCTCTCACTCTGAGACCAGTGTGGCCAAATTCCCGCTCCTACAGCTCAGGGGACTGGCCGGGGCGGGGCAGCCAGGGTGTGGGTGCCAGGCTCCATGGCACTCCCAACCCCATTGCTAGAAGGCTGACCTAGGGGGCATCCATGACAAGGAAGTCCCTGGGGACCAAACCAAAGGCCAGCCTAAGAACAAAGGCCCCTGCGGTCACCAGTTGCTATTTTTGGAAGGCGAAACCGAGGTGCGAATGAGCAATCAGGGGGGGTCCCAGCCCAAAGGACGCACCTCCCGCCAGGAGTGGTTGCTGCTCAGCTGGAGCCCTGGCCTCAATCTGCCCAGCAGGACAGAGGCAGGCCCCACCTCCGGTAAAGCTGGGGGAACAGCGAGCACCCCTCTTGAGGGGGATCCCCATCAGCTGGCCCACCAGACCCCTCCAACTCACTCAGCGGCGGACCCTGGGACCCTGGCTCCCTCCGAGCCTGCGCCCCAGGTCCCTCAGCCTGGTTCAGCTCAGCCCCACTCCCTGGCCCCACCCTAGTCCCCTCGGCTGGTCCCTTTCTCACTCCCGGAGGGCCTCCCACCTCCCAGGCAAAGTCAACAACCCTCCCTCCTCACTCAGGTTTTGCAAACACCTCCGGCAGGACTGGCCATGCCGCCCTGTACCGTAACTTTCCACTCTTCCGGGGACTCCCCTCAGCTGTGGGCGCCTGTGTCCCCCCTATTGTAGCGCAGGGACTCCCAGCGGAGCGTGTTTGAACTGAGGGGTCCGCAGCCTGAAGGCTGGGCCCTGGGGACCCCGGCTGACCGACCAGGTGGACCTGGGACGCTGCGCCATCATTTCCCTCCCAAAGGAGCCACTAGAATTCCCCCGTAGCCTGAAGCCTGTGCACCCCGAAAAGACAGACATTGAGGGCCACTGCGCGACCCCGGCGGCGGGGGCCCACGGGCCGCACATGCCGCCCACAGCCGGGCCACCTGCAGGCAGCGGCCGCGGAGTGGACGCACGGACTCAGGCCGGAGAGCAGCTCTCCCGCCGGACCCGGGGCCGCGGGCACGGCGCCCCCTGCCCGGAGGTGCGCTGGGTGCCCGGCCGGTGCCCGGGTCCGCCAGGCGGTGGACCGGAGCGCCCCGCGCCCGTTTCTCCCGCGGAGAACGCGCGCCCAGGGCCAGCCCCGCCGCGCCGGCCGGTTCCTGCGGGGCCGGGGCCGGGGCCGGGGCCGGGGAGCGGGTTCTCGGGGCGCCGGGGGGCTGGGGGGGCCGGGGCGGCGGGCAGTCCCCCCCTCCCGCGTCCCCCGGTGCCCCGCGCCGGGACCCTCCGGCCGCCTTCCCGCCCGGCCCCGCCGCCGGCCTATCGCCCGGGATCGGAGCGGGTTTCCAGTTTCCCGGACCCGGGAGGGCCGGAGCGGCAGCAGGAGTTCAGGTAACACGCCTCCGGGGCCGCCGAGATTTCCCCGAAACAAAGGAACGGCCGTCACGCCGCTGCTTCCCCGTTACCGACGGGAAAGGCGCACCGGGTCCCAGCCCGGCCCCGAGGACAGGCGGCGCGGGCCGGCTCCGGCCGCGGGGACCCCTCCAGGGACCCCGAGGCGCCGTCTTCCCGGCCAATGAACTGTCCAGGGGCCCACAGACCGTCTGCCCTGGCCCCCCGCACCCCGCAACCCGCACCCCGGCCGCGTGACGCCGGGGGTCTCCAAGCTGCGCGCCCCGGGGTCCCCGCACGTGGTGCCCTCCGGCCCCGCTCCGCCCCGCACCGGCTACGCTGGCCCCGCGCTCCCCGGCTCCCCCTGCCGCCGGCCCCGCCGCGCACCGGGGTCCCCCCCCCCCCCGCCGCCCAGGTTCCCCCTCCCGTGCCCGAAACCCCGTACCCCGCACCCGGCACTTCGCACCCCGCAACCGGCACCCGGCACCCCGCACCCCGCGCCCGGACGCTCACCTGCCACCCCGGGCCAGCGCCTTCCTCTGCTCCTCGCCGCCCGCGGAGCTCTGGCCTTCCCGGTCCGCGCGGGAATCGCCGGTGCCCCCGGGCTCGCGCTTTAACCCCGGGAGGCGGCGTCCGAGCGCCCGGGCTACACCCCCAGTGCGGGCGTCCGGGCCGGGGCGGGGCGGCGGCCGGAGCGCAGATCGGATCCGGGAGGGCGGGGAGCGGGAGGCGGTCCCCGTGGCGGCCCGGGACGCGCTCCAGACCCAGCGGGGGAGGAGGGGGGACCCGGAGGGAACTGGGGACAGCCCCGGCCCCGGCCCCCTCGGACACTTCAGGGCTGGAAAGGGCAGCGTCTCCCGCCCAGAGGCCGTTGGTTGGACCTCGTCTGTCCTGGGCACTTCCAGCCCCACAACTCGGTTTGGATTAAGGAGGGAGATTCCCGGGAACGCAGATCGGAATCCCTAGTCATCCCGGGAGCTGCTGCTTCCAGAGGCGAGCTGCTGTTGATGGCTGGCCCCAGTTCTGCCGAGCCCTGCCCCCAGCCCTGCCCCAGCCCTGTCCCGGAGCCTGCCTGGGCTGTGCCCTCGGCGAGGCCCCTGGCACCGCTGACCCAGGCACAAGCCCCGGAGGACGCCCAGGACCCTCCCTGGCCCTCCTGAGCCGCCCGTCTCCCCCTCAGGCCCCAAGTCCCCCCCCCCCCCTTCCTCTGGACGTCCCAGCAGGGGTGCCAGGCGTCCCCGCCAGCCCAGGCAGGGGACAGGGGATGAGGAATGGAGTGAGATAAACTTTGGTCCAGAAGGCAGGCTTCCACCCCCACCACTCCCTCCGTAAGTGGCTCTTCCCAATGCTGTTCCTACACCATGGGGATGGCTTGGGATGGGGGAAGCCCCAGAAAACCTATTCATCCCGCCACCTGTTGCCTTACCCGCCCCCCCCCCCTCCCGTGGGCAGGTCTCCTGGGAGCTGGACTCTCCTGGTAATCCTTCCCCCTCCTCTGGCCTAGGGGACTGTGCTGCCCGTGCCCCAGGCCTGCCCTCTCCCCTTCCTCCCTGTCCACGTTGTTCTAAGGCAGTGTTTCCCAAACTTCTGACACATGGGCACCCCTTCTATAATTTTCGTAACGCTGAGTACCCCTCATACTCATGAGAACGAAGAATTAGGTGCAGCTAAGCACGGTGCAGTGCATATCCCCCCCAAACTTCGGTGCAACGTGTACCCCACCAAACTCTTCCCGTACCCCTGGGGGTACGCGTACCACACTTTGGGAGACATGGTTCTAAGGAGACCCTCCAGGACCATCTTTAGCAAATAGGCCAGGGCTGTTCTCTCCTGGTGGCAAGTCACCAGCTAGCAGTGGAAGGTGTGCCCGGAGCCCAGGAGGAATGACACCATTGTTCCCCAACCCCCCAAAGGCCACTGCACATCAGAGAGCTGGGAGCCTCCACTTCCAGCCCTCCTGCAGTGCTTTTCCTCAACATCCATTCCCTCCTGTTTGGGCAGCACTCTGGAATTTTTGTTGGGGTGTGCGCACCACCACCAGCTCATGGAGCCAACCCCTCTCCCCCCCAGGGCAGGAGGTGGGCATACGGTCACCTGGCTTAGAGCTGAGTCCTGTTCTCTGCCAGGTCCCTGCCTCGGAGATGAACACACCCCACTTGGCCAGTGAGCGTGGAAGCGTGGGCACCTGGGGCTTGGGGGAGAAGGAGAATATTTCCTACTCTCCTCGGGGAGTTTCCAGAACCCCTCTTCCTTGGGCTGGGTGGAAGTCGTCTCTGAATGATTGGTCGGCATCGTCCCATCATGGGGAGCTGGTTCCAGGATAAAGATAGCTCAAGAAAGAGGGGGAAAACATTTCCAGACAAATCAAGATAATCTCAGAAGGAAATGGTAAGCCAAGAAAATGGTAAAAATGTGGGTAAGTCTAACCAGATATTAACAACATAAAATAACACTGCTGGAAATGTTTAATTTGTAAACGTAGGAAGTAAAACAGCAACAAAAGTAGAACTATAGTATTGGAAAATAATAGCATAAAAGCCTAATATTATCCCTAGTGGAATGAATAAAATTAAAGTATTTCAAATATTTATTATTCTGGAGGAGAATAAACATACCGAATAACTTTAGACTTTGTTGACTATGTTTGTTAAAAAGAGAATTACAAAAGAATAAAAGTGGAGTACATATTGATTGTGCCTAATAATGTCAAAATGTCTGCAACTTAATTTCAAATGTTTCATTTAAAGTAGAAACAATTAAAAATAAATAAAACAAAATAGAACCAATCAGATAATGGGGGAAAATTCAATAAAACCAAGAAAAGTAAAGCAAAGAAGAAGAATGAAGGCAGGAAAAGGAGTAAAGTTGAACCCAGAAGAAAAAAAAAAAGAAAGAAAAATTATAGAAATATATACAAATACACCAACAACCATAATGCATCTAAGTGCTCCAAAAGATTCCGTTTATATGAATAGACTTTTTTAAAGATATAAATTATCAGATTATTTCATTTTTAAGACAATTGTGTCTTGTTTATAAAACATATAGAATGGGCATATACAAAAGAAAGCTGGCTTGACTATATTAATAATGGACAAGAGAAACTTTAGAATGAACAGTTGTATTGAGAATAAGGAGAGTCACTTGATAATGATAAGGAAAAAAATCACTTGGCAAATATAACAATTGTGAACATATGAAACAACATAGTCTGCAAAAATATATAAAGAAAATATTTCTAAAACTACAAGATCTTCACAAATTCACCATCTTCTCTCTTAGTCATTAGAGATTCAAGGGAACCAACCACCACCACCAACAACAAAAACAACAGTAAAAATATAGACTATTTGAACAACACAATGAATCAGCTTTATTAATGGGCATACATAGAAACCTATTTCAAATAATCGGACAGATGGTTTTCCAGGTTAATTCTTAGAAACAGTTATAAGAAACATACTATTTCACTCTTTAAAAAATTCTTCAAAAAAGTTGAAATATAGAAAATACTGTCCAACTTATCAGTGCTGGGAAAATAGTTCATGGAAAATTACAATTCAATCTTATTCATGAATATAAATATAAAAATCCCAAACAAATGGTAGGAAAATTAATCTGATATTGACTAAAAAGATTATGAAAATTAATCTGATATTGACTAAACAAGTTGGGTTTATCCTAGGAAAACAATAGAAAGGTCCCAAGTTCCATTCCTTGGTTGCAGGCACATCGCCTGTAGGGGGTGTGCAGGAGGCAGCTGATCAATGTTTCTTTCTAATCGATGTTTCTGACTTTCTATTCCTGTCTCTTCCTCTCTGTAAAAAATCAATAAAATATATTTTTTTAAAAAAAGAAAGAAAGAAAAGCAGCATTCGGTATAGTACAACACAGTAGCACATTAAAACAAAAAAATTATGACGTCATTTTAACATTTTTAGAATGAGCATTCAATAAAATTCAACATGTATTCATGAGAACTTGGCAAAAAAAAAAAAAAAAAAAAAGTCCTTCACAAAGATGAAGTAAAAAGAAATTTTCTTACATGATATATAAAAATCCCCCAAATACCCTTAATGATAAAATAAAAAAGATTACTTCTGCCACTCTGCTCTACATCATAGTGAATATTTTAGCCTATGTAGTCAAGGAGGGAAAAGAAATTACACTGAAAGAAGAGATGATTCTGCCAGTATTTGAAGAGATGATTGTATACCTACAAAACCTCAAAGAATTAAGAGACAATTCTCTTAATGATAAGAAAAAAATCACTTGGAAAATATAACAGTTGTGTACTTATATGTACCTAACAACATAGTCTCCAAAAATGTATAAAGAAAATATTTCTAAAACTATAAGATCTTCACAAATTCACCATGAAGAAAGTTTAGCTATGTATATTTGATAAATACAGAGGAAATACACAAAAGTAACACCCACTAAACATCAGAAAGCACATTTTAAAAAATGTTTTATTTATTTTTAAATTTTATTTTTATAGTTGAAACTTATTACAGATGCCCCCCCCCCTCCTCCAGACCCCCTTCTCCTCCCACTAATGTCTATGTCCATGGGCTATGCATATAGGCATGTAAGTTCTTTGGTTGATCTCTTCCCCACCCCCTCCCTTCCCTCAGAGGATCCTCAGTCTGTGGCTTGCCTCCCTGTTTCTGGGTCTATTTTGTTAGTCAGTTTGGAAATGCACATTTTAAATGTACCACCTCCTGTGATAACAGCAGTGAGATTTTGTAGGAGAATGCCATCCTTGAAGAGGCATGTCACAATGTCTGCAACTCAATTTCAAATGGTTCATCAAGGAAGAGCCACATGTGAAAAAATGTTCATAATTGTTGGGTGGAGGAGGACAATGTGTTCATTGTACTAATCTTTCATATTTTCTGTATCTTTGAAAGTGTGGTCACACAAAGCTGAGAAAAACTTCAAAGGTATACCATTTATTACCTCGAATAGACCTACCAACATATGTAAAAACTGTTATGGAGAAAATGACTTACTGGAAGATAGTAAAGAGTGACTAAGTGGAGAGACAGCAATTCATGCCTAGAAGATACAATGTCATACCATGATATATCAATTGTCTCTTTAAGTTGACATAATGGATTTAATACAATTGCAACCAACATTTTAATACATGCCATTAGGTCTTATCAAATAATTGAATCAACACCACCTCCTGGGAACTGACCTTTAGACCACTTCACAGCGGACATTCCCTTTTGCTTAGACCACATTTCACTTGCTAAGACCACATTCCACTTGCTAAGACCATTATCTTTCCCCTCAGGACCCGCCCAGAGAATTCTCCTCCCAGAAAAACCCGCCTAGAGTCCTTTAAAACCTCTGACTCCCTGTCTCTGGGGGCTGGCACCATTTTGGGGCTCAGCCCATATGGTTTTCCAGATGACCTAATGAATTCATAATTTTAAAAATATATATTTTATTGAATTTTTTTTTTTTTTTTTTTTTTTTTTACAGAGAGGAAGGGAGAGGGATAGAGAGCCAGAAACATTGATGAGAGAAACATTGATCATCTGCCTCCTGCATACCCCCTACTGGGGATGTGCCTGCAACCAAGGTACATGCCCTTGACGGGAATCAAACCTGGGACCCTTCAGTCCCCAGGCCGACACTCTATCCATTGAGCCAAACCAGTTAGGGTGAATTCATACCTCTTTACCCCTTTGGCCTCGTGCATTCCCCCTTCAGCGACCCTAATACATGTGTATTGGAGTTCATTGATGAGTTTAGTCTAAAATAAATATGCAAGATCTTGAGAGAATAAAGGAGCAAGACTCACTAAGACACAGCTGGAGAAGAGCGAAGACATGGCAGTATTCCCAAATACACTGTCCCTTTCAGAAGACTGTCAGAGACGGAGTCTGTTAACGCCGCCGTGGGAAGCTGTGCAATGGTATTGGCGTAGCGAAAAGAAGAAACAGTGAGTGGGGAAAGGAGAGGTCAGAAGCAGCATCCGAGGAGACAGGAAGGCGGCAGGTGGGCATGCAGATCAGTGCGGAGGTCTAATGGGAAAACCCGTTATCCACATGGAAGAAGACGGCGTTCGCATCCCACATCACATCCGCCATGTGACTCAGCAAGGGCGAACGAGAGACCACACGTGAAAGCACAGTGTGAGGACTTTCCAAAGATGCTTTGTGCTATGACAGCTTCACCAGCGTGTGCTTCTGGTTAGGATGGACCCTGAGTGATCTTGGAGATTTTGGGGGGCAGAAATGAAGCAGGGCCAGTTTCTGCTCCCACACCTTGGTGCTGGCCTGCAGACGCACCTCCTTGCACGAGGCAGTGGCCAGGCCTGCAGACACTCCCCTTTCCCCCAGAGCCTCCAGCTTGTCCAGCTCCTGGGCTGGGCATGTGTTTAGCTCTTCAACGAGGAGCCCGATCCCAACCTCTGCAGGAAACCCTCCTCGGGGTCAGGGCTACAGGCTGGCCTTGTGGGCTTCAGCTTGTGCCTATGGGTTCCCAGCTTGTCCTGGTCTCCCCCACTTTACATCTGCTGTGATTCAATGCTGACCTCTCTCTACCCCCAAATTCATACCCTTAATGATTTGGTGATAGGGCTGTTAGGTAACTAAGGTTACCTAAGGCCCTAGATGGATTGGTGGAGTGATAGGATTGAGGTGCACACCACGAGGAAAGGCCAAGTGAGGACGCAGCAAGAAGGCTGCCTTCTGCTGAGACCGGTTTGGCTCAGTGGATAGAGCGTCGGCCTGCAGACTGAAAGGTCCCAGGTTCGATTCTGGTCAAGGGCATGTACCTTGATTGCAGGCACATCTCCAGTAGGGGGTGTGCAGGGGGCAGCTAATCGATGATTCTCTCATATCGATGTTTCTAACTTTCTATCCCTCTCTCTGTAAAAAATCAATAAAATATATTTTTTTAAAAGAAGAAGAAGAAGAAGAAGAAGAAGAAGAAGAAGAAGAAGAAAAAGAAGAAGAAGAAGAAGAAGAAGAAGAAGAAGAAGAAGAAGAAGAAGAAGACGACGACGACGACGACGGAGGAGGTTGCCCTCTGCGAGCCAGAAAGGGAGCCCACACCAGGCACCGAGCGGGCTGGCACTCTGACCTCGGACTTGCAACCTCCAGAACCTTGGAGAAAGCGAATGTGTGAGGTGTAAGCCCCCACCCTGTGGTATTTTGTCATATCACTCCAAGCAGGCTCAGACAACATCTCTCCCTGCCCCGCGGTCTCCAAGCGACAGCCCCAGAGGCAAAGGCCAGAGTCAGACAGAGACTGGTTAGGCAGCAATCCTCTCACCAACTCCTTCTACAAACACCCAGACACACATCACTGTAGCTTGTGGAGCACAGATGGAAACCCGTGAGGTCTCTGACGCAGAGGAACCTGAGGACACTGGGCTGAGAGGAACCAGCCAGACCCGAGAGGACACACACCATGTGGTGCCACGTGTAGGAGGCCCCTGGAGCCCAAAGTAGAAGAGTGGGTGCTTAGGGCTGGGGAGGGGGAGGTAGAGTTGGTGTTTAATGGAGACAGAGCTTGTTTGGGAAGATGGAAAGTTCTGGAGAGAGATGTGGGTGATGGCTGCACAACAATGTGAATATACTTCACTAGAGGCCTGATGCATAAAATTCGTGCAAGAGTAAGCCTCCCCCCCCCCCCCCCCGCTGCTTCCCTCTGGCACCCAGGACCCAGACATCCCTAGCAGCCCCAGCTTTGTCCAGAAGGTTGTCCAGAAGGACATCCAGCCTAATTAGCATATTATGCTTTTATTATTATGGACTAGAGGCTTGGAGCACGAAATTTATGCATGGGAGGGGTCCCTCAGCCCGACTCGCACCCTCTCCAATTTGGAACCCCCAGTTGGACATCCCTCTCACAATCGGGGACCTCTGGCTCCTAACTGCTCACCTGCCTGCCTGCCCTAACCACTCTGCCTGCCTGCCTGATCCCCCTAACTGCCCTCACCTGCCAGCAAAGTCACCCTTAACTGCCCTCCCCTGATGGCCTGGTCACCTCTAACTGCTCTCCCCTGCCAGCCTGGTTACTCCTAACTGCCTCTGCCTCCGCCTGCACCACTGTGGTTTTGTCCGGAAGATGTCCTGTCTAATTAGCATATCACCCTTTTATTAGTATAGATAACACTGAACTGTACAACTGAAAAATGGTTACCATAGTACATTTTATGTAATGTGCATTTCATCACAAAAACACCCAAATGCTAAATTGGCAAAAGAATAAAGTTACTCAATACCATGTCTGGCCCAAATGCAGTCAGGTGGAGGGCAGGTGAGGAGAAAGGAGGAAGGTCTAAACTGGTACAGCCACTTAGAAAACTCTTCAGCATTCTGCAGTAATGTTGAAGACATGCAAACTTTCACCCAGAAATTCCACTCCTAAGTATGTGCTCTAGAGTACGTGCTAAGCGCCCAGAAACTTCCACAGGGATGTTCACGGAAACACCATTTCTATTGCAAAAGCATGGAAACAACCCAAATCCTGACAGGGAACTGCTGTCAGTTCCTTCTACTAGGACACGGAATGAACACACAGGGGTGCATTTGTAGATGGAGTACTGCCCAGCAACGACTATGAGAAAGCCACAGCTCCACCCATTACCACGGATGAAGCTGTCCACACATGGAGCGAAAGAGCCATTCGCAGAACACACACAGATGATCACATGCCTATAAAGTTCTAACATTCACCATGACATCATATGTTGTTTAGAGGCATGGGCCTATATGCCAAAACGTGTGAAAAGAGAAAGAAGTGGATAAACACACAACTCAGTATCGTGTTTTCCACCAGTGGGAGTAACCGGGGGTGCCAGGAGCCGGAAGACAAGCCGGGGTTTGCACATAGGGGTATTGGTGGCCATTTGTTTCTTGCCCTGGACTCCATAGCTGATCATCTACTTTTCTTTTCTTTTCTTTTTTTAAAAATATGTTTTATTGATTTTTCACAGAGAGGAAGAGAGACGGATCGAGAGTTAGGTTAGAAACATCAATGAGAGAGAGTCATCAATCAGCTGCCTCCTGCACACCCCCTACTGGGGATGTGCCTGCAACCAAGGTACATGCCCTTGACCGGAATCGAACCTGGGGCCTTTCAGTCCTCAGGCTGACGCTCTATCCACTGAGCCAAACCGGTTTTGGCTTACGTTTCTTTAGACCATTTGGGGTGAAATATATATTCTGTTGTATGTATGGGATATTGCGTCATTTTGCCAATGCTGTATGTATACTCATTAACTCATGGTTTTAAAAGGTCTGTGTCGGAAAGCGAGTCCCTTGAGGGGAATGAGGGAACCATGCACCACCCCGTGACGGTCTTTGGTCCCGTGCTGCTGAAGCCAGAGGTGACAATTCTGTGCTTTAGGTTCTGTACTTTACCCAGTTCCCAGTCCCCCAGGACCTAAAGTCAGAGGATCAAAGAGAATTAACTACCGTGTTTCCCGGAAAATAAGACATCCTCCGAAAATAAGACCTACTTACAGGTTTCCTTCTGAGTGAAATATAAGGCATCCCCCAAAATAAGCCCCCCCCCCCCCAGGCTAAACATGAGAGATTTGGTCCACTGATTCTGAAAGAAATGGAGTCACAAGAAATTCACCAGAAAATTCAGGAATTGGATTGTTATGATGATGTTCCAGAAGATGGGGACATGATTGTCATTGAATAAATGAGTAAATTCTTGATACTGTAGGATTCACAGTCTGTAGGATTCAACCGTCCTACCGTACCGTATACAGGTAGCAAATTTCCTTTTATTTTCATTTAACAATAAATGTGTACCGTATTCTTCTTCATGGAAAAATAAGACATCCCCTGAAAATAAGACCTAGCGCATCTTTGGGAGCAAAAATTAATATAAGACACTGTCTTATTTTCGGGGAAACAGGGTAGTCCCTGGATATAGGATATGGGGCGCAGAGAAGAGGTGCCCAAATGCTGTAAGAGGAGGCTCAGCACGTTCAGATGCCACCGGGAGCCACCTCTCAGGGACCCCCCCTGCTCTCCCCGCAGTCCCCATGCTTTGGGCCAGTCCCCGGAGGAATGCAGAGCCCAGTGGCTCAAACACGGAACAGGCTCTCGGTGTTTGTTGTTTGTCATGGTTGGAGCAAGTCATGGGGCCTGGCCCTGGGGTGCAGCGTGTCCTGGGTCTCAGGCCCATAAAAGGAACAATTACCTTTTATTAAACATTTACCGTGCCAGGCACACACTCCAGCCTGCTCCCCCCCCGCACCGTCGTTGGGAGATAGGTACATTGATTACTCCGCTTCACAGCTGAGGTCGCTGGGGCTCCGCTTGGGGTCAGCAGCTGACCTGCCTGGTCACACGGGGGATGGAGAGGGGGTGGGGGAGGGAGGGGACCTGAGGCCAGAGCTGGGGCTCTGGGCACTGCCGGCTCATGGGTGGCTGGATAGGAATCAGGGGCCTGATCTCCTGCCACCAAGACATGGGAAGGTTCCCCTTCTCCCAGTCTGTCCCCAGGGACCCCAAATCCCACAGGCCCCCTTGGCTCCAGACCCAGAGGGAGGATTGGTAGAGAAGGTGCGCAGGGCTGTGGGGAGGGCAACAGAGGTCGGCACTTCCCTGTCCACATCCTCCTCCAGGGCCAGAGTCCCCGTGCCTGACCGTGGTCCTCGCCCCCACTACTCTCACCTCCAGGGGCCACATCCCACATCTAAGGACCCAGGACAGATGCTGGCCGATGTGCACTGAGCCCAGCAGCCCCCCTAAGCCTGGTGCTGGCAGCTAAGTTATAACTTCGTCTCCAACACACCTAATTCCTAACGAAGGAGGAAAAAACAGGCAATTGAAATTTAAGAATTCCCCTTGGAAAGAGGCGGAGCAGCAGCATGTGGTGGGGAGCTGCCCGCCTGGTCCAGCAGGAAGGACAGGCCGCCCGTGGCCCCCAGCCCTGCCCTCAGGGACTCTCTGCAGTGGGACTGCGATCCTGGCTGGCCCTGGCTCCGATCCAGAACGGCCTCAGGGGGGAGGGTCCCAGCTCTGCCCGGCTGGACCGGCTCCTCCAGCCTCAGGGCTGTGGCGGGCTTCCTGTGGGGGGCGTTGATCTCCATCAACCAGAGTGCTGGTCAGACAAGCTCCTCGGAGCTGGACTCAGGCTTGGCCAGCTGGCCCCCACAGCCGGTGCCCTGTGACAGAGAGCGAAGGCTTCTGGGTAGAGGTCCCACGGACCCAGCCCGGCCAGGTGGCCACAGCACACTCTTGCCTTTCACATGATTTGGTGACTTCTTGCCCGATGGCCTTTCTCAGGAGATGATGAATTCCTGAGCTAACAGGCTTGTTCAAGTGAGGGGATGAGCAATACAACGTGGCACCTGGTCGGTGTGCTCAGTGTTTAAGAGTGTTGGCCCACACACGGAGCACTGAAGGGTCGCAGGTTCGATTCCTGGCCAAGGACATGTACCTGGGGCTGCAGGTTTAATCCCAGCCAGTTGATCTGGGCACGTGCAGGAAGCAATTAACTCACATCAATGCTTCTCTCTCCTTCTCCTCCTCTTCCTTCCTCCCCCTTCTTGCTGCCTTTCCACTCTCTCTGAAAATCATGGGAAAAAATACCCTCTGGTGAGGATTAACCACAACAACAACACAGAGTTCAGGATTGCTAATATATGGGGGTAGCTCTTAGCTGCACTCTTACCCATACACCCAGCATCAGCACCCGCCCTGATAACTAATCCACACCCATCGGTTCCTACCCTCACCCCACAAAACACACTGCCCTGAGGAGCCACCTTACCTCTCACCTGGGACCGCTGCCCCCTGCGGGCAGTCTGCACCCAATGCGAGCAGATTGGAGCCACCCCTCCCCCATGCTGGCCGAGCCTCTGCAGGAACTGCACCCCAGCTCCATGCCTTCCTTGTCCCAGCTCTGCTCCTTCCCTCTCCAGAGGGCTGACCCCCGTGACTCCTCAGGACACAGCACACAACTTATTCAACCTCGTGGTGCCTCCGTTTCCTCCTTTGTAAAGCCTCAAGGCAGCTTAGTTCGGTGGAGCTGAGAGGAGGCACATAAAGGTTTAGAAGAGCATCTGGTCCCTAGTAAAGGTCCAGTTCCTCCGCTGCTGCGGCTCCTCCCAGTAGTGCTGCTGCCACTGCTGCTCCAGCTGCTGCTACTACAGCTACTGCTGCTCCAGCTGCTGCTACTACAGCTACTGCTCCAGCTGCTGCTACTACAGCTACTGCTGCTCCAGCTGCTGCTGCTACAGTTACTGCTGCTCCAGCTGCTGCTACTACAGCTACTGCTGCTCCAGCTGCTGCTACTACCGCTACTGCTGCTCCAGCTGCTGCTACTACAGCTACTGCTGCTCCAGCTGCTGCTACTACAGCTACTGCTCCAGCTGCTGCTACTACAGCTACTGCTCCAGCTGCTGCTACTACCGCTACTGCTGCTCCAGCTGCTGCTGCTACAGCTACTGCTGCTCCAGCTGCTGCTGCTACAGCTACTGCTCCAGCTGCTGCTACTACAGCTACTGCTCCAGCTGCTGCTACTACAGCTACTGCTGCTCCAGCTGCTGCTACTACAGCTACTGCTGCTCCAGCTGCTGCTACTACAGCTACTGCTGCTCCAGCTGCTGCTACTACAGCTACTGCTGCTCCAGCTGCTACTACAGCTACTGCTCCAGCTGCTGCTACTACAGCTACTGCTCCAGCTGCTGCTACTACAGCTACTGCTGCTCCAGCTGCTGCTACTACAGCTACTGCTGCTCCAGCTGCTGCTACTACAGCTACTGCTGCTCCAGCTGCTGCTACTACAGCTACTGCTGCTCCAGCTGCTGCTACTACCGCTACTGCTGCTCCAGCTGCTGCTACTACAGCTACTGCTGCTCCAGCTGCTGCTACTACCGCTACTGCTGCTCCAGCTGCTGCTACTACAGCTACTGCTGCTCCAGCTGCTGCTACTACAGCTACTGCTCCAGCTGCTGCTACTACAGCTACTGCTCCAGCTGCTGCTACTACAGCTACTGCTCCAGCTGCTGCTACTACAGCTACTGCTGCTCCAGCTGCTGCTACTACAGCTACTGCTCCAGCTGCTGCTACTACAGCTACTGCTCCAGCTGCTGCTACTACAGCTACTGCTCCAGCTGCTGCTACTACAGCTACTGCTGCTCCAGCTGCTGCTACTACAGCTACTGCTGCTCCAGCTGCTGCTACTACAGCTACTGCTGCTCCAGCTGCTGCTACTACAGCTACTGCTGCTCCAGCTGCTGCTGCTCCAGCTGCTGTTACTACAGCTACTGCTCCAGCTGCTGCTACTACAGCTACTGCTGCTCCAGCTGCTGCTACTACAGCTACTGCTGCTCCAGCTGCTGCTGCTCCAGCTGCTGTTACTACAGCTACTGCCACAGCTGCTGCTGCTAGTCACACCACCTTCTTCTAATCTAAAACATGACCTGCTATAGCTTTTAGCAAAGCCCTACGTCATCACAGTGATGTCGTCTAGGCTCTGAGAACCATCAACTAGAGGTGTTCACTTCATGCGCATGTGGGTGAATCCATTTCTAGAATTGCGTGTGTGTGTGTGTGTGTGTGTGTGTGTGTGTGTGTGTGTGTGTGTGTGTGTGTGTGTGTGTGTGTCTGTGTGTGGTTTTTTTAGAGTGAACAGTTTTTTTCATCATGTCAGGGTTAGTATTTTTATGACATTGTTGAAGGCCAACAGTTTAGACAATGAATGGCGGGCTAATTGCAGACTTCCAGGTGAAGTGCAAAGGCTAGGCCTGCCTGGTACCCACTGTGCCCTGTATAGTGTTTTAATAGATGTGGCCCTGGCTCCAACAATAGCCGCTTGTTGTTAAGCAAACTTCATTAAAGGTCAGCCTCTACACACGCTATTTCCAGTCCACATCCTGGGCTTTCTGGGAAGCACCACGGATGACAGGTAAGATAACTCAGGGCTGGTGAGGCATAATGGTGAGACCGCTGGCAGGAACCTCCTCCTGTGGGCAACGTGATTCCCAGGAGAACAAGACCCAAGAGTAGAGCCAGGCTGGCAGCCTTGGCGAGGAACAGTGGAGAGCCAGGGAGCTCCTCCTCCCCATCAACATCTCCCCCTTCCCAGCCCAGGGAGGAAATGGTGGGGTGGGCACCAGTGGGGAGGGCACCACAGGTCTGAGCACGGTCCTCATCCGCCTCTGCCTGGCCCGCTTTGCAGAGGGGGTACAGGAAGAATCTGTGGGTGGGTCAGAGCTTGGAGTCTCCCAGAGCTCACCCGGAGCCTGGCGTGACTTCAGTGAGGGGCTCCTGAGGGCTGAGGGGGAGGTAGAAAGCTCACACCTCTGGGGTGTGCCTCCCGCCATGCCCACCCCCCCGGGCACACAGGAGGAGGGAAATGTTGTGAGTGTGTGCCTGTTTGTGGGGAGAAGGGGTGGATGGTGGGGGAGGTGCTCAGAGGGTGCTCACAGAGCCCAGGGGACTAGCGTTAAGCTTGGTTTGCACAGCCAATCATCTCCTACCCTTCTTTTTTAAAAATAATTTTATTAGAATGTGTTTCAATGAGTAGTGTAGTTTTTGTTGCTCGTTTCAGAATGAAATAAATAGGAAATAAAATACAGTACCAAATGCAATCATTTGCAGAAAGTTAATTCACAAAATGGGTCGCACTGGGCCCCAGATGTAAACCCTGGATGTTCACCCTTCTGCCCCCCAACACAGACAAATCGTTTCAGGGGTGCCAATGATCTGAGTCATTGCTTTCTTTGAAAAGAGAAACAGGCGTCTTCAAACTACGGCCCGCGGGCCACATGCGGCCCGCAGAGGAGTCTGATCCGGCCCGCCAGGTTTTTTGGGCAGTGAGCGCAGCCGAGGTGTTACAGTAGGAATTAGTAGTTCATATAGTCCGGCCCTCCAGCTCTCTGAGGGACCGTGATCTGGCCCCCACTTTAAAAAGTTTGAGGACCCCTGGATTAAAATATATATATATTTCTTCATTGATTTTGGAGGAAGGGAAAGGGTGAGAGAAAGAGAAACATCAATGATGAGAGAGAATCGTTGACCAGCTGCCTCTTGTACGCCTCCTACTGGGTATCGAGCCCGCAACCCAGGCATGTGCCCTTGACCAGAACCGAACCTGGAACCCTTCAGTCCGCAGGCTGACGCTCTATCCACCCAGCCAAACTACCTAGGGTTGAAAAGAGATTTTTAAAATATGATTTTGTTTATAACAAGTTCTTCAAAATCTAAAACTGACTTTTTTTTTTTTTTGCACAAGTTTTTCTCATAATAAAACATGTTTACGTTTATGCTTACACATGTTTTCTTTATCCTGGCGGAAATAGACACAAATAACTTTATAAAAAGGAAAGATTTATCCAGCCTGGATCCCCCAGGTCCTGCCGCTGAAGTGCTCGCCACTGCGGTCCCCTCCCACGCCAGCCCCTGCAGCTCTGGCTGGGCCAGGAAACCCACCCAGCACTGTTTTCTTTTCTGTTTTTGTGGTTTTCTTCCTGGTTATGCAAGGTTTTTAAAGCCCCAACTCTCTCTGCCGAAGAAACACGCGCCCAGCCTGGGAGAGGCGGTGTTAGAAGTGAGTGCGGTCCGGCTCTTGGGATGGTGCCCAGTGCTTCAGGGAGAACAGGACCTTCCGGGAGGCTGGCAGCCTGAGGGACGGCTGGCCCTCCTTCCATTACTTGGGGCACGAGGATACGTCCCCCGGTGACTCTGCTGGGTTAGCATCAGGGGCGACCACAGGAGGACAGAGCCGCACTGCTCAGTGAGCAGCCCGTTCGTTCGGATTTGAATGTCTCTCGTTCAGTTGATTTAGAATATATGACATATTAAGCATAATTTGAATATACATACATATGCATGTTTGTGTGTGGGTGTATACATGTATTTGTATGTGCATATAGACACAGCGTGGGGCAAAAGTAGGGCTACAGATGTTTGCATGGAAAATAAGACAATAATTCACACATCATAGAATAAGAATAAACTGTGTCTCAGGTACTTGCAGCTGCAAACTGATTTTTGCCCCATCCTGCACATGTAGGGTGTGTAACACAGGCACTCCTTCCTCTCGCCGGATTGTAGAAACCATAGCTGCTTTAGTGAATCTGTGCTTTCAAAAAATGAGAACTGGCTCTAGCCGGTTTGGCTCAATGGATAGAGCGTTGGCCTGCGGACCAAAGGGTCCTGGGTTCAATTCCGGTCAAGGGCACATACCTTGGTTGCAGGCTTCTCCCCAGCCCGGGTCCTGGTCTGGATGCGTGCAGGAAGCAACCAATCAATCTGTTTCTCTCACATTGATATTTCTCTCTGTCTTTCCCTCTCTCTACCATTCTCCCTAAAAATCAATGGAAAAATATCCTCGGGTGAGGATTAACAAAACAAAAACAAAAATAAACAAACAAGCAAACAAAATGAGAACTGAACCCACCCATACCCAACCCACCCCTTCAAGCAGCTCCCTGTCTTCAGTTGCAGGAGGCTCAAGCAAACGACTTGATCATTCATTATTGCAACCCCCACAGGCTCACACCCCACAAGTCTTTAAAAAAAAAAAAATCTTTATTGTTGAAAGCATTACATATCCCCTTTTTCTCTCCCATTGAATCCTCATTGCCTGCCCCCATCCCTCCCCACACATTTCCACCACCTGTAGCTGTGTCCCGGGTTATGCATAGATGCGTACAAGCTCTTTGGTTTATCTCTTCCCACCCACCCACCCTTGCCTTCCCTCTGAGTCTTTTTAAAAAGTATATTTTTATCAATTTCAGAGAAAAGGGGCGTGCAGGAAGCAACCAATTAATAATACTCTCTCATCATTGATGTTTCTATCTCTCCTTCCCCTCTCTCTCTGAAGTCAATTATATATATATATATTAAAGTTAAAATTAGATAAACACGAGGCATCTGAGCAAGAGAAAATAGCCAATTGAACGGTTATCATTGTCATTAGCTAGTTATTCACTCTAATGAAGGGAAGGGAGCAAAGGGGAGGCCAGACGTTAGAAGCCTGGTCCTCTGGCAGCTTCGCCAGGAAGCTACAGCTCCTGCTCCCCAGGGGACACCTATCCAGGGCCCTGAGGTCCTGAGGGAGGGATGGAACAAAGGGGTGGATGGGCGAGTAAGCACAGTAGAGAAGGGACTTGTCTGGCCTGGGGAACAATGGCTGGCTGGGAGGGCGGAGCCACCGCTAGTGTGGGAAATCCTGGGAAGGTAACATTCCCAAGCAGAGTCCCCCCCTCTGGCTTGCTCTCTCTGCCCGCTACATAGCCCGCACTGGCCCTGTGCTCACTTCTCCCTCTCCCTAGCCACTGGCTTTAGCAGCAGCAGCCCTGCCTGTGCGGACCCCACAGGCCATGGTCTGCCGCTGGGAGCACACGCTGAGCAGGCCAGACGCTGGGCTGGCCTCTGCTCTCACCCGCTGCGCGGGCAGCACCTGGCTCGCGGGCTCCACACTTGCTGGCTTGCCCGCTGTCTTTTCCTAACTACAGTGTTAAACCCTCAGGAAAGAAGTGACGTATTCATGGCCACCCATTCGCAGCGCGGCTCTTACTGCGATGCGGTGGCAGTGGGTTTGACATGTGAGTCAGGAAGCGGTACTTGGACAAAGCTCCCCCCTTGGTTCCCAGCCTGCTGTCCCCGAAATGCTCAGCACGGAGAGAAAGGGGGCGGGGAAGCTTAGGTTCCGTGCCCGGACAAGCAGTCAAAGGGTCCACATCCCCAAATGACAACTGGTTCGGTGTTTTCCAAGGTGAAAGCCAGCTGGACTCACCTTTTAATTGTCGTGTATGAGCACGGAGGGGGGAATCCCGGAGGGCACCCTGGGCTGGGGGGCATGTCAGGGGGCGTGGTGGCAAGCTTAAGGGGGCTGGGGACGTGTCGGGGGAGAAGGGAAGAGGAGGGCATCTGGGGAAGGATGGGAGCAGACCCCATCGTGGCGCCTCCCAGCACAGGAGCAGGAGGGGTGTTGGCAGGAACGGGTGGGCAGGAAGAGAGGCAGGGAGCATAGCAAACGCCCAGGGTGACTTCCAGTCATGAGCGTAAGCCAGGGAGACGGCTTTGCTGGAGCTACAGCCTCCATGAGGACTTGCCCCATGGACACCCCTCATCTCACAAGGAACTCATAGGAGACAAGTGGGTGCCCCATAAAGAGGGCTGGCTGACCAGAGTGTGCGGCTGGAGCTAGTCAAATGCTGATTTTTCAAGTCAGCTGATTGTTTTTTTTCAATATATATATATATATTCATTTTTATTGATTTCAGAGAGGAAGGGAGAAGGAGAGCGTCAGAAACATCAATGATGAGAGGGAATCATTGATTGTCTGCCCCTGGCACGCCCTGACAGGGGATGGAGCCCACAACTGGGGCATGTGCCGAAATTGAACCCAAAACCCTTGAGTTTGTAAGCAGATGATGCTCTATCCACTGAGCCAAACTGGCTGGGGCCAGACGTTTGGTTTTAAATCCTGGCACTGTAACTTAAATTCTCTTAGCCTCGACAAAACCGGTTTGGCTCAGTGGATAGAGCATCAGACTGCAGACTGAAAGGTCCCAGGTTCGATTCCAGTCAAGGGCATGTACCTTGGTTGCGGGCACATCCCCAGTGCGGGGTGTGCAGGAGGCAGCTGGTCGATGTTTCTCTCTCATCGATGTTTCTAGCTCTCTGTCCGTCTCCCTTCCTCTCTGTAAAAAATCAATAAAATGTGTTGTTGTTTTTTTAAATTCTCTTAGCCTCCTCCGTACTAGGGGACCAGGAGTGCCCCCATAGGCTATTGGGAAGGTGAAAGGACACGGGCTTGTCAAGGCAGCAGCACGAGGTGGCTCACAGGATTCCGAATGAGGGCACCTGCTACCATCACCTGGGACAGCACCTGCTGATTGCCAGCGTCTGGAACCGAGGTGTTCTCCAGGCCCAGGTAAGAGAACAGCTGGACGGCCAGCTGCAGAAGCAGAGGGTGCCCGCGAGGGGAGCCAGCCTGGGGAGTCAGCACGAGGCCGGGTCTCGGGAAGGAACCTGGGCTCCATTCTCAGAACCGGGCATTTCTCTCTGGTTTACAAACTCCGAACGCACTCTCCCCTGTGGTGCTGGTGACACGGTGACGAGAGCTGGGGCTGGACCCCTCCCCAGGGTACCGTCACCCCTCCGTGGGTGTGCCCTGCCTTCCCTCCGCCTGAAGTCCAAGCAGGAGGTGGGGAGAAGAGAGCACCTGCCTGCTTGGGTTTCCCCAATCCTAGCCTGACGTCATTTCCTGTGGGAAGAGGCTAACCAAGCACCTTTCATCTGGGAGGCGTTTGGGAGGATAAAGAGATTATGTGGTGCTGTGCTGCTCCTTATTTATTTATTTATTTATTTAATCTATATATTTTATTGATTTTTTTTTTACAGAGAGGAAGGGAGAAGGCTAGAAAGCTAGAAACATCAATTAGCTGCCTCCCACACACCTCCCACTGGAGATGTGCCTGCAACCAAGCTACATGCCCTTGACTGGAATCGAACCCTTCAGTCCGCAGGCCGACACTCTATCCACTGAGCCAAACCAGTTAGGGCTGTGTTGGTTCTTGTTCATTGGCAGTAAGTGGCACTCAAAGCAACGGAAAAAAATACTTCAGAAGAAGAGTTCAGAGGCAGTATTTTTATTTGGGGGGCTCTTTTTTATATATATATAATATGCTTTATTGATTTCAGGGAGAAAAGGAGAAGGAGAGAGAGAGAAAGAACAATAATGAGAGAGAATCCTTTATCAGCTGCCTCCTGCATGCCCCCACTGGGCATCCAGCTCACAACCAGGGCACGTGCCCTTGACAGGAATCAAACTGTGATCTCCTAGCTGCTCGTCCTTCCTGCCTTGTGAGGTCACAGTGGGAAGGTGGCATCTAGGAAGCAGGACGCGGGTCTGCCGGTGCCTCGGTCTTGGACTTCCTGCCTCCAGGGGGTGAGAAACATTTGTTGCTTGAGCGCCCAGACTGTGTTATTTTCATTACAGCAGCTTGAAAGGACTAAGAACTTTGGTTTAATTTTTTTAAAATATATTTTTATTGATTTCAGAGAGGAAAGGAGAGGGATAGAAATATCAATGAGAATCATCCATAGCTGCCTCCTGCACATCCCCAACTGGGGATCCAGCCCACAACCCAGGCATGTGTCCTTGACCAGAATCAAACCCGGGACCCTTCAGCCTGCAGGCTGATGCTCTATCCATTGAGCCAAACTAGCTAGGGTGTTGCTTTAATTTTTTTTTTTTTTTTTTTTTTTTTTTTTTTTTTATGTTCAAAGAGGCTCTATCCACCATGTGTTTGGTGTTTTAACCTCACTTCCTGAATGTGGTCTCCGGAGACCCTGGGAATGGTGGTGGAGGGGGTGTCATTAGCCCTTTCACGGGGTTATGGGTTTGAGTGTGTTGCTCAGAGTCGCATGGTAGTTGGGGCTGGGCCAGGACTCGGGAGAGGGGAGGGTGTGGAGGCCATGTCCACTGCGTGCCCTTCAGTGTAGTTGTGGGTGGGACCAGGCACCCATGTGGCCAGACGGCTTTGTTCCAGGTGAGGGAGACGTGCAGGAAGCTCCAGACTGCTCCTTCCCCTTGTACCCTCCTCTCCCAGTGTCTGGAAATGGTGTTATTTCCGGTTATCAGCTAAGTCATGCCCAGGCATAAGCCTAGGAAGCTGCCCTTTGCTCCGTGCCACCCAGCACGGAAGGAATTGGGTTCTTGCATTTCCTGGTTTAGGTCCCGGCCATTAGAGGAAGCCCACAGTCACCTGTCCTGGACTGGAACACACGATGTTCCCCTGGGCAGGATGGCTTCCGGGATTCTTTGTCCATGGGAGTCGAAGAATGAAACCACAGAGGGAAGATGATACAGCAAAGGTGGAATTTATTGAAGAACAAATACAGACTCCAGTGTGGGGAGGGGAAAAGAGTCCCAACACAGACTCCCACGTAAGGAGGGGGAAGAGTCCACCAAGTTCCTTACCCCCCACCCTCGTTTATAAAGGCTGCAGTTTTTGTGCCACCATATCCCCTCTGATTGGCCACTATTCCCCTTTGATTTGGTCACTATGGCAACTCCTGAGCTCAAAGGTCAAACCTTACTTGGGACATATTAGGCAGTCCTTCTTTATTTTGTTAACTGGAGGCCCGGTGCATGAAAACCTGTGCACTCAGGTGGGGGGTCCTCAGCCCAGTCTGAGACCTCTCTCAGTTTGGGAGCCCTTGGGGGATGTCCAACTGACAGCTTAGGCCCACTCTTACCACTGCTGCAGAGGCAGGCAGGAGAGGCTCGTCATCGCAGCTGCACTCACCATCCATCAGCCTGGCTTGTGGCTGAGCAGTGCTCCCTTGTGGAAGTGCACTGACCACCAGGGGGCAGCTCTGGCCCTGCTCCCCCGATCAACTCTCCATTGCTGGTCACCATCACCCCCCAGTCGCCATCCCCTCCCTCTGCCTGCTGACACCCACCTTGGCTAGCCTGGGGCCACCGGTTCATGGGCCCCACACCACACTGACTAGTTCCCTGTTTGGTTGATTTGTATATTAGGCTTTTATTATATAGGATATAGGCCTTTGGCTACTCCCAGTCCCATTATCTTATGGAAAGGTAACTTCTGCCACTTCTGACTTCCTTGTCTTATGGAAATGTACCCTTCTGTAACTCTGTAGCCCTGTGTTTTATCCATGGACTCCCTTAATTTAAAAAATTCCCTAAACTTGCCTATTTCCCCCCTAACCATTCCTATTTCACTGCCTCGGAGCAGGTGATAGTGGAAGACAGCTTGGCGCTGAGGGAGCTGGCACAAACCAGGGCTCAGCAGGGAGAGAAGAGACGGAAACTCAAAGTGGCCGGACCCTTCCTCGCAGGGACCGGAGAGTCACGTCCGCAGGGGAACTGGGTCCAGGGGCCCACGCCGCCCCAGGGTGGTTTGTGTACAGGCTGAATGGTTGCTCCCCTTTTCTTTGCTTTTCTCACTGCTCTCCCCACCCACCTGGCAGCCACAGCCACCCAGAGCCCACGGCCTGGTTTTTCCTGTTGGACCAGAAACGCAGGCAGAGGCCCCTTAGCCCCTGGGCTTCGAGCACAGGTTTCAGGATGCGGCCCTCACCAGGCCCATCTGCGTGCAGCCAGCCACTGAAGTTCCAGGAAATCTGGGCTGGGGTTCCAGGCCCCCACTCTCTAGCAGGGTGCCTCCTGCCAACGACGTGGCCCCAGCCTTGGCCGGTATCCGTTTCTGTGCAGGGACCTGGCGATCTGTCCTTCACTGAGGATCCCTGACGCAACGGATCAGAAGGGGCTTTGCAATGGGAAGAGAGCGCTGAACAGTGCAAAGAGCTAGACCTGAGGGGACAGGAAACTGGGCACAGCACCCCCTCGCAGCCCCTCCCACACTCCCCCCCCCTCCCGCAGCTCCCTCCCTACCAGGATCCTTGGATTGGCTCAGTCCAGCTCTGCCCTGTGTCAGCAGTGGCAAAACAAGCGGGCTGTTTACATAAGACCTGCTCCCAACGTTGTGGGAGGCGGAGAGGGAGGGTTTATGATCCATGGGGAGCGGGTTCTGGTATAGCATCCAGCGCCTTGGAGTCCCTTAGGCCATTGGGTGTGGGGGACAGCCGGCCCTGCAGCTGCATGGCATGGTACAGTGCCCGTTTTAAAGTTGCTGTGAATTTTTTCTTTTCTTCTTTTTAAAAATACCCCTCCCTACAGCCTATGCCCACTTCTGATGCAGACGCCAGGCTTTGGGCTGCCAGCCGCTCACGAACTTAGCCTGAGGGTTTGGGGTAATCGTTGCAGTCTTTCAGATATTCTTTCACCCACCCTCCGCCCTCCTCCCCTTGGCAACCCTCCGCTTGTTCTCTGTATCCGTGGGTCTGTTTCTGGTTTGTTTTGTTCAGATTCCACATGTAAGTGAAATCATGTGGTGTTTGTCTTTCTCTGCCTGACTTATTTCGCTTAGTATAATACCCTCTAGATCCATCTATGTTTGCAAATGTTAAGATTGTATCCTTCTTTGTTGCTGAGTAACATTCCATTAAATATCTTTCTCACATTCTCTATCGATGGGCACCTACATTGCTTCCTTAGCTCATCTATCAGTTGTAATGCCGCAATAAACATAGGGATGGATTTATCTTTTCTAACTAGTGCTATGTTTTCTTTAAATAAATCCCAGAGTTGGAATTGCTGGCTCCTATGGTAGCTCTGCTTTTAATTATTTTGAGGAACCTCCATACTATTTTCCACAGTGGCTGCACCAATTTACATTCCCACCAACAGTGCATGAGGGCTTTCTTTTCTCCACGTCCTCACCTACAAGCACTGTTTGCTGATTTATTGATGGCAACCTTTCTGACAAGTGTGAGGGGATAGTTTATTGTGGTCTGAATGACATTTCTCTGATGATTAAAGGTGTTGAGCACCTTTTCATATGTCTGCTAGCCATTTGTATGTCCTCTCTGGAGAAGTGTCTATTCAGGTTCTTGGCCCCTTTTTCAGTTGGATTGCTTGCTTTTTAAATGTTAACTTGTATGACTTCCTTATAGATATATTCTGAATATTAACCCCTTATTGGATGTATATCTTCTCCCATTCAGTAAATTATCTTTATGTTTGAAATTGGCTTCTCTCTTCCTTGCACCTTTCCAAGCACCCTCGTATACATACACAAAATACTTTATGCACATAGCTACTCTAAAGCAAAAGTGATGCCATGGAATAGAGAGGGAATGAGAAAACTCATAGAAGGGGCACAAGCTACTGGCTTACTGGTGTTCAGGCCTGGGCACTGGCAGTGCCATCGGAACGTCACCTCCTAAGTGGAAAGAGGCACCGGTGCACTGTGTGTGCAGTAGGAGCCAGCTCACTGGAGGAACAAGAGCAGGGCGTGGCTTCCCACCAGGAACATAAAGCTGGATGGCTGTCAATAAAGACTGTGTGCTTGACCTTGGAAGGGAGTGGAGTTAACCATAAGCCTACCAGCCATACTCCGTGAGGGAAGAAAGAGGAACCCTACACAAACCAAACAATAGGAGATTGCACAATAATGACTCAAAGCGAAGGGTAAAAATTAACGCCTTCAACACATTCCCTCTGAGGGCAACAGGTGGAAAACGGCTCCTGAGGAAATCTAAGTAACAGAGTAACCATCAAAGGACTTCCGCTGACTGGGTGTGATCTGAGGAGAGACAGAGGGAAGGAAAATAATAGAAGCAAACACACAACAGCAAATCACAGAGCAACTCAAGCAGCTGTGAATCAAGTAGTAGATTTAAAAAATGATGGGAAATAAACAACAACCCTGTAAATATTAAAATAAACAACTTAAAAAAACAGGATAAACACTAAAGTGGATACAGTTAAAGAGAGAATTAAAGAAATGGAAGATTGTACTAAGGAATTAATGCTAATAGGCCAGAGAAAAAACAAAGAAATGAAAAATATGCGAGTTAAATAATAAGGAGAATAAAACGAGACATTCCAACATCAGCTAACAGGAGTTCCAGGATTGGAGAATATCAGAAAATGTGGAAGAACTATCCAAATTATGACAGTTGACCATTTTTCCAAGTTGAAGAGAGTCATAATTTTCCAAATAGAAAGATAACACTGTGGAGCAAGCAGGATACCTAACAATAAACCCACAGGCAGACTCCCTGCAGTAAAAATGCAGGACGTCAAGGACAAAGAGAAAGACTAATGGCCTCCAGAAAGGAAAGAAAAGGTAACCTACACAAACAACCACTGGCCATCTCAACACCCGGATGGAAGGTGGTCACTGGCCATCTCAACACCCGGATGGAAGGTGGTGAGTGGAAACCTTCAAAAGGCAGAGGAAAACGGCTTCCAACCTAGAATTCTATAAGCTGCCACACTGTTATTAAGGCCGAATGCATGCTCAGCTGGTGTGGCTCAGGGGTTGAGCATTGACCCATGTACCAAGAGGTTGCTGGTTTGATTCCCGGTCAAGGCACATGTGCCCGGGTTGCAGGCTCAATCCCCAGAGGGAATATACAATAGATGTTTCTTTATCATCAACGTTTCTCTCTCTCTCTCTCCCTTCCTTCATTTCTTTCTAAAAGTTAATAAAAACATATATGTAAATATACTAGAGGCCCAGTACATGAATTTGTGCATGAGTGGGGGCCCAATGAGATGGCCAGTGGTTGCTTCTGTAGGTTACCTTTTCTTTCCTCCCTGGAAGCCTGGCCAGTGGGGAGGGGGAAAGGGCCATAGGAGATTGGCTGGCTGGTCCCCCCAATCGGGCCTGTTGGCCAGCCACAGGGCATGTCATAGTGACCCCGTTGTTCTGGTCATTCCAGTCATTCTGTCACTTGGCTTTTATATACGTAGGTATTTTAAAGATTGAATGCACAATTAGCTCTTTGGACTTAGGAAGACGGAAGAGCGAAATGCAGACCTGGATGAAAGCACCACAGAATCAGTGGCTCTCAGCCTTGGATGCTCATTCAACCAGAGCCTCGTGCCAGCTCTCAGTCTCCCTCGATCATGCTGCTGTTCCACCAGGGCTGGATCGCCGGTCTGCCTAATACCTTCAGGCAGACAGGCAGACAGGAAACAGACCTAGGAGGTTTCAGTCCCCTCCATCAGCTCCTGTCATTAACTATCGTTTGGGAGAGGGAGGAAAAACAACCCTTTCCACCGTTCCCTTGTTTTGGGTGAGGTAGTTATGGGACGATCTGAGTGTCTCTTGGTTCATTCATGTGCCAAGCGCTTGACACCTGTTTTGAGGAGGAGGGTCAGTTCAAGCGTGGGCATCTGTGATCCCTGGAGGTCCCAGCCCGGCTGCACACAGGAACCCCTGGGGAGAGTTTTAAATGGTTTCTCCTTGGGGCTCCCTTCCTGAGGTTCCGCTTTAATCCTTAAGGGGTCAGGTCTTCCTGACAGGAGCTTGCAAGTCCCCTGAGGGGCAGCCAAGTTTGAGAACTGCCAGGAGAGGCCCAGGAACACCACAGATGCAGAGCAGGCCGAGGCACTGAGTCTGGAAAGCCTCTTCGAGGTCATGGGTTGCAGTCTTTTATATATATATATATATATATATATATATATATATATATATATATATATAATATTTTTTTTCCTAAATAATCTGAGCAATAATGATTTATTAAATTTTAAAAAAAGCTAGTTAACTTCTAAAAAAAATCTATGTAAATAGTCCTATTGTTGTGAACATGAAGTATAAAGATGTTTTAAAATTTCTTTATTGATTTTAAAAAGTTCGGACACGGCTCATTCACAATGACGCTAGACAAGGAATCCATGCGTTAACCACATTAATGTTTTCTGAACCCCTAGGGAAGAGCTGGAGCACATGCGGATAACTGAAAGAACCGCTCACTTATACTTCTCCTGGGCCTTCGGCTCGTCACATCTGGAACCGCTGTCCCTGAGGGCGAGCAGGTGCAGAGTCCGGACCTCAGTGGCGCTGCCAGCTGGGGGACTTGGAATGAGTCAGCTTACTATTCGGTGGGGTGACTTCCTTAAGGGTGTGTTTGATACCGAGTTCTCGGGAAGGCCAAGGCCGGGGTGGCTGTGAAAGATAAGGCGGGTGCCTGGGGCTTCCATCAAAGCCTCGTGACCTTTGTTCCAGTATTTCCTTTTAATTCATCTCGGCATTTACACCTCCTGCCCGGGCATAAAGGATCCCGGAGGAGGAGGGCGCATTTCTGCCAGGAAACCCGAACTCCATCTCAGATAACCGTTCTTGGAACAGGCGATGGACGCCCCTGTTCTTCGGATCAGGCGATGACGCTGCGCGGGTCCAGAAGGCAAGCTCCTAGGACAGGCTGGTTTAGGGCCACTCAAACCCAGGCGGCCATTAGCATGGCTGTCTATGCCAAGGGCATGGCAGGCCCTGGTGAGACCTTGGAATTAAAATCAAAGCTGGCTGTCCTAGCCGGTTTGGCTCAGTGAGTAGAGCACCGGCCTGCGGACTGAAGGCCGCCAGGTTCGGTTCCGGCCAGGGGCACATGCCCAGGTTGTGGGCTGGATCCCCAATAGGGAGCATGCAGGAGGCAGCCAATCAATGATTCTCTCTCATCATTGATGTTTCTATCTCTTTCTACCCCTCTCCATTCCTCTCTGAAATCAATAAAAAAGATACATATTTTAAAAATAAATAAAATCAAAGCTGGCCAACTTTTGAAGGATCTGGGTGTTTCCTTTTGTGAACCAGGCATTGCTGGCCAGCCTCCCCGTGTGTCCCACACCTTCATGCACATGAAAAGCCTTCAGGGGCGATCAATACAGTGCAGATGCCCCGGCTCTCCCGGCAGAGGCTGGCGGTGCGTGTGGGGCCGGCCTGGGACCCGCATGGTAAGCCAGAGTCACACTGTGAGGGGCTCCCACGGTCCCTGCAGGGCTGCTTGCTTTTCCTGCAGGCTCCCTCTCCTCCCCCTCCTCCTGTTCCTCCTTCCCCTCCTCCTCCTCCCCCTCCTCCTCCTCCCCCTCCCCCTCCTCCCCCTCCCCCTCCTCCCCCTCCTCCTCCTCCCCCTCTTCCTCCTCCCCTTCTTCCTCCTTCTTCTCTAGCAGGTGAGTCCCCATCAGGGAGCGGCCAGGAGCAGGAGGGACAGGGCTGCAGTCACATTGAGCTGGGTTAAACTGACCCATCACCTGTGCCTCTCCCAGGCCAGGTTCTGGCTGAACAAACATGAGTGCTGGCCGCAGGGTGACAGGGAATGTCTGGAGGTCACTGCCCCTCGGTGACATCTTCCTAGCCTCTCCTTGGGTTCAGCGAAGTGGTTTCCCCGGTGACGGGCGTGCTTGTGAATCACCTGTTCCTGGAATCTAGAGCTGAGTGTAGCTCCAGCATGCCCGCCTGTTTCCTGGTTGTTAAATGGGGGGCCTTGGGGGTGTTTCACAGCTTTCTCTTCAAGCAGCATTCACTTCCTGGGGCGTTCCCATGGCGTCTTCCTCCTCTCATGGACTCCTCACCCTGACAGCTCAGGGACAAGGGACCTGCACTTCCTGGCGCCACAACATTGCCTCTCACACTGGGCACGTCTGTTCAGAGCCGCCACCTGTGGTCCACTGCCCCTTCCTCCCCCTGGTTCTGCCACGGACCCCCCCTCCCCAGGTTATCACCCCAATGTCGCTGTAGAGAATTGTGCTGTTTCAGCCCAGAACAAAACAGTCAAACCGAGTTTCGTGGTTCGAAGTCTGCTGTAGTCTTTCATGCAATTGCCAACACATCTTTTTATTTCTAATATATTTTTATTGATTTCAAAGAGGAAGGGAGAAGGAGAGAGAAGTAGAAACACCATTGATGAGAAGAGAATCATTGACCAGCTTCTCCTGCATGCCCCCTACTGGGGATCAAACCCAAACCCTTGTGTCCTTGACCAGAATTGAACCGCAGACCCTTCAGGCCGCAGGCTCTATCCACTGAGCCAAACCAGCCAGGGATCAACTTACCTTTTGAGTGATGCTCCCGAAGGCCGTGATTAAAATTAGCTGGCACGACTCACCACTTGTCGTAGGCCCTCCCTCCAAGGTCACAAAACGCAATGTTTTTTAAATTGGGTGTGTTCAGGGACCCACTAACTCTGTGAAACTTAGGAAAGCTGTTATTTGTCCATGTCATGGCTTCATACAGTGATCACAATCCAATGAAAAGTTATTGAGGAAGTACCGACTCCGGGTAGACTTGGAGACGGACGGTGAGAAGGGGAGGGTGATGAACTCTGATGTCTGAGCGAGACCCCTTCTTGATAAAACCCCCTCCGTGGTTTAGAATAAGGAGGAAACCCCCTCTAGCCACGCTCATAGCTCCTTCCCGCCGGCCTCAGGAATCCGCACATACTGTTCCATATCCCTGAATGCGGTGCCCTCCTCCCTCCTCTGTGCCTGAATCAGCCTCCACGCTGGCCTCAGAGGCCTCCGTCCTCCGTGGGGAAGCTCTCCCTGACCTCCTGATGGGCCCGCACCCCAGAGCTCCTGCTTTCACAGCACCCCGCACCCCAGACCGCCGGTCTGTGGGACTGGATGTCTGTCTGTCCGCTAATGCGTTCTCTCCACATCCGCTCCGCCCAGGGGAGCAGGCACAGGCCATGCGGAGGCCCACTGCCCAGTGAGCAAAGTGCTTGGTGCGTTTGTCGCACACAGACCTGCAGAGGAGGGTGACGGACAGGCCACCGCCACCCCACGCTATGGGGAAGGAAGCTGGGGCTTGGGGAGAGCAATCTGATGTCCAAAGGCCCAGGTCTAGTGAGTGGTAGATGCCACCTTCTAAAGCCAGACTCAGCCACTGAGCTAACGACTCCACACTTGTTCTTCAGAGAGATCTGGCTTTGACTGAGTAATCCCCACTGTCGCCCTAACATGGACTTCCTTCCAGGATCCTTGAGCCCTGAACCCTGACTTGAAGGCAAAGGGGGCAACAGAACCCTACCAGGCTGCTTCTGGGAGGAAAGGACAGCCCCAGAAGCCCACTCCCCCATTTCCTACTCAGTGACCAGGAGGGGCTCTTCGGGAGGGAGCGGCCAGGGGACCAGCTCCCAGGCACTCCCAGGAATCCTGTGGAGGGCAGGGAGGCGGGCGCCGTGGCCCACAGAGGGGAAGCACGTTCTGTGCGTTCCCACATGCGGGAGGGGTTCCAGCAGCCGCCACAACGACACGAATGAGCGAATGGACGCGGGAGTCCAGGAATTCCGCCAGCCTGGCAACGGTAGCCTGGATGCCACCCTTGGAGGCTGGCTTCTGTTTAGCAGGATTCTGTCGTGCGGTATGACATATTGCAATCCCTATCAGCCTTTTGCACTCACGTGAGAACTGGTGTGAGCCTGCCCTCCTCCTGCTCCCGAAGCTGGCTGTATGGGAAGAAGGGTGAGGGGCCATCTGGGTCCCGCAGGGCTGAAGGACTTAATGTCCAGGAGGGAATGGAAGGGCCCTGAGCACGATCTTTGTCCCATTTACAAGTGGTCTGGTGTCCGAGAGCCATAGTGTTGAAACCACAGAAGGACCCAGACTGGCTTCAGGATCAACGCCCTCCTGCCACCCCCTCCTCTGGGGCAGGTGGCTCCCGACCGAGGGGGGCATGGCCGCGTGTCTCTCCAGGAACCCCAAGAGTCCCCTGTGTGCCCAGTCGCCCTGCTCTGAGGTTTGGCTGACCCCAGGCAGTGTGTCCGTGATACAATGGGCTCCAGGACGGGAGTGCCCAGGCCACCCCACCCTTATCCAGGCTGCAAACACCTCCTGTGTCTCAGGAGGGGATTGTTGGAGGGCAACTGGGGCACATCGGCTGCTCCACAGGAGGTGATGAATGGAATGTTGGGGAGCCCATCTGTGCTCAGGGGGGTGAGTGTGAGAGGCAGGTGACCAAGAAACAGCTGGGAGAGCCTTCTCCCCGCAGTCCTGGGCTGTGTGCTCCTGGGCTGTGCGCTCCTGGGCTGTGTGCTCCTGGGCTGTGTGCTCCCGGGCTGTGTGCTCCTGGGCTGTGTGCTCCCGGGCTGTGTGCTCCTGGGCTGTGTGCTCCCGGGCTGTGTGCTCCTGGGCTGTGTGCTCCTGGGCTGTGCGCTCCTGGGCTGTGGGCGAGCATGTTCCCTCATTTCCACCAACCTGCCCCAGAGGAGGGGGTGGCAGGAGGGCGTAGCCGGTCTCCCCACTTCGGACCCTCTGCTCACTCTCTCTCATCGCAGGTGAACCCCAGGGGTGTTTGTGCGGTGGGGAGGGAACAGAGAGGGGAAATCCCGGGGTGCCAGCCTGTGGACTTGGCCAGGGTGCTGGGAACCAGTAGTTCTGGAATGTACCTCTCTGCTTAGTCACTGACTGGCTATGTGACCGGGAGCCAGTGTTGTGTTTGCTCAGCTCACTCCATAAATTAAAAAATAGTTTTCCATCTACTTTACAGGAACATTATGAAACACAGCTAGGGTTTATAACATCGTAAAGCAGCCTGAACCTGCAAGTTACAGTAAAAATGTTGTTCAGTGTGACGCCATCTTGGTACAATAAGGAAATGTTGGGGAGGCCAGAGTACATCTTTCCCATTGCCCCTGTCCCTCTGCGTGTCTCTCTCCAGCCCGGGAGAGCTGCTCTGCTCCCCTCCCTCTGTCCCCCACCCCTACCTGCCAGGGGTTCTGTCCTCCTCCTGGGGAAGGCCTACCCCCCATTCTCTTCTCTCTCCCCTTGCTCTGTGTGCCCATGGCCTCCAGGCCTTTCTGTCTCCATCAGCATCCGCTTCTGGCTCTGGCCCCAGCGTGTTTGGAACCCCAAGCCCAACCAACTATCATACAAAGAGTGGGCCACCATGCTCACAAAGTTGTCTGCTCCGGAAGCTCAGCAACTGAGGATATTAAATGTTCCTCCCAAAATAAATAAAATGCTCCTTCCAGAACTCCCTGAGAGTTTAATTCGCCTCAAAACACCTCCAAAACAGGGCCTTTGGGTAGAGTTTCTTTTCTTTCTTTAAAAAAAAAAAAAAATATCTTCATTGATTTCAGAGAGGAAGGGAGAGAGACATAGAAATATCAATGATGAGAGAGCATCATTGAACAGTTGCCTTCTGCATGCCCCCTACTGGGGATTGAGCCCACCACCCAGGCATGTGCCCTGACTAGAAATCAAACCATGGCCTCCTCATTCATAGGTCGACGATGTTCAACCATTGAGCTACCCCAGCCTGGTGCTGTGTAGAGTTTTTCCAAGTTAGAAATGACCCGCTGGTCAGGGGGCTGGGTGGGAGGGGTTGTGTAGGTGGCGAGGACCGGGCAGTGATGAGGCTGTGCTCCTCCACCAGCTCCGCTCCATGACAACTCGTGCCTGAGTGGCAGTTGCTTTGCCCAGAGCCATGGTCGGCAAACTGCGGCTCTCAGCCGCATGCAGCTCTTTGGCCCCTTGAGTGTGGCTCTTCCACAAAATACCACCGCCTGGGCGAGTCTATTTTGAAGAAGTGGCGTTAGAAGAAGTTTAAGTTTAAAAACTTTGGCTCTCCAAAGACATTTCAATCGCGGTGCTGTTGATAGTTGGCTCTGTGGACTAATGTGTTTGCCGACCACTGTCCCAGAGGTCAGTGGGGCAAACACTTCAACATCCACTCAAAAACTGCCTGGTTTCCCAACCTTTGCTATTAGCCCTCCCCATCATAGACAACTTGTTTTCCATGAAATAGTTTTTCTTGAAAACTCGTGGGTTTTGAGAATGGTAGGTGAGTAGAGGCTTCCATTTAAAAGTCCCTACTCCCGCCAAAACCGGTTTGGCTCAGTGGACAGAGCGTCGGTCTGTGGACTGAAGGGTCCCAGGTTTAATTCCGGTCAAGGGCATGTACCTTGGTTGCGGGTGCATCCCCAGTGGGGGGTGTGCAGGAGGCAGCTGATCGGTGTCTCTCTCTCATCGATGTTTCTAACTCTCTGTCCCTCTACCTTCCTCTCTGTAAAAAATCAATAAAAAATAAATAAAAATAAAAAATGGGTCCTTCTCCCAATTGTAATTTCTTAAAAAAATAATAATAATAAAATAAAATAAAAGGTCCTGCTCCCCTTGCCAAAGGACAGTAACATCCGCCTGTCTTTCATGGTGTGTGTCCCGGCAGTGATTCTCCTCCTGTGTGATGTGGGTTGCCTTGGGCATTTCCCCCCAGAAGAACACAGCTGAACAAGTTGGGGAACCAATCCCTCGGCCTCTACATATTCCTGAAATTCTGTCCCGGACTTCCCAGCAGCTGCTTGGTGAGGTCTGGCAGCCTCACTGCAGTGTGAATGGCACGTCTCTTCTTACAGTTCTCGAACCGCCCCTTGTCCCAGGGGCGTCGGTCAGGAGGTCAGATGCAGCATCTTCGAGTTTGCACACATCACGGCCTCTGAAATGCCATCACCGGCTTGCTACTTTTCATGTAGCAAAATCAACAAATTTTCTACCCCTTCAATTGCCTGCAATTGCTGTTTCGTGAGCACTTTCACACCCTGAACAGCAGCCATACTCGTGATGGCCTCTATGTTTTGAGATTGTGCTCATCATGCTGCACTCAGTAGCCAGACCAGACACACAAACACCGCTGTCATATTTGCAATGATTTCCTTTTTAAGCTCTTCCGTGTTCTCACAGCTTCCCTTTCACTTTGCTGCCATCAGTAACCTTCTTTGGACCCATGCTGACTTACTGTACATATTTATACATATTCCTGAAATTCTGTCCCGGAATTACCAGCAGCTGCTTGGGTAGGACTGGCAGCCTCACTACACTATGAATGGCACGTCTCTTCTTACAATTATCGAACTACCCCTTGCCCAGGGGCGTCTGTCAGGAGGTCAGACGCAGCATCTTCGCTTTTGCACACATCACAGCCTCCGATATATAAAAGCCTAAACAACCATTATGACCGGATGACCGGCCGGTAAGTATGATGTGCACTGACCACCAGGAGGCAGACACTCAATGCAGGAGCTGCCCCCTGGGGGTAAGTGTGCTCCCATAGCCAACCTCTTGCGGTCCCTCCCCATAATCGGCAAGGTCAGGACTGGCTGAGATGGCCCTGATGAGCCCCGATCACTGGTCAGGCCGAGGGACCCCACTCATGCACAAATTTATGCACCAGGCCTCTAATTCTGTAATAATAAGCAGCAACAAAAGCTGAGTTCTAGTCCTCAGGAGGGCTGGTTTTTGCCCCTTATTAGTCAGAGGGTGTGGCCCAGGGGGCTCCCATCTCAAAACTACAGGAGCATGAAGACCCTAACCCTGGCCCAGGTAGCTTAGCTCAGTGGTTGAGCATTGATCTATGAACCAGGAGGTCACAGTTTGATTCCTGACTGGGACACATGCCTGGGTGGTGGGCTTGATCTTTGGTGTGGGGAGTGCAGGAGGCAGCCAATCAATGAATCTGTCTCATCATGGATGTTTCCCTCTCTCTCTCTCTCTCTCTCTGAAATCAATAAAAATATATTAAAAAAAATAAAGACCCTAACCCTGGCGGCCCCGAACTCCTGCTCTTGTCCTCCTGCCTCACCAGCTGGCCAGAGGGCCATTCATTCAGCTTCCCGCCTCCCGTCCTGACTCAGCCGCCACCCCTGACAAGGGCAGCGACAATTCTGGCCATACCTCCCTGCTTTCCCTCTTTGCCTAGATCTTCATCTTCACCAATTTCACCACATTGTCGGGGGTCCAATTCCTTCCAACAGCTTAAAAAGCCACTCTCTCCAGTTTAGATCTGTTTTCCCCGGGGATCATTGTTCCAAACCATCCGTTCAGCCCAAATAGCCCTCAGTGGAGCTCGCTGGGGTAGTCATATGCTCTTTTTTAAAAAAATATATTTTATTGATTTTTAACAGAGAGGAAGAGAGAGGATAGAGAGTTAGAAACATCGATGAGAGAGAATCATCGATCAGCTAGCTGCCTCTTGCACCCCCCCTACCGGGAATGTGCCCGCAACCAAGGTACATGCCTCTGACTGGAACTGAACCTGGGACCTTTCAGTCTGCAGGCTGACGCTCTAGCTACTGAGCCAAACCGGTTTCGGATCATATGCTCTTTTCATTAATCAGCCCCGCGGGCGTGGTCAGACGGTGCTCTGTGCTTCACCTGTTTATACCACAGTTTACGCTCCACGGCCAAGCACTCTCAGGCACTCCAGGCCCCAGTGTTACTGTGACACATGCAACAGCTCTCCCGTGTGTATTTTTTGCCATCGTTCAAGATGACTCTGTCACCACCCCTTCTCCACGCACCAGGAAGCGGGGTTATGAATCGGAGTCAGAAACACGCAGACAGAAGAAGCAGTTGTGTCTGTTCAGGTGAAACGGGCCCTCGGTGTGAAGAGAGCGTTAGTAATGCAAACGTCTATGGACCCGCCTGCAGGTGGGGCTGGGCGGTTGTGGGGTGACTGTGGAAGGAGGGGCTTGGGCACAGTTAGTCTCTCCCCGAGGCGGTGGGTGGCAGTGGCTTGAAATGGAGGCACCGAGGTAGTGTCATGTCCATCGCAAGCTCCTGCAGCCTGCCCGCCCCCACGGCCCCGCAGAATTCCTACCGCCCCATTACCCAACCTTCCTTCCGCAGCCATTGGGAGAACTAAGGGGTCCGAGGGTAGAATGAGGTCTGGGCGGGTGGGATGAAGGGGCTTGGCCCTCAGAGTAACACTCCCCTGGAGTGGGGTGCTCACACTTGAGAGGGAGCTGTTTCTGACATCAGGGGAATCACGTGAGCAGCTGGGACTGGGGCTCAGACAGAGATCCGAGAGGCGTCACGATGCGATAGGATTCCAGCTCGAAGCCTAGTGATTTGGGGGCACTGAGACATGGGACAATAGAAAGAGAATTCGGGATTCCCATGAAGTTCAAGGTCTTTAGAGTTAAAAACAAAACAAAACTCGAAGCAAGACCAAGAGCTAATCGATGGGAGGACAGCACTAGGGAACCACCGATCGGGGCAGCTGGAGGGACTAGTGACTCTTCCACGACCTGGCTGCTGGCCTGCCCTGGCTTACCACCCAGGATGCGCATGGTGAGGGCGTGGAGGGGCTCAGAGAGAGGCCAGAGTGGCCAGCCGCTGGGGCAGGGGTGAGCTGGACGGAGGTTAGGGGAGTCAGGGAGCAGGGGTCTTTGGGCCAGCTATGGGGGGATGGCGGTGGAGAAGCTGGGTCCGGTGGGGTGGGATGGACAGAGAGAAACGATTCAAGTGCATCCCGCCACCTTACGAAGGAGGAGATGGCCCCGGGGGTCAGGGTTGGGGCGGAAAAATGGGGCGGGAAGGAGCCAGGATGCCGGTGGACTGGCTGTGGGCCTGAGAGACGGGCCTGGAGGCCAGGGTGGTGCACCCCGCAGGGGTGTGGCAGGAGGGGAACTCCAGAACGTCCTCCTTTGGGTCCAGGCGGAGGACTGCAGCCCTGAGAGGGACAGAAAGAGCGCCCCCTCTGGACAGGAGGGAGGAAAGCAGAGGAGGAGCCGTGCCCAGAGCCGGCCTCAGGGTCGCCCATGACTCAGGTGGCGTCCATGCTGTGCTGACATGGGTCCAGTTCCCTCTTCCTGGAAGGCTGACTCGTGACTCAGCCATGTTCGGACCAGACACAACACCCTCTGCCACCTGGGGAGGAGGAAGCTGGAACCGGCAGTGCCAGGGCCCTGGGCTCAGGGGGACGCAAGGCAAGCTGCGGGCTGATGGCGTCCCTGGCACCGCGGAGAGCCACTGGGAGGCCGCTCAGGACTGCCTCCTCCACACCCTGGTCTACAGAAATGCACCCCTCCTCAGCCTCTCTGTCTCTCTCCCCGCTCTCAGTCTCTGCCTCTCCCCCGTCTCTGGGTTCTGTAAGTGTCTCTCTCTGTCTTTGTCTCTGTCTGTCTGTCTGTCTCTCTGTATTATGATGGTGACCCAACGGCTCCTCTGGGGAACCGGCACGGGCAGCCACGCCCCCCAGCACACAGCCGCGCTGGGCGCTGCCCGGCCAGGGCCGGTGTGCTTTCTGGGCAGGAGGGGCTGCGTGGTGCCCCCCCCGGGGCCACCCGCCTTCTGCAGCCACACGGCTCTGCTCCGGTCCCTTATCTGCTCGTCAGGCTGTAAGGCTCTGACACCTCATGTGTGATGATAAAAACAGAGCCAGGGTGGGAGCAAGATAGCAGGAGAGGGCGGGCATCGGGGCTGCGGTAGGACCCGGGGCCCACACCCAGAGGACTGCCCACGTGCCTGCGAGGGCACGCGGGACCAGCGTCCACTCCGTAACCACAGGTCTTCGGCCAAGCACAGCATTTCCATGACCCTGAGTCCCTGTGTCCTAGCTGCTTGGCCGGCCTCCCCACGCCGCCAATCCTGGGGGGCCCTTACCCCCGGAAGAGGGCCAGGCCTGGGTTCCGGAATCCAGACCCTCAGACAGATGAGGGGCCGGGAGTGGAGCCTGGGATGATGGGGCGGGGGGTGAAGGCCGGAGCTGGCACCTCTGAGTCGGGGGGCGTGGGGCGGGTAGGGATATGGAGATGCCGGAGGGTCAGGGACCCCGCCTGTGCCCAGGGGCTGTTCACCGCCTGGAGACACCGGGTTGACCCGGGCAGGAGTCAGTGGGCAGACTCACTCCAAGCGGGGATCCCAGCTCACCACTGGGCCTTCCTGGCTCCCACTGCCCAGCCTACAGGGACCAGGAGCTGAGCCGGTGAACTTGATTTAGAGAACAAAGAGCTACATGCTCCCTGTCCCCATCACACATCCATGACATCACACACCCATCCCATCACACATCATGCCATCACACATCCGTGCCATCACACACCCATGCCATCACACACCCATGCCATCACACATCCATGCCATCACACACCCATGACATCACACACCCATCCCATCACACACCCATGCCATCACACACCCATCCCATCACACACCCATGCCATCACACACCCGTGCCATCACACACCCATGCCATTTCACATCCATGCCATCACACACCGTGCCATCACACATCCATGCCATCACACACCCGTGCCATCATGCATCCATGACATTACACACCCATGTCAACACACATCCATGCCATCACACATCCATGACATCACACACCCATCCCATCACACATCATGCCATCACACATCCGTGCCATCATACACCCATGTTCTGTGTTCTGTTTGCTCCACTTAGTGACATGTGGGGACTGCACTGTCCCCAGAGCTGAGCTCAGGCCCAGTCTCCCTCTCACCAATGACAGTTGTCAGAGCCCCAACCCCCAGCCTGTCTGAGCGGCGACTCTCACAAGTGCGCTGAGCGAGGAAGCGGCCGTCCCAGCCCAGGGCTGCGGTCAAGAAACCTCCTGCCTGGTCTCTCTCAGGCTCCTGCCCCACACAAGTGCTGCTACCAAAGGGGTGTCTAGCAGGGGAGCCCACAAAAGTGTAGGGGCCAGGTCTACAGCCCCGGAGATGCCCCCGGGGACAGAGCCTGTGGAGGACAATCCCGGACAGCCTCTGGCTACAGGCAGCCCTGTTTGGGGGGGAGGGGGGCACAGGGGTGAACTGGGGCCGGAAGCCGCTGAGAGAGCTCTTCCCCCAAGACTGGCGACCCCCTTTCCTCCAGTGTGCGTGCAGATCGAAACAGCGCTCGTGGCCTGGCTGAGCCCCAAGCCAGTGCCTGGCACGCACCAGGGCACCGATGTCAATATTTGCCACGCTTTGTCATGAGCTCTTAACTCAAACAATAGACACCCTGAGGTGCAGGTGCCCACTTCAGGGATAAAAATGGGTCAGGGAAGGGGGTATATATAGAATGAAGTGGTTATGGGGGCGTGCTGGGTTCCACCGCTGACTGTGGTGAGAGCCACAGCCTGAAGCAGACACTCTGCACAAAGCGGGATGCAGCCGAGAACCCACAGGCCTCCTCACACTGAGGCCCCTCCCCGAGAGCCAGCACCCGGGCTCCCGGTCACATGGGCAGAGGGTCACCTGAGCAGTGTCACCTGCTGACGTGCACCTGCAGCCTGAGTTTGTTCAGAGTAAATGCTCACGTTCCCCGGAGAGTGGGGTGTTTCGCAGTAAGAACCAGGCAGACACGGCCTGATGGTGTGTGCGAGCCCCTCCCCCACCGAGTCTACCGCTTCTCAGAGCACAGAGCTCACCCCCTGGCTGGGGACTGTCCACCTAATACTGCTCCCCACATCCTGACCAACTGGGCTTCCGTGAGCCAGGCAGGCCACGTGTCCAGGGAGAGCATTCACCTCCGCAGGCTGTCTTGAAAGGGGGGACGGGGGCGGCCACGGAACACTTTTGGTAAATAAGACACAAGCACAAAGGGCTGCTGAGGAAACGTTTACTTCTCTGAAACAGGTGCTCTCCTTTGTCCTCCCATTTTTCCCTTCCTCCTTGAAACACAGAAGCAGTGCCTGGAGCTGCAGGCACTGCCTGTGATCACAAAGAAATGACCTAGCCAAGACCGGTTTGGCTCAGTGGATAGAGCATGGGCTTGGGGACTGAAGGGTCCCGGGTTCGATTCCGGTCAAGAGCATGTACCTTGGTTGCGGGCATATCCCCAGTAGGGGGTGTGCAAGAGGCAGCTGATCGATGACTCTCTCTCATCGATGTTTCTAACTCTCTATCTCTCTCCCTTCCTCTCTGTACAAAATCAATAAAATATATTTAAAAAAAAAAAAAAAAAAAAAAGAAAGAAAGAAAAAGAAAGAAATGACCTAGATCCGTGGTCGGAAAACTGTGGCTCAAGAGCCACATGCGGCTCTTTGGCCCCTTGAATGTGGCTCTTCCACAAAAGACCACGGCCTGGGCGAGTTTATGTTGAAGAAGTGGCGTTAGGAGAAGTTTAAGTTAAAAAAATGTGGCTCTCCAAAGAAATTTCAGTCGTCCTGTTGATATCTGGCTCTGTGGACTAATGAGTTTGCCGACCACTGGCCTAGGGAGTGAAAGCCAACTTTGGAGTGGCAGAGCAGAGAGAGGAAAGAGCAAGGGTCCCTGATGGCCTCTGTGGACCCCTGCCCTCCCCTGGGGCCTGGTTAGCCAGGTGCCTGATATTTGCAAGGGAAGGCTCCGGGATGTACTGGAGCTGATAGGGGAGGCTCCGCGATCCACGAGAATTGACCGGGTTTGAAGTTAGGAGGCATTTGGACGGTCACCGGGGTGTGGCTCCAGATAAGGACATGGGAGGCACGTGATAAGGACACTGATGGTATCCCCCAGACAAGAGTCAGCTGCTGAGGTTGAGATGCAAGGCTTTCTCTGTCCCCAGAGCCCGTGGCCTGGGCTGTACGCAGTGTGTGTTTGGGGGGGTGGGGGCGGGTGAGGCCACCAATGCACTGGCCACCGAGGCAGCAGCTCGGCTTCCTGACCTGGTTTTGTGTGGTTAATTTTCTTTTGTTTTACCATGAATTAGGGCTTATTCTTCATCTAACCTTTACACCCAGTGTAGGGCGACCAGATGGCTGGTGGGTGGAGGATAAAGGGGAGAGAGGGTTCATTAGAAAACCTTTACTAACAATGATAAGATAACCAGGGGGCAGGGCCGGAGGTGTTTCCACCTAAAACAGCCCTGATTTTAATCAGAGACGTATTTTCGTTTTTCTTCCTGTTTCACAAGAATAACTGGTGTATGAACTCGATCATCCTGAACCCAAATATTGACATTCCAGGTGGGTGAGTCCTGCTCTCACACTGGCTGTGCCTGCAGGTGGCGGCTGCGCAGGGAGTGCTTGCCCTGCCCGCCTGGAGGTGGCGGGACTCCACGGGGAGGTCACATGAAGCCTGTGACCTCACATGAAGCCCGTGACCTCACATGAAGCCTGTGACCTCACATGAAGCCTGTGACCTCACATGAAGCCCGTGATCTCACATGAAGCCCGTGACCTCACGTGCCCAGTGAGCCTCCTGACAGATCACAGGGTGACCTCATTCCCTGGTGCTTGCCAAACCCTCAGCTGCTGGCAGAACCCACCCAGCTGTATTCCGGGGGAAGTGACCAGCAGCGGGCACTGGTCACGGGTCACATGCACAGCGCCCTCCTGCCCCCCTGAGGAAGAGTTATGTGGGTTCTTTTTTTTCTTTTTTAATAGATTTTTACTGATTTCAGAGAGGAAGGGAAAGGGAGGGAGAGAGAGAGAAACATCAATGATGAGAGAGAATCATGGATCAGCTGCCTCCTGCACACTCCCTACTAGGGGTTGAGCCCATAACCCAGGCATGTGCCCTGACTGGAATTGAACCCGGTACCCTTTAGTCTGCAGGCCCACGTTCTATCCACTGGGCTTCCTAGAGAACAGCCAAGAAACCAACCCCATCTCCATGGGAAGGAGGGGCACCAGGGGTTGGTGGCACAGGGCACATCTATGCTAGATCCCTGTTCTGTCCATTACCTCCAGACCCCCTCCCAGCCCCTCTGGCACCCCAAATGCAGCCAAATAGGGGAGCATTCTCATCTGTGTCTGACCTGGCACCCCAAATGCAGCCGGAGGGGGGGGGGGAGAGGCATTCTCATCTGTGTCTCATATTGTCATCAATAGAATTCCTATTTCCATTAGTCCCATAGTCCCGTGGACAGCCTGGACTGCTCCTGGCACATTTGGGGGCGGGAGATGAAAGAGAGAGGGCGGAGCTTCATCTCTCTAAGAACAGAGAACCAGGCTGACATCCCCAAAACAGCCTGTGGGTATTGGGCCAAAACCGGCAGTCCGACAATTTCCCAAGGGGTCCGGGATTGCGAGAGGACGCAGGCCAGGCTGAGGGATCACACCGGTGCATAAATCCGTGCACCAGGCCTCTAGTCTAGAATAATAAAAGGGTAATGTGCTAATTAGACTGGGCGTCCTCTGGGTGTCCTTCCAGACGTCCTTCAGGATGAAGCCTGGACCAGACGGAAGCTGTGCTGGTAGCTGGGGGAAGGAAGGCCTACGCCTGCACGGATTTTTGTGCATCAGGCCTCTAGTCAGATTGATAAGAAGCCACATCCAGTTGGGAGAACTGTCTGTAGGAATGCAAAATGGAACAAGCAATACAGAGAGGAATATGAGACTGTCCAGCAAACTGACATAATGACCGGGTCATATCTAATAAATAATAAACTCTAGGAATCTATCCCAAAGACACTCTAACAAAGGGATGGGGAGGGTCTCCATAACCGCTATAGTGTGATCCCCAGGGTATATCGGTAAGTGAAAAATGCAAGGTGCAGGCCAATGTGTACAACATGCCACCCTCTGTGTAAGAAAGGGGAACCATACACGCATATTTTTGGTGATATTAAAAAACAAAGAAAAAATAACCCAAAACTTAATAAAGCTATGACCGGTAGGGGGAGTAAGCAAAGAGTGGGGAGGCACAGGGATGAAAGCCAGACCTCTGTGAAGGGACCTGGCCGGGAGCTGTTGGAGGTGGTTTTGAGAACACAGCATGCCCGGGGGCATGGTAGAGATCCCTGCCAGGAGTGCTGGCGCTAGCTGGAGCTGACTTGTGCTAGCTTGAATATTAAATACGCAAGAAGCTTGAGAGCTGGTTGTTACACGACTGGAAACTGTATACTGGATGCAATCAAGATGTTCCAGTCTGAGGACTGGCTTGGGTCCAGAAGCTGGACAAGGAAGGGATCAGGACTTTCTATTGAGGTGCTTGCCCTCCCCTTTCTGATCATCATTTGGGCTCGATTTCTGTTTTTGTCATTTACAGATTTTAAAGAGAATGCAAGGGATGTGTTAGGTCATTATTTGTAGTGTTGCCAATGTCCTTGGTGTAAATGCTCCCATCCCAGAAGGAAAGATCCTTGCAATCAAGACCAATGCACATAGTCCTTCCCCTTCCAGAATTCAGACATATAACAATACACCAGGAAAAAAAAAAAAAAAGGAATACCCTAGATTACAAGGACTATTGAATACAGGGTTCAAGTTCAGATGGATACTGGAGTCCTGAAACACCATTATGAGCTCCCTGACAAAAGGAGACATGGGGAGGGCAGGTAGTAAGTGGAGTCCTGGCGATATCGCTCTCAGAGTGAATCCCCTGGGCTCACAGACCAACCCAGTGGTCTTTCCTAGGTCCCTGGATGTATAAATGGACATCGTTGGTAGCTGATTCTACTAACATTCCTTACTAGGCTTTGGAGGAGGAGTAGTCATATGGAGGGAGGTGGGGTAAAAGCCTCTGAAACTTATTTTTCACCCCAACACCAACCCCACCCTGACCCAAGTCAAGATAGACTAATAAAATGTGGCATGTCCATACAATGGAATGTTATTCAGCTGTAAAAAGGAGTGAAACACTGACACGTGATGAACCTTGAAAACTTTACATTCAATGAAATAAGCAGACCTGAAAGGCACATCTTGTATGATTCGTTTTCCATGAAATGTGTAGAATGGGCAAATCCATAGGGAAGGAAAGCAGAGTAGTGATTGGCAGGGACAGGAAGGGGCTGCTTGATAGCATAGGATTTCATTTGGAGTGATGAGAATGATCTGGAACTAGAGAGTGGTCATGGCTGCACAAACACCATACTGTACTAAATGCCACCGAATTATACATTTTTAAATGGCTAAAGTGGTACATTTTATAGCATGTGTTATCATGCACACATGAAAAACACGCCTGCTAAGAGTTTCTAAGCGCGAGGCCCGACACTAACAGCTCTGGACATGATCAGTGCTGTAAGTCTTGGTTGATTTTACAGGGGAGGACAGCTCTGTTTCAATCTGAGGTGTTATAAATATTAACGAGGTCGAGTAGCTTTTCATGTGCTTTAGCAAATTTCAATGTTTGAATTTTGTAGTTGATTCTTTTGTGTCTTATCCTAGTTTGGTTGTAAGGATTTTTTCATTTTCTTTTTCTTTTTAAAAAAATATATTTTATTGATTTTTTACAGAGAGGAAATGAGAAGGATAAGAGAGCTAGAAACATCAATGAGAGAGAATCATCGATCAGCCACCTCCTGCACACCTCCCACCCAGGTACATGTCCTTGACCTGGACCTCTGAGTCCGCAGGTCAATGCTCTATCCACTGAGCCAAACTGGTTTCGGCGAATTTTTTCATTTTCACACTAACCTTTCATCTACCATGCATATTACAAATATTTTCTTGCCAGTCTTTTTGCTGCAAAGGTTCAGCGAAAAGGGGTTGACGCATAAATGAATAGAGTCTAGACAAGAAATATAAATTTTTTTAAAAATATATTTTATTAATTTTGTACAGAGAGGAAGGGAGAGAGATAGAGAGTTAGAAACATCGACGAGAGAGAGTCATCAATCAGCTGCCTCTTGCACACCCCCTACTGGGGATGTGCCCGCAACCAAGGTACATGCCCTTGACCGGAATCGAACCCGGGACCCTTCAGTCCCCAAGCCGACGCTCTATCCATTGAGCCAAACCGGTCCCAGCAAGAAATATAAATTTGGAAGGCATGGGAGAGCCAGATGAGGCTTCACTCTCAAGAGGAGTGGCTCCCCGACTCTCGGGACCCACTGGAAAACACACTGGCCCTTTAGAGATGCAAACAGACATATCCAAGGTAAAGTTCGGTAAACAGGAAAAGATAATCAGGTTAGGGGAAATGCCTACAGCTGTTCAGCAGCAGGTAATAACATGCAGATTTTCAGCCCTGCTGAAAATGTCCATCAGCTTTCTGACGAACTTCTCGCATTTATTAAGCTAACTTCTGTTCTCAGCATTTTCTGGGAGTTTTAGATCTCCAGTTTGTATACCAAAAAGATTCCCTTTGGGTTTCGATTGAAATTACACCAATGGTGGACTGACCGGGGAGAGTGGAGGACTATATAGCGCTGAGTTTTTGCCCTTGACTATCTCAGGTCCCCAGTGGGCTTACACTGTGTATTTTTTGGTCAGTGTTTTCTGTTTTGTTCGTGTCCAGCCCTCTTCACCATCCTCTCGGGTGCTTTATGGCTTGAGCTGTGACGGCGCTGAGCATCTTTCCCACAGTGTCCTCGCACGGGCACACTGGCGAGACGGAGGCTGTTGGTGGCTGTGAGTTTATTTCACACCTCATCCTCCCGTGAACGTGACATTAGCGACAGTCACTCAGCAAAAACTTCCCTCATGCTTTTCACAAGTCCTGTGGAGCCAAGAAAAGAACAGATGGGAAAACAGAGTCCTGCAACACACTCACAACTTGAATGAGTAAAGCCTAATTATAGAAAATAAGCCAGCAGTAATGAGGGTTCTCCTGCAACCTTCTAAACACCAACGAGGAAGGGAGAGCGTGGGAGCCTCCTGCTGGGGCAACACACACACACACACACACACACACACACACACACACACTGGGAGGGTATAAAAACCCACAGAGCAAGCACCTCACACACTCACTTACACACACACTCACACCCCACCCCCCAGCTCACTTCCAGCTCCACCACCTCACAATGGCTGCCTCCACCCTGTCCGTCTGCTCCAGTGACCTGAGCTATGACAGCCTTGCCTGCCAGCCTGGCTCCTGTGATTCTTGTACTGAATCCTCCTGGCAGGCGGATGACTGTCCAGAGAGCTGCTGTGCGCCCTCCTGCTGCACCTCCAGCTGCTGGGTCCCCACCTGCTGTGTGCCCAGCTGCTGCCAGCCCACCTGCTGCACCTCCTGCCCCTGCCAGCCCGTCTGCTGCACACCGGTCTGCTGCAAGCCCCTGTGCTGCGTGCCCGTCTGCTCTGGGGCCTCCTCGTGCTGCCAGCCCACCTCCTGCACCTCATCCTGCTGCAGACCCTCCTCCTGCGTGTCCCTCATCTGCCGCCCCGTGTGCAGACCTACCTGCTGTGGCCCTGCCTCCTCCTGCTGTGGCCCTGCCTTCTCATGCCAGCCCACCTCCTGCACCTCGTCCTGCTGCAGACCCTCCTCCTGCATGTCTGTCATCTGCCGCCCCGTGTGCAGGCCTGCCTGCTGCGTGCCCGCCTCCTCCTGCTGTGGCCCCACCTCCTCCTGCCAGCCCAGCTGCTGCCGCCCGTCCTCCTGCATGTCCCTGATCTGCCGCCCCGTGTGCTCCCGCCCGGCCTGCTGCTGAGCAGCTCCATCTTCTGCCTCTTGGCTGCTGTCCTTGCTCCTGAGCACAGTTTTCCTCGCCCCAGAGCCCCTCTACTGGTACCAGCCTTCCTCCCTCCCACCCTCTGCTGGTGTCAGCCCTCCCCTGTCCCACCCTCTGCTAGTGAAAGCCCTCCCCCTCCACCCTCTGCTGGTACCAGCCCTCCGCCCTCCCACCCTCTGCTGGTGCCAGGCCTCCCCCTCCACCCTCTGCCGGTGCCAGCCCTCCCCTTCCACCCTCTGCTAGTGCCAGACCCTCCCCTCTCCCACCCTCTGCTGATGCCAGCCCTCCCCCTCCACCCTCTGCTGGTGCCAGCCCTCCCCTCTCCCACCCTCTGCTGATGCCAGCCCTCCCCTCTCCCACCCTCTGCTGGTGTCAGCCCTCCCCTGTCCCACCCTCTGCTAGTGACAGCCCTCCCCCTCCACCCTCTGCTGGTGTCAGCCCTACCCTGTCCCACCCTCTGCTGGTGTCAGCCCTCCCCTGTCCCACCCTCTGCTAGTGACAGCCCTCCCCCTCCACCCTCTGCTGGTGCCAGCCCTCCCCCTCCACCCTCTGCTGGTGCCAGCCCTCCCCTCTCCCGTCGGTGATCCCACAGTCATTGCCTAATGCAGAAGTGAACGTGCCCCCATCCCTTTTTGAGGAGAGATGACCCACAAACCCCTCACTGGGGTGGACTTGGGGCCCCAGAGCCTCCTCTGCAGGCCTGGTGGCGTGCTTTCCACATGACTAGAGCCAATGGCTAAATCAATAAAATGTTGTGCTGGGAAATGTGTTTGCTTTCTTCTTCCCGGGCCCCCTGGGCCACTCCCAACCTGGGCTCTGGTGCTCCGCCTGGCAGGAGCCAGACAATAAAGACGTGCTCTCCAACCCATGTTCAGAGATCTGAAAGGGAGGCACCTGCATGCTCCTCTCCCTTCCCGACCCAGCAGCCCACCCTGCCCGCAGTGGGCAGCCCTCCAAGGCTGGGCCAGGAGGCGGGTGTGGGTGCTGGAGGCATGGACCTGAGTGGACGTGGGCTCCTGCCCACATCCATTCCCCTGCCCGTCCAGGTGAAGGGGGGTTGGGAGCAGCAGACACCCTGTTGATCAGGAGCTGACAGCCCAGTACCTAGCACCGAGCTGACCTCCCTGGAGAGGTGCCTGCACAGAGAGCGCCTGCACGCTGTTCGGACACAGGGGCTGGCACAGGGGCCGAGGCTCTGAGCATCAACAAGACCCTGTGGGCCCCAAGAGGGACACAAAGCTTAGTTCAGACATCACTCATTCCACTCAAGGCTTCAAGGCCTGCCTGCGAGGCAAGAGCAAAAAGACGCCTGTGAACAAACACTCGAGACTGTGGGGGAGGAAGAGCCTGCGGTCTCAGTGGACCACTGGTACTGGAGTCAGACTGACCAGGCAGCACGGGGGGCCTCTCATCCCTATGCCCTCATCTAGAGCACAGCCAGGAGGACCATAGGGGCAGGGGACAGCGGAGGCCAGCAGACTGGTCCGGGAACAGCGAGCAGGACCAGGATCAGAAGACACCTTTGGGGGTGGGAGGTGGGTGCAGGGGAGCCTGTAAGCCCCCCTCCCCTCACCCCACATTAGCTCTACACAGGGAAAGAGGGGACTAAGTGAAAACCCTAAGAGGGCCTTAAAGAGGAAATGGCTGGATCACAAACCTGCCTGGACTCAAATCTCTCAGCTGGGCTGAGCTCACTCAAAACTGCACCTGCAGCGGAAACCGGTTTGGCTCAGTGGATAGAGCGTCGGCCTGCGGACTGAACGGTCTCAGGTTCAATTCCAGTCAAAGGCATGTACTTTGATTGAAGGCACATCCCCAGTGGGGGAGGGTGTAAGAGGCAGCTGATCGATGATTCTCTCTCATCGATGTTTCTAACTCTCTATCCCTCTCTTCCTCTCTGTAAAAAAAAAAAAATCAATAAAATATATTTTTAAAAAAATACAAAAAAACCTGCACCTGCTACTTTCCCACTCAAATCCTAAAAACCATCTGACCATCTTTATGGATAAATGGACAAAGGCCTGAGGAACTAACCCTTCAGAGCACAGAGCTAAAAAGATGGGGGAAGGCGCTACTTCATTTCTGGTGCTGACGAGGATGCTCTGGAGAGGGAACCCTCGTGCACTGTTGGTGGGAATGCCGGCTGGCACAGCCACTGTGGAGCTTCCTCCAAAGTTAAACATGGAGCTGCCTTGCCCTGGCTGGTGTAGCTCAGTGGATAGAGTGTCAGCCTGAAGGGTCCCTGGTTTGATTCCATTCAAGGGCACATGCCCAAGTTGTGGATTTGTTCCCCAGTAGGGGGCATGCACAAGGCAGCTGATCAATGATTCTCATCACTGATGTTTCTAACTTCCTCTCCCTCTCCCTTCCTCTCTGAAATCAATAAAAATATATTTAAAAAATAAAAATGAAAAGAGAAATGGAGCTGCCTTATGACCCAGTGATTCTACTTCTGGGTATATATATCTGAAGAAACCCAAAACACTAATTCAGCGGACTATATGCATCCCTGTGTTTATTGCAATGTTATTTATAGTAGCCAAGATTTGGAAGCAGCCTAGGTACCCATCAGTAGGTGAGTGGATAAAAAGCTGTGAGACAGCCCTAGCCGGCCTGGCTCAGTGGATAGTCCGTCGGCCTGCGCACTGAAAGGTCCCAGGTTCGATTCCGGTCAAGGGCATATGCCTGGGTTGCAGGCTCAATCCCCAGTAAGGGGAGTGCAGGAGGCAGCCGATCAATGATTCTCTCTCATCATTGATCTCTCTCTCTCTCTCTCTCTCTCTCTCCCTTCCTCTCTGAAATCAATAAAATAAAAAAATTTTTTTTTTAAATCTTTGGGACATTTGCACCATGGAATACCACTCAGCCATCCAAAAGAATTAAATATTACTTTTGACGACAGCATGGACGGACCGGAAGAGTATTACGCTAAGTGAAATAAGCCAGTTAGAGAAAGACAAACGCCACATTTGCATGTGAAATCTAATGAACCAAATAAACTAACAAACAAAATAGAAACAGACTCACAGCCGTCAGAGGGGTGGGGCTGGGGGTTGGGGGAAAAAGGTGAAGGGATTAAGCAAAACAGAGAAAAAAAGCCTCATAGACAGACAACAGTATGGTGATTATCGGAGAGAACCGGGGTGTGGGGCGGCAGGAGAGGGTGGAAGGGGTCACTGGTGACGGACAGAGACTTGGCTTGAGGTGGTGAACACACAACACAGCATACAGGTGATGCATGCTAGATTCATACACCTTAAATCTATACAATTTTATTAACTAATGTCACCACAATAAGTTCAATTAAAAATATTTTAGCCGAAATTGGTTTGGCTCAGTAGATAGGCGTCGGCCTGCGGACTGAAAGGTCCAGGTTCGATTCCGGTCAAGGGCATGTACCTTGGTTGCGGGCACATCCCCAGTATGGGGTGTGCAAGAGGCAGCTGATTGATGACTCTCTCTCATCGATGTTTCTGACTCTCTATCCCTCTACCTTCCTCTCTGTAAAAAAAAAAAATCAATAAAATATATTTTTTGAAAATATTTTAAAGGTTCTACTTCCTTCATAACCTAAGGCAAGTGAGATGCAGGAATGTGGACACACGTGAAAGCCAGCAACCTACAAGCCACAATATCGTTACAGCTGACTCCCCATGGCTCCCTGAGCGTGCCCGCTCTGCGGCAGTGCCCTCACACCCCGGGTGCTCTGCCTGGGACACTGCCACCCTTCAGGTCGCCCACTGCAGCTCAGCATCGCCTCCTCAGGGAGGCCCCGCCGCCCGCCAGCCCCCTCACTCCCTGTCTGCCACCCATTTTCCTCCCAGACTTACTTTGTGCATGAATTTCCCCGTCTGCTCCTTTACTCCTTGCCCTGGAAGGCTCCGAGGCCTGGTGGCTCCCCTGCCTGCAAGTGGGGTGGGCTACTTGTCGCACAAACAAGTCAATGTCTGCCTAGATCTTGGGCAAACTCTCTGCAAAGGACAGATGGTGAGCATTCCAGGCTTTGCTGACACCAGGTCTCTCCTGAACTGCTCAGCGGCTTGAGCCTCAGCAGGCCCAGACAGACGCGGGGACACGAACGTGGCTGCGTCCACAAGCTTTTATCCACACACGGGCAGCAGCCAGCTCCTTCTTGCGGACTGCAGCTTGCAGAGCCGCTTTAAGGCTTCCTGTGCGGGACACACGCTCAGCCTGCATGACTGCCTCAGTCTTCTCTGAGGGCAGGAGACACCAGCGGCCAGAAGGACACGGTTCTCTGAGCGAGCCAGGCGCTTGGTGCACAGGAATGGCCTGAAGGAACCTCCGGCGCCCACGTGGTCAAACCAGAACTCCCTGTTTACAGAGGGGCCCGGCCTCGGAGCCAAGCTTGTTTACGTGGAGCCTCACACAGGAGCGCGTCCCAGGAAAGAAGGTGCTGGAAACACGAAGGAAGCAGCCGTGGGGAAGCAGGAGGAAGTCAACAGTCGTGCTTCTGTGTTGCAGGGTATAAAGCCTGGGTATAAAGGCCTCCAAGGAAGGAGTCCGCAGACATCTCCGCCCTCACTCCCACCCAGCCAGCCCTCGACAACATGTGCGACACCAGCTCCTACACAGGCGGCCAGGCTGGCTGCTGCTCGCCCAGCCCTTGCCAGTCCTCCATGTGCCTGCCCGTGAGCTGCAAGCCAGCTGTGTACGTACCTGTGAGGTGCCAGGTGCCCTGTTGGCCTGTGAGCTACAGGCCCACTGTGTGCATGGCCCCTTCCTGCCAGTCCTCCATGTGCCTGCCCATGAGCTGCAGGCCCACTGTGTGCATGGCTCCCTCCTGCCAGTCCTCCATGTGCCTGCCCGTGAGCTGCAGGCCCACTGTGTGCATGGCTCCCTCCTGCCAGTCCTCCATGTGCCTGCCCGTGAGCTGCAGGCCCACTGTGTGCATGGCCCCTTCCTGCCAGTCCTCCATGTGCCTGCCCGCAAGCTGCAGGCCCACTGTGTGCATGGCTCCCTCCTGCCAGTCCTCCGTGTGCCTGCCCTTGAGCTGCAAGCCCCAGGTCGTGTGTGTGGCCTCCTCCTGCCAGTCCTCTGGGTGCGCCCAGCCCTCCTGCCCCGCCCTGGTCTGTAGACCCATCTCTGGTGGCGCCCCTTCCTGCTGCTGACCGCGAGCCTCTTACCCAGCTGCTCCCCGTGCAGACGGGCCACACCCGCACCTCCCACAGCCAGTCCCCAGCGCCTCCAGGGTCTGCCCGGGACAGAGGAAAAGCAATTGGACAAGCCCTCTGAACTCCAGGACGAGAAGGCGGCAGGCGATCTGGATCCCTCGTGGCCCTGGCACCCCTGAGGGAAGCCCTGGAACTTAGGGTCCCCTCTGGCTCCAGCAGGAAACCCCACCCGGTGTGAGCAAATAAACCTCTTCCCTGGCTTTCCTTCACATCGTAAAGCTCTTTCCTTGAAGGCGGACGCCGGCCTCAGCCCAGCACGCGCCTCAGAGAGCTCCGGCCGGGAAGCCCAGCGGAGGCCGGGGTGTCCTCGGTGGGTGGGGTGTCCTCTGCGGGTGGAGGGGGGGAAGGTGCGGTCCCCAAGGCTGCCACCAAGGACACTGTGGATGAGAAAGGGCGGAGGCAAACCTGTCCTGCTGAGCAGGGGGTGGAAGCAGGCCTGGGGTCTGTCCACAGGGTCCCCTAAAGGACTGCTCCGCAGGGAGGCGGGGGACCCTCACCAACCCCCACACGCACAGGGCGGAGCTGGCCGTTCAGGGCGGCGGCAGGAAGACAGAGGAAGCTCGCCCTCCAAGTCTCTGGTGCGCAGGTCCAGCTCCGAGCGCCCTCCCGCCCCACAGCACAGCTGCAGGAGTGACATCAGTGCCCACCGAGGAAAGGAGACGGTGTCTGGCCCCTCTGTGTACAGGGGTGCAGGGGCAGTGAGAACTTGGGGCAGAACAAGAATATCCACCCCCTGCCCATGCCCTGAACAAGGTGCCCGCAGCTCCCCACCAAGGAACCTGAAGTCTCTGATGCCCAAAGGTCCTCACCATAGCAACGAAACCCAAACCAAGGTCAATATCGAGCAGGTTGATTCGACCTTCCTCCCCCCAACCCCACCCCCACACACACCACACACCACACAGTGACCTGACAGGAGGAGAGGCATCCATCTCTGTAGGAAACGCTCTTTATGTCCATTTCCATTAGAATGTGGTGTCTGAGACTCAACGAGAGCTTAGAAGATGTACCTAAGAGGCAGGGAATAATCCGTTTTTAAGAAGCAAAGCAATCAACACAATTGGACCCAAAAAGACCCACATGTTGCAGCCATCAGACAGAGAAAGACAAATACTGTATGGTCTTACTTATATGTGGAATCTAAGAATAAGCCAGTCCAGCTGGTGTGACTCAGTGCACTGAGCCTCTAGTCTATAATAATAAAAGCATAACATGCAAATTGACCAGACAGCTAAACAGTGGAAGGACTGTCCAGTGGAACAGCCATCCAGATGACCATGCACTGGAGCCAGGCCAGCTAAGGCGGGTGCGATGTGATTGGTCTGGGGACCCCCCCACCACCCCACAATTGCCCTGCATTGGGAGGCCCAGGCCACCAGCCTGCGGGGCGATCAATCAAGAGTGGGGGGAGCGGGGGACTCGGGCCAGCTACCAGCAGCGAGGGAAGGAAGGCCCCTGCGGAAACCGAACATTGTCACTAATAGAGAAATGTGAAAAGGGAATCCGAAAGGCTGGTCAACCTTAACCACTCTGAATGGTCGGAGGGAGCTACTCACTCATTGTTCAATTGAGACATTGGTAGTTAAAGCAATCTCCACCTGTTAATCATATGTAAATTCTTGCTGATTGTCTATTATTGAAATTTCCTGCCAAAAGGATATGGGTGTTTCCCATAGCCTCAATAAAAGGGATAGCAAGGCCAGAGCAGGGGTAGTCCTCCCCCTAGAGGTGGATTTCCACCCGGCCCCCCATTTTCCCAAATTAACTCTTTTCCAGTCTCTCTTCATTTGTGTGTAGCCTTCTTCCGAAATGGAACCCTGAACCATGCAGGACGTGGAAGGGGCTCTCACAGGCCCCAAAGGGTAGCCAGCATGATTGCCCTGATAGCTGGCCAGGCCTAGGGACCCGACCCATGCACCAGGCCTCTGGTGTATATATATTATCCCCCCAAAATGTACTTTGAATAATTAAGAGTAGTGTGTATTGCCGAAACCGGTTTGGCTCAGTGGATAGAGCATCAGCTTGGGCACTGAAGGGTCCCGGGTTCGATTCCGGTCAAGGACATGTACCTTGGTTGTGGGCACATCCCCAGTAGGGGGTGTGCAAGAGGCAGCTGATCGATGATTCTCTCTCATCGATGTTTCTAACTCGCTATCTCTCTCCCTTCCTCTCTGTACAAAATCAATAAAATATATTAATAAAAAAAAAGAGTAGTGTGTATTAAAATATATTTCCAAAATTTAGCTATCAGCTCTTAAAGTGTATATACATCATAAAGTATATATGATATAAGAGCATATATATGTATATATATGTATGTATAGGTATACATATATAAAGTATATACATTACATAAGTATAATCTTATGTGATAAAAGCCTAATATACGAAACCCAAACTGGCCTGTCATCCAGTCGGCCATTCAACCAATCAAAGCGTAATATGCTAATGATATGCTAAGGCCGCTCAACTGCTTGCTATGACATGCACTGATCACAAGGGGGCAGACACTCTGACCAATAGGTTAGCTTGCTGCTGGGGTCCAGCCAATAGGGACTAAGACTACAGTTGGGACTGAGCAAGATGGTCCGGACATGCCCTGGAACCCTCCTGCATCCCTCCCTGGATCCCCAATGGTGCACTGGTGGGGTCCCTCTAGTGGGGTCCCTCAGCTTGGCCTGCACCCTCTCACATTCAGCCCTACAGCAGAACAACCAGTTGCTATGATGTACACTGACCACCAGGAGGCAGATGCTCAATGCAGGAGCTGCCCCCTGGTGGTCAGTGCGCTTCCACAGGGGGAGCCTGCTCTGCCAGAAGCCAGGCTCATATGTGGAATCTAAACTGATGGAGACAGCCATTCACACAGCAGTGTGCCAGCCTTGTTTGGACTCTGACCAATGATTTTTCTGTTTAGAGTGACAATCAGAATAAATTACATAGACGGGTTAGCACCATCCATAGCCTAACGTTTCAAACTTATCTAACTACCTCTCGTGCATACATTACGTACATATACTAGGCATACATGCCTGTCCTCACACAGGTTTCTAAAATGTGCTTATGCTTAATTAACTTGCCCCTTTGGGTAAAATATCAAGGACTTCTTCCTGTGTCCACAGACAAAGATCACTCTACCCCATCCTTGTAGCATTTCATTATACAGACACAGCTGAAGAGAGAATTGGAAAAATAGAGGAGGAGGTAGAGAAGGTGGAGGCGAGGCACATTGTCAACAACACCCTAAAGACACAGACAACCTGACCCAGGACGCGGGCAAGACCCCAGACAAATAACAGATTTCCTCCAAAGGACTTTATTCCTCTATTAATGGTCCTCATTGTGCTCCCTTTTCGTTGTTGTTGCTATTACACTATGACCCTAAACACCTTGTACAACTGTCATGGTGCAAGCATTTCTGTTAGGCCCGTGGTCAGCAAACTGCAGCTCACGAGCCACATGCAGCTCTTTGGCCCCTTAAGTGTGGCTCTTCCACAAAATACCATGGCCTGGGAGAGTCTATTTTGAAGAAGTGGTGTTAGAAGAAGTTGAAGTTTAAAAAATTTGGCCCTCAAAAGAAATTTCAATTGTTGTACTGTTGGTATTTGGCTCTGTTGATTAAAGAGTTTGCCGACCACTGTGTTAGGCCAATTCCCAAGAGAAAATACCTGCTTTTTAAAGGAAGAGGAAGCAGGCTCAGGCAGTGGTCAGCAAACTCATTAGTCAACAGAGACAAATATCAACAGTACAACTATTGAAATTTCTTTGGAGAGCCACATTTTTTAAACTTCAACTTCTTCTAATGCCACTTCTTCAAAATAGACTCACCCAGGCCGTGGTACCCTTTTTCCCCAAAAATAAGACAGTGTCTTATATTAATTTTTGCTCCCAAAGATGCGCTAGGTCTTATTTTCAGGGGATGTCTTATTTTTCCATGAAGAAGAATACGGTACACATTTATTGTTAAATGAAAATAAAGGAAATTTATTACCTGTATACGGTACGGTAGTACGGTAGTGGTCAACACAAACCAGACAAACTGTGAATCCTACAGTATCAAGAATTTACTCATTTATTCAATGACAATCATGTCATCATCTTCTGGAACATCATCATAACAATCCAATTCCTGAATTTCCTGGTGAATTTCTTGTGACTCCATTTCTTTCAGAATCAGTGGACCAAATCTCTCATGTTTAGCCTGGGGCGGGGGGCTTATTTTCAGGGGATGCCTTATATTTCACTCAGAAGGAAACCTGTAAGTAGGTCTTATTTTCGGAGGATGTCTTATTTTCGGGGAAACACGGTATTTTGTGGAAGAGGCACACTCAAGGGGCCAAAGAGCCCCATATGGCTCACGAGCCGCAGTTTGCTGACCATAGGCCTAAGGCTGCAGTCGGTGCTGAGCTGAGCGGGAGTCTCAGTCTCCCTCTCCTGCTCTGCCTCCAGCTCTGGGGACTTGGGCGGGGCAATGAACAGACTGTAAATCCTGGGGAGAGGGCTGCAGAGCACCCCACCTCGCTGATGGGGCTGCAAACATTTAAAACCTACTCAGGATCGTGAGCCCCATGGTTGGGCGACGTTTCTCAAGCTGGTGTCTGGTGAACTGATGGAGCCGCTAAGCCACCCACACTTGGCACTTGCACGGTCCCGGGCAGCGAGGAGGCGATAGCGGATGATGCGACAGCAGAATTCCTCTAGGGACCACCCCCAGGTAACACACACCAGCCACACCCAGAGGCTCCAAGGCCGGCTCCATTGACTGGAGGACCTGGGAGAAGCCGGGACAACAATGCCTCTTACGTGGGTGGCCCCGGGAGAGGCTCCCCTGTCTTGTCCCCTTCCAGGGGGCGGCGGGGCTGGCCTGGAATACGAGGGCTTCTTTGCCGGTATCTCCCCGGACCTGTTCTGTCCATCTCTGCGAAGGAGGCGTTGCCTAGCAACCGAAGAAGGGCAGTGACGTCCTTGACCGATTCTGTTCCACTCCAGCGACACTTAACTCTGGCTGATGATTACCCGCAGCCCAAGAGGCGACAGCCCACCTTAAAGAGAAAGGACCCCTCTAAAGTCACCGGGGGCACAAGGGGTCTCTGAGCGTGGCCTTGGGAAAGGGCCTGACCTAGGCCAGATGCTCGGTTCTCAGAAAGAGAGCCTTTCTCCCCGAGCCCGCAAGATTCCTTGGGCAGGCCCACAACAGGTGCTAAGAAAACGCTTTGAAATCGGAGCCAGGCCATTTGCTTTCTAATCTGCAAAGCAGCCGTGCCAATGCGGCCTTGGCAGGCCTGCCCCCCCTGACACCCCGGCCAGCCGGCCCTTATGCTTTTTGTAAATACGGTAAGTGAGGCAGCCGCACGGCACCGAGGAGCAGGCCACTCACTGTGACAGCGCCCGGCCTGCCCTGCTCCTATGAGAATGTGTCAATCATTTACATTCGCACCGAGCGCTCCTGCGGACACGGCGGCAGAAAGACTTCTCAAAGAGCTGTCTCCCTCGCCGTGTAAGCGATCCTAGAGACGCCGGGGACTACCCGGCCCCGAGTACCTTGGGAACTTGAAGGCATGCCCTGGGGAAGCTGGCTTGGTAAGCTGCTCTCACGGTAAACTGGCACCAAGACCCCTGCACTCGTCCACACAAAGAACAGAGGTCCTGGCGCTCCCACGCCACTCACCGGTCCGCATTCCGCACCTCAACCCTCTGGAGAAAGGAGAGGAGGGGGTCTCCCACAGTCCCGTTCCCTGGGGAACCACTGCTGAGGCTTTGGTGTTGCTGTGTGTATTTTTAAAATATATATATATCTTTTGCCGAAATCGGTTTGGCTCAGTGTACATTGGTTGTGGGCACATCCCCGGTAGGGGGTGTGCAAGAGGCAGCTGGTTGATGTTTCTCTCTCATCGATGTTTCTAGCTCTCTATCTCTCCCTTCCTCCTCTCTGTAAAATATCAATAAAATATATCAATAAAGATATATATATATAAATCTTTATTGATTTCAGAGAGGAAGGGAGAGAGAAAGACAGAAACATCAGTGATGAGAGAGAATCATTAATCAGCTGCCTCCTGCACATCCCCTACTAGGGATCACTCTATCCACTGAGCCAAACTGGCTAGGGCAGTGGTCAGCAAACTGCGGCTCGAGAGCCACATGCTTTGGCCCCTTGAGTGTGGCTCTTCCATAAAATACCATGTGCAGGCACGCACATACAGTGTGATTGAAACTTCGTGGCCCATGCACAGAAATCGGTTTTCGGCTCTCAAAAGAAATGTCAGTCGTTGTCCTGTTGATATTTGGCTTTGTTGACTAATGAGCTTGCCAACCGCTGGGCTCGGTGGTTCTGGCGTGTTTTTAAGAAGCCTCTTTTGTGCAGTGTGCCTGTTGTGGTGGGGAAGGGTGCTTGTCCTTCTTAATAAGTTGGGGTCCTGGGTTGCTGTAACTTTGTTTCCCATTTTTTGTTTTGTTTTGTTTCCTCAGAAAACCTTGTTGGTGATGCAGATCCGTGGGCAAAAACGAACGCTATGGCGGCCCTCCTCCTCCCCTCACGGCTCCTCCATGTCCTTTGTGCTTTGCTGGTTAAAACCAGCTCCGGATTTGAGTAGAGACTCCGGTCCTGGTGGTGGTGGCGGGAGCTCTGCTGCTCCCTCAGACTTCAGGCGGGTGGCTCTGCTCGTTTATTTCTGTGATGTTCCAAGATGTTCGCAAAGCGGGAACGCTGACCCTGTGGCCAAATAACCAGCCTCAGGAACAGACCGGGTTCCCGCACGGGGACCCGGACCCCCTTCCGGGGGAAACCCTGGCGTGGCCGCCAGGCAGCCTCTCTGGAGCTGGCCACGGGGTTCGTGACTCACAGCCAGCACAGTCACCTCCGCCCCAAACCAACAAGAATGAGCCTCGCTCCCTGCAGAGCGTGCCCCTGGGCGGCCGTGGTGCTCTCAGGCTGTGCCCCGGGCGTCGCTGTGGGTTGAATTCTGTCCTTCCCCAAAGATGCGTTGAGGCTATCTCCTGGCTCCCATGACTGTGACCTCATTTGGAAACTAGGAGCCCTGCACCCGAATCCGTGCACCAGTACTCTCTGCGGGGCCTGGCTGCTCCGCGCCTGCTGTCCAGAAGCTCTCTGCGGCCCAGAGGCCCATCGTCGGCTGGGCAATTAACGCTTGCCTTGTTGCTGCAGCAACAAAGCAAGCATTCCACCAGGCCATGCTTGCTGCCCACTCTCAGCAGCTGCCCCTCCCACCCCACCCCAGGACTGGGGGACTCAGGCAGGGCTGGGAGGGCTGGGCACAGCCATCTTGTGGCTATGGGTGCTGCCATATTTCTGATGGAGTGACGGTTAATTTGCATATTATCCTTTTATTAGATAGGATAGGACCTTGGTGGATGTCATCATGTTTATTTTTCTTTTTTAAAATATATTTTATTGATTTTTTTTTTTTTTACAAAGAGGAAGAGAGAGGGATAGAGAGTTAGAAACATTGATTAGAGAGAAACATCAATAAGCCTAGGTACATGCCCTTGACCAGAATCGAACCTGGGACCTTTCAGTCCACAGACCGACACTCTATCCACTGAGCCAAACCGGTTTCGGCGGATGTCATCACATTTGATGAGGGGGTAAGGGGGCTTCTCCCAGTGTCCTTCTTTCCAGCCCACAGCGTGGGGGTCCCTGCAGTGAGCAGCACCACTGCCTGCCTTCACAGCGCTCTCCGGCCCAGGGGGAGCAAGCAGGGCTCAGAGCAACTGGATCGTGGGGCTCTGACCCCTGCAGGCATCACCCCTGGGAAGGAGCAGCTTTGCTGGAGGAGCAGCCGTGGCCTGGGTCTGGTGTTCTTATCCACAAGGGCATCATGAGCCTTGCAGAGCCGGCTGGGCCTGGCCACCTCTTCTCAGGCCCCTGCTGACCTGCATTCATGGGCCCCTGTGAGGACCACGGCCGTGGAACAGGATCCAGGCACCTGGCGCAAAGGCCCCGAAATCACACTCCCCGAGAGAGCCAAACTCAGACCGAGACGCGGAACAGGTGGCCGGCTCGGGCTGGTGCGCAGCGGTGGGAACACAGAGCACATCTCTGCTCCGGGCCAGAGCCCGAGCCGGACTCTGTGAGGTGGCTGTTCTGAGTGAGGGCAGGCATGGTGGCCGTCCGGGTGCCCCACAGAGCCCTCGGGGTACGATGGAGGAGGAGAGAGGATGGGTGCCCTCTGGAGTTCCAAGGTCATCCGTGGACCCCCAAGTTTCCTCACCTTTGCCAGCCCAGACCTGCTCCCCTGTGGGTGTCAACGGTGCCCACGGTGACCACCTGGGAGACAGAGTCTGACAGCGGGGGCTGGGGCACCGTTAGCGCTTGGTGAGTGTCAGTCGCTGTTGCTTCTGGCCGCCTCCACCGTAATGTGCAGTGCGGGGTGGGAGTGGGGCGGGGTGGGGGGCGGTCCAAGAGGCCCTCAATGACCCTGCTGCTCACGTCCTGTGGCTTCCATTCCCCGTGAGTGGGAGCTGGACCTGGGGAACCAAATACAGCAAGAGGGACAGGATTAATGCTCCTTCTGTGATTAATTTCAAGACTGATTTCTGTCCTGTGGACTCTGTCCACACACCTTCCTGGCCTTCCCACTCCCATGAAGCAAGCGGCCACGTCAGGGAGGCCCACGCTCACACTGTTTAACATGCCTCAGTTTATCTTTAACACAGGGGAGCAGCCGCGCAGTGAGCCAGAGGGGCTGCGCTCAGTCCCCCGGGAGTGGAAGCAGGTAACAACCGGATCTGGGGATCTGGGAGGGATCCTGAGGTCATTTCACCAATATGCAAATGAGGAAAGTGAAGCCAAGACTTTTATTAAATAAAAGGAATAGCCTTATGGACGGAAGGAACCACATGCCAACCTGACAGGCTCACGGGAGGCCTGCGTAGCAGTCCTGCAAACTCAGAGACCTAAGATAGCCACAAAAGATGGTCTGAAAATTAAATATCTAACTACAAACAGGTTATAGTGGGTAGTCATGTCCTAGGCTGACATTTTCCCTGACTAAGATCCACTGAGATCTTTCCTGAGCCCCTCTGCCTTCCTGCCTCTAAGATCACTTATCTGTGAGATGTCTGGGTAACTTGTCACTTCCTTTTTACCCCGGACCCCCAGGGCACAACAAATGGCCTTGAGACATTTCCTCATTGTTATTGTTATCAAGTTAATTGTCAACTGTTAATTACATTAGAGTATCCTGTATCCATCTCTGTAAGAGAAGCTCATGCCCATCATTTCACTTTTTGCCCTGTCCCAGAGGATCCCCCGCCACCCTCCTCCCCTGCTTCGCTCTGTCCCACCTCCTTAATCTATCACCAATGAATTTCATGTAACTCACCTTTGCCCCTTTCCTTTGATTTCAATGTATAAATATAGATGTAACCTTCCATTCTCCGCAGGTTTATCTCAATTCATTGAGGTTCTGCTTCCTGGCATATGTTGACAGTTTGGCTCAAATAAACTCACACAAATTCTTTACAGGTTTCAATTTGTTTGTTTGTTTGTTTTGTTTTTTCATTAACAGCGTTACTGTTGAGAGCCAGGCCCTACGTCATGTAACGCCACCAGGGCTTCATGGAGAAGGGTTCCCAAGAGCCCATTTTATAGAGGAGGCCACTGCGGCACCAGGAGGCTGAGGACCTCTCCTGAGTTCTGAGGCTGCAGGGGCAGAGCTGGGCTGGGAATGAGGCCTCCCGCTGCCTGGACTTACCAGTCCCCCCACGAGCCAGGACTCAGACCCATGCGTCCACAGCACCAGCTCGGCTCCTTGCCTTGGAGCCAGCTGGGGAGAGGCTGGATCACAGGCACTGGCAGGGGCAAGGTCAGCCCCAGGTGGAGGACCTCTGGGCTGTAGAGGACCTGAGCAAGCTGCTGCACCCCAACCTCCCCCATTCTCCCCCCCCCCCCCCCCGCAGGGCTGGCAGGGGTTAAACGTGGTGGCTGAGATTCTAAACGTGTTGGGGCCTGACGTGAGACACCAGGAAGAAGACACCCCTGGCCCGGGGCATTGTTTGGGATGGCTTTGATTTGGGATTTCTCTCTGTCTCAAGATAAGGAAGTTTGGGCTCTGCATTCCTGAGGTTTCACAGCTCCTGGCAGGTTCTCTGCCCTCGCTCCCTGGGGAGACTTGCTTGCTTCTGCCTGATGCTGTGCCTGCCCGCTGTGGGGCTGCTCCCCCATCCATGTGGGGTGAATTGTGCCCCCGCAAAAGATACATCCACGTCCCACCCCCAGGACCTGTGGACGTGGACGGAGGCATATTTGGAAATGGGTCTTTGCAGATGACATCAAGGTGAGATGAGGGCAGCCTGGAGCAAGGAGGTCTCTAATCCAATGATCACTATCCTGAAAAGGAGAGCACAGCAGCCCAGCCAGTGTGGCTCAGTGGTTGAGTGTTGACCTATGAACTAGGAGGTCACAGTTCGATTCCTGGTCTGGACACAAGCTTGGGTTGTGGGCTCAATCCCCTGTGTGGGGCGTGCAGGAGGCAGCCGATCAGTGATTCTCTCTCATCATTGATGTTTCTATCTCTCTCCCTTCCTTCCTCTCTGAAATCAATAAAATTATATATATATGTATATATTTCCCCTTTTAAAGAGCACATACAAACACACAGAGAGAGGGCCTCATGTGACACAGGCAGAGATTGGAGGACCAGTCACAAGTCAAGGAATGCCATAGGTTGCCCGCAGCATGGGCAGCGAGGACCGAGGCCGGGCATCCTGCCCTAGAGCCTTGGAGAGGGCGGGCCCTGCCGACACCTTGATCGTGGCCTTCCAGCCTCCAGTGGAAGGCGACCGCCTTCTGCTGTGCAAGCTCCACTCAGGGTGCTTTGGTCCCGCGGCCCGGACAGCAGCCCGCGGACCCCCCTCCGCCAGATCACCGTGGCGCTTCCCCCATCTTCCTGTCAGGTTCCTGTGACCAGGGATGAGGTTGGGCTTTCTTTCTTTCTTTCTTTTTAAAGATATATTTTTTAAATATGTATTTTATTGATTTTTTACAGCGAGGAAGGGAGAGAGATAGAGAGCTAGAAACATCGATGAGAGAGAAACATCAATCAGCTGCCTCTTGCACACCCCCTCCTGGGGATGTGCCCGCAACCAAGGTACATGCCCTTGACCGGAATTGAACCCAGGACCCTTCAGTCCGCAGGCCGACGCTCTATCCACTGAGCCAAACTGGTCACGGCTGGGCTTTCTTTTCCCCTCATTTTTTATTACGGTATTATCTGTGTACATATCTTACCATTGCCCCACTGCACTCTCATACATGCCCTCACCCCCCAGAGTTTTGCGTCCATTGATTATGCTTATATGCATGCATACAAGTCTATCTCCTATCTCTACCATATCTCCCTACCCTCCCTGCTGTAATTTGACTGTCTTTTTGTTGCTTTATTGTCTCCGAATCTATCTTTTTGTTCATCAGTTTATAATGTTCTTTATTATCCACAAATAAGTGAGCTCACGTAGTGTTTTTCTTTCATTGACTGGCTGGGGTTTGGCTTTCTAAGGCCACATTGGGAATGTGCCCACTCAGCCTGGGGGTGCCAGGTAGGTCCATGTGGCACAGGGCACTTGTGCCTTCAAGTTCACCGAAGTTGTGTGAGTCCCTGAAATGAGACATCATAACGGGGTTTATGGTGACTCATTGGGGACCTCAAACTTGAGAAAAAGCCAAGGGATAAAGAACCGTAAACGGAAGAGAAGCAAGGAAAAAGATACTGGGTGACAGGTGTTCTCGGACACGGCCTGGGCCCCTGGAGAGAAACCCAGGCAGGGTGGGACAGGCTAACGGGATTGCCTGGTTGGCTGGCAGGGCCCCCAGCAATACACCCGAGGTAACATCCAAGGAGAAGGGTTGAACTGAGAAGCAGAGGCAGGCTGGGATTGTGGGACCCCGTCCCCTCCTCTCAGCCCCTGTCCTCCCTGGTGCTGGGGCTCTGCGTTCCACCTGCCTGGACCCAGCTTCCTCTCTGCCATCTGTGGACATCTCCACTGGGGTGTCCTGGCGGTGCCTCGAGCTCCACAACCCAGACCAAGCTCCTGTCCTCTCCTCTCCCTCACCCCCTCCTCCCGCCCCCAGCCCCTCCCCACTGCTCTCCGCTAGCTGTAGGTGGCTACAAGGCAGGCCTGCCCCGGTCCCACTTTGCTCTCCTCAGTCCTGTCAGAAGGGGGTTCTCCCCCCAAGTCTGGAGGTGACTTCTCCCATTGCCATAGTCCCCTGCCAGCCAAGCCAGGCCTTCCTTCCTCCACTGATCCCAGGCTGTGCCCGCCCCCCCCACTCATCCCCACCCAGCCTTGACCTTGGCCACATCACATTACAAATGCTGACTCACTGGGCAGCCTGGCCCACCCTCCCTCTTCACCCCATCTCCCCGATCTCTCCCAAGGGAAGCTTTGTCCGGCCAGGTGAGGCCACACTGCCAATCTGAGCCCACCGCTCCCGTTGGCCGACTCTCGAAGCTGGGAAAACTCCATTTGTATGTCGCCTCCTCCAGGCAGTCTGCAGGAAGGTGCCTTCATGCAGCGTTTCCCACACTGCTGGATTACTCCTTGTTTATGCACCTGTGTCCCCACCTACTACATAGAGGCACATACAAAAGGCATGCCTATTGAGGGGACTCAATAAGGAAAATATAAAAGAAGAAAATATAAAAATATAAAAATCTGAAAAAAGCCGAAACCGGTTTGGCTCAGGTAGGGGGTGTGCAGGAGGCAGCTGGTTGATGTTTCTCTCTCATCCATGCTTCTAGCTTTCTATCCCTCTCTTTCTCTCTGTAAAAGAATCAGTAAAATGTATTTTTTTTTAAAGAGTACTAAAGTAGTCACCGACAGGAACAAATGCTTGTGGCTGTGTACCAACAAAACAAAACAAACAAACAAACAAACAAAATCTGAAAGAGGAAAATAATCCCGCACTCAGCGGCAGCCCTTTCTGGTGTGGGTCCTTCCATGTTTGACCCCATGTGTGTAGACATCCACCTGAGTTCATCCCGGGTACTTTCCCTTTAAGCCGGTATTACTCTTCCTGTGAGCGTAAATGGCCCTTGAAGCGGTTATATGACATGGTGTCAAATAACTAACCTGTTTGGTTTTTTTTTAATCACTGCCAGTTGTTTGCGATTTAAAGGAAATCCAACGTGAACATCCTCGTGCGTACGTCACTTCCTGCAGCCCTCTGCATTTGCCGAGGGTGGGCCCTGGCAGCGGAGCCAGCCTGACCCGGGCACCAGGCAAGGTGGAGAGACTTATGTCCAGCGTCCCAGCCTCCCCACTTCATGTAATGGGCCCCGGTGTGAGGGGCATGGGTGTACCCAAGCTGCTGGAGGGCCTCAACTGGTTCAGCCCAGCCAGGTGAGTCTATCCTGTGAGCCCAGGGTCCGTGCCCGTGGCCTAGTCCAGTGGTCAGCAAGCCCATTAGTCAACACAGCCAAATATCAACAGCATAACCATTGACATTTCTTTGGAGAGCAGGGCCGCTGGTGACTTTTTCACCAGAACAAGTTCTGCTCACGGTCGTGCAAGCTCATTGGCTTCCCAGAAGGCCTGGGGCAGGTGGTAGAGACTTCTGCGGCTTAGAAGCCATTTCCTTTAGCTGTTGAAGGCGCAGGCTCCCAGCCTTCTCCAGCTACTAGAACTAAAGGGCAGAGGCATTCAAGAAGTGGGGAGACTTGTGCTCGCGGCCAGCAGGGGGCAGCATGGTACCTCTCCGCTCCCTCCCTGGGCCTTGTTCCATGGGAGCAGATGGTTGGCAGGGTCCATTTACTGGGACAAATCAGGTGGTGTTTGTTCTCAGTTTGTTTGTTTGTTTGTTTGTTTGTTTGTTTGTTTGTTTTGAGGCCACTGTTGATGGTGGGGAGGGATCACTGGGACTTTGAGATGATTGAAGTCCACTTCCTAGAGAGGATTCATGCCTGTTTCAAAGTAGAATAGAGCCACGGTGAAACAGGAATGCATTGAGAAGAGTTCACAGGCAGGCACTGACTGCATGAACACAGTTTGAGGGGGTGATAGAAGGTAAAAAGGAAAGACAAGGGGGCCCCGTAAGCCAGGAGCTATGAGAAAAAACCAGAGTGGGTCCAGACTCTAGGGCAGTGGTTCTCAACCTTCCTAATGCCACGACCCTCTAATACAGTTCCTCATGTTGTGGTGACCCCCAACCATAAAATTATTGTCGTTGCTAGTTCATAGCTGCAATTTTGCTACTGTTATGAATTGTAATGTAAATATCTGTGTTTTCCGATGGTCTTAGGCAACCCACAGGTTGAAAACCACTAGCAAGGGTTTTTCTAAGACCATCGGAAAACACAGATATTTACATTACGATTCATAACAGTAGCAAAATTACAGTTATGAGGTAGCAACGACAATAATTTTATGGTTGGGGGTCACCACACCATGAGGAGCTGTATTAAAGGGTCGTGGCATTAGGAAGGTTGAGAACCACTGCTCCTGGGCTGTGGTCGGCAAACTCATTAGTCAACAGAGCCAAATAGCAGCAGCACAACGACTGACATTCCTTGAGAGACAATTTTTTAAACTTAAACTATATAGGTAGGTACATTGTTATTATCTTAATTAGGGCACGTGGCATTTTGTGGAAGAGCCACATTCAAGGGGCCAAAGAGCCGCATGTGGCTCGCGAGCCGCAGTTTGCGGACCACGTTGTCCTCCTTCGCCAGGCATTTCCCCGCAGGGTTTGCGGCAGCAGGAGGCTCAGCCGCCTCCCCCCTGCACAGAGTGTGCCCCTTGGCACAAAGGTGCCAACATCAGACTCAGGCCAAGAGAGCTGAAAACTGATGAAGTGCTTGCTCATCTTTTAGATGCGATTTCCTCACACACATTTGCACACCTGGTGGCCCTTCTCCTCCTGACGTTTCCTTCCTGACACAGCGCCGGGAACTGTGCTGGCCTGAGGCCCAGGGAGCCTCCTCCCGGGCACCAGGCTTCCTCCCGCCTAAGGACTCCCTGAGGGGGTGGCCCCTGGGAGACCCTGTGCGTTCTGCACGGTGTGTGCAGCAACTGCTTGTTCAACTGCCTCTAATTCTCATAAGAGCAGAGGGGGCCGTTGTACAAGCACTGTGGGATAGACCAGTGGTCGGCAAACTCAGTCAACAGAGCCAAGTATCAACAGGACAACGATTGAAATTTCTTTGGAGAGCCACATCTTTTAAACTTAAACTTGTAACGCCACTTCTTCAACATAGACTCGCCCGGGCCGTGGCATTTTGTGGAAGAGCCACACTCAAGGGGCCAAAGAGCCGCATGTGGCTCGCGAGCCGCAGTTTGCCGACCATGGGAGACCGCAAGCTCTTGTCCGGAGCAGGCGGCCAGGGGAGGCACCTCTGGGTCCTGTGGGAAGGGTCTGGGGGTCTCGGTGTAAGGGGGAGGAGGTAGAGGCCCCCCCATCAGCCCCTGGAACCGGGGTGCAGCCCGGCCGCCCGGGCTCCAGCACACACGCTCCGAATGGCCCTGCCGGTCACTGGCCGGGAAGATGCGCCAAAGGCAACTTGCCAAACAGGGCGGGAGAGGTCTCTCCAGGACTCCGCTCCCTCAACCTGGCGGAACCTGAGCCGGACACACCTGCTCTGAGCTGCAGCCTCCAGAGGGGGCGCTCTCCCCCCGCCCCGGCCACACCGCCAACGCCGGCCAGGCTGCAGGGACCCGCCCCCCGGCCGCCTGGGCTCCCCCGGGCGCGGAAACACCGAAACACCGGGCTCGGACAAGTTCCGAAGCCCCCTCCTGGCCCCCCGCGCACACAGGCTCCGCATGCCCGGGAGTGCAGGAAGGTGGCGGGGCATGGAGGCATCTTTTTTCTAATTTTATTTTATTATTTTATTATTTTAATATAATAAAATATGATTTATAATTTAATGTAATTTAACATACATTTAATAATTTAATATGATTTAATATAAATGTCATTTATTTTATTTATTTATTTATTTATTATTTTATTTTATTTTATTTTATTTTATTTTATTTTGCAAAACTGGCCCCTACTAAATGCCTTGACTTCCTTGGCGGGAGTCCTAGTCTTCCTGCAGCTGCTGAAGGTTAGCTGAGCATGACCAAAGCAGGAGTGCAGGCCCAGCCCTCCAGGGACCAAGCATCACCACCGAGTGTCTGTCTCATAGATCGAATCCCCCCTCCCCACCCTCACAGGGACAGCAGTGTGATGGTGGAAAGCATTGGGCTGAACTGACAGTAGGGGGCGCTGCGAAAGCATAATTCACAGCCCCTGATGTCACTCCCAGCCCTGGCACCCGTGCAGCCGGATTAGAAGGCATCCTCCTCCAGGAAAGGCAGCGCCTCCGCATTCCTTCCCTGCCCTCTGCGGGAAGTCTCCCTGCCGATGTGCCCGCCTGCAGCACCTCCAGCCCTGGGACCCGGATGGGCTTTGATCTGGATCCTGGGCTCGGAACAAGTCCAGGCATTCCAGCTCGCCCGCCCCTGCCCTCCTCCCTAGAGGGGCAGCGAGGCCAACCCAGGGCACCAGGGTGAGATGCCCCTCTCCTAAGACCAAAGTTCAGACATCCGGGTGCAAACCGCCTTCCAGCTTCTGGCCCTGCACTCAGATTTCTGTGGCTTTGAGAGCTTTCCTGCATTCCCACGGGTCCACAGAATAGAAGCTCCCTTTGTCCCCCTCCTTGTCCCTTATTATGCAGCAGCCCTTGCCTGCCGGTCATTCCTCCATTCCCCATCCGTGCGTCATTCGCTCCCCAGGTGCCGGCTTCATGCTGGGTTGGAGAAGGGCCCATCGGAGCCTCCCGCCAGGTGAGCACTCAGAGCCCAACCCAGAAGACATGAGAAGAACCCAGAAGAAGCATGACGAACCCTGAAGATGTGTGAAGAGTGGAGGTGCTCAGTGCGACTTTTCTAGCGTCCGTAGTTGGTATGTGGCAGAGGCAGAATATCCTTGGGAATGGAATTGGTTATTAAGTGTAAGACTTTGGCCCAGCCAGTGTGGCTCAGTGGTTGAGTGTTGACCTATGAACTAGGTCGGTCAGGGTTCCATTCCTGGTCAGGGCACATGCATGGGATATGGGCTCAATCCCCAGGGTTGGACATGCAGGAGGCAGCCAACAATGCTTCTCTTTCATCATGGATGTTTCTCTCTCTCACCCTCTCCTTCCTTCTCTAAAATGAACAAATACAAAGTTAAGACTCTGTTTTTTAGAGCAGTTTTAAGTTTCCAATATCATTGAGAGGAGGATGCAGAAAGGTCCCATAACCCCTTGCCCCACACACATAGTCTCCCTGTCATCACCATCACTCACCGGAGTGGTACCTTCCTGACCAGGATGGACCTGCATTGATTGACACATTGTCATCTCCCAGGATCCGTAGCTTCCATTGGGGTTCACTCCTGCTGTCATGCATTCTATGGGTTCCCACAGGTGTATGATGACGTGTACCCACCACTACAGTGTCAGACAAAGAATTTTCACGGCCCGAAAAGTCCTGTGTGCTCTGTCTATTCACCCGTCTCTCCCCCCGACCCCCCCCCGCCCCGCCACCCTGCCCCCCGTAACCTCTGGCAACAACTTATCTTTTCATTGTTGCCATAGTTTTGCCTTTCCCAGAATGCCCTATAGTTGGAAGCCTCCTCGGATCAGCTGCTTTCCTTTAACAACATGCATGTAAGATCCCATCGCATTATTTCATGACTCGATTGCCCACTTCCCTTCCACACCGAATAACATCCCATTGTCTGGTTGCACCACGGTTTACCCACTCACCTACTGAGGGGCATCTGGCTGCTTTCCAGTTTGGGCAATCGTGAATAAAGCTGCTATAAGCATTGTGTGCAGGTTTTATGTGGACATAAGTCTTCAGCTCCATTGGGTAGCTACCAAGGAGCGGAATTGCTGGACCATATCGTAAGATACCGTTCAGTTTTATAAGAATCGGCCAAACTGCCTTCCACAGCGGCTGCTGCACCATTGTGTATCCCCACCTGCAGTGACTGCCAGGGCCTGTTGCCCCCCCACCCCCACCCCCACCAGCATTTGGTGTGGTCCGTGTTTTGGACTTTGGCCATTTTAATAGGTGTCCAGTGGTAGCTCATGGTTGTTTTGATTTGCATTTCCCTGGTCACATATGATGTGGAAGGAGGGGAATGAAAATTTTATTAGCCAACTGCTGAGGTCTACCAAAGACACCAAAAAAAAAAAAAAAAAAAAAAAAAAAAAAAAAAAAAAAAGTGATCCCTTCATCAGTATATATGTGTTGAATGCCATATATCATTCAAGGTTCTGAATGTATGCACTACTGTTAAATAGACAGACTGCTTGACATGTACACAATATATTTTTTAATAAAGAAACACAACCTAGAAAAGGAGGTATACCACTTCCAAAAGAATAGGAATAGAACTTTGCATTATACTGGGTTTTTGTTTTTGTTTTTTAAATGAGTTTTGAAAACCTGCTCCTGGGTATTCCCGAAAATGCTGTGCAAACAGGCATAGCCACCTGAATGGTGCTACCCCAGGAAGCAGAGCTCAAGGCTTATGGGAAACTTGTCCATCCACAGGGGCGGCCAAGGGACAGTACCCCAAGAGCCTGCAGAGGGCACAGCCCAGGCAGTGCGCCTCCATCCCTTGCTGGCCCTTCCCTTGTTCTTACTGTGACAGAGACTTGGCTCACCTCAGGGTAAATGATGATAATACCTTTGGTTCTGTGAGGACATGCTGGCAATGAAAAAAAAAAAAAAGGAATTAAAGTGAATAATTTAACTGTGAAATTACATGTAAGATCCTGAGGAATAATTTAACTGTGAAATTACATGTAAGATCCTGAGGAATAATTTAACTGTGAAATTACATGTAAGATCCTGAGGAATAATTTAACTGTGAAATTACATGTAAGAGAGATGAGGAAATAATAGGAATAATTTTCTCATAATAGCAAAACCATGTACTTGGTAAAATTAAAACAAGCGTTTCTTATTTTGTTTAACATGCATAGTTTTCGGCTCGAGTCCCCTCAATAATAATAGAAGGGGAGACAGGTGGGAAGATACAGCACCCGTGATGGAGGCTGAAGGAGAGAAGAGCACGCCAGCTGGGGGGTGGGCAAGGGGCGGGCGGGGGGGGGTGGTGGTGCGCGGGATGGCGAGTTGCGGAGCTCCCTGACAGGTGCTGGGAGGCATCCTAAGAGACTTGAGACGAAGTGACAGGTGGTATTTGGGAAAGTTAATAGAATGTGCCGCGTACATGACCGGTTTTGCCAACGGGGATGGTCTGCTTGGGCTGGGCGGGTGGCTGCCTCCAGAGCATGCAGGGAAGGGGAGGCAGTGGGGAGGCCCCCGAGACAGGCAGCCAGGAGGAGCCCTCTGGGAGCTGAGACCTTGGATAGGAGGAGCCACGTAGAGGAGGGAGAAGCTGTCCCGACAAAGAACCACTGAGATCCTGAGTGGGGAATGGTCTGGCTTGGTCCAGTCCCCCAGGAACCCTGTAATGACCTCCCAAAGATGCACACATCCTGGTCCCTGTAACCTGTGCATACGTGACATTACATGGCCACAGGGATTTCAGGTGGTAGACAGAGCTAAGATGGCTAGTTGGCATTGCCACGGAGGATGATCCTGGATTATTCAGTGGGTCCAAGGTAACCCATTGGGTCCTTGAAAGTGTGGAACCTGCCCCACCTTCACACCTAACGCCTCTGGGGTGAAGGTGGGGCATGGGGCCTGGAGCCAAGGCATGTGGGCAGCCCCTGGGGGGTTGAAAAACATGCCCCTGGGGGGTATGAAAAACATAAGGAAACCAGCTGTCTTAGAGCCCTCAGGAGGCACCAGCCCTTCAGACACCTTGACCTTAGCCCAGGGAGATCCACGCAGCTGTGACCTCCAGACGTGTGAGATGAGACTTTTATGTTGCTCAGGCTGCTAAGTTGGTGCTAGCTTGTTATAGCAGCAGAAGGAAGCTGATGCACACTGACAAAACCACTTTCTCCTTGTCTGAAGTGGAACACAGACCGTGAGATGAACAAGCATGCTTATGAACACTGAAAATCCACAAGACCTGCCCTGTGTGTGTGAGGGCAGGGCAGTAGTATTCCCTGCTCCAGCACCAGCTGTCTTTACAGGGCGGGGTGAGGAGGGCGCGGTGGGTCCATGGCAGAGGGGGCAGGTGGCTTCTCCAGACAGGCCCTGAGCTGCATGAGGAGGGTGGGTGCTGGAGTCTGGCAGACCCAGCTTCGAATCTCAGCTCTCTGCTAACCAGCCGGCCCTGCCCCGTGGGTGGATGTTCTACTTGGAGGGACAGACAATCCTATCTAATAAAGAGGGAATATGCTAATTGACTGCCATACCCTCAAAGATGGCGGCACCCACATCCATAAGATGGTGGTGCCCAGTCTCCTCAGCCCCAGCCCTGCCCGGGGGGCAGGTATGCGGCAAGGCTGGGCCCACCCCCAGGTGGGCACAGCTACTCCTTGCTCCTCCTCTGGAGTCCCCCACTGAGCAGCATAGGTCCAGCCTAATATAGTCTTAACAAAAGATAGTTTTCAAAAGATTCCTCATGAAGCAACAGCGCGTTGAACTGGGCAGGAATGATTAAATCCTCCTGTAATGTAATGCGTCAGGTCCCTCTGGCTTTGTGCCCATGATCCCAAACCACAGCACAGGTCCCGGGAAGGGGGAGACAGAGACGGGCTGCGGGGATAAGGAGACCTGCTCCTCTCCCTTCCTGAGCAGAATCCATGACTCCTCTTCTGGCATCAGGAGAAAAACCCATGCATGTCTGCATCTCCTCTTTGGTAAGGACACTGGTTGTATTGGATTTGGGGCCCATCCTAATGCAGAAGGACCCCGTTTTAAGCTAACCAATGACACGGGCAGAGACGCCACACGCTGAGCTTCTGTGTGGATGTGGATTCTGGGGGGACACCATGCAAGCCGGTGCCTCGCTGGTGGGAGAGGGAAGAGAGGCATGCAGTCCTGCACGTGCTCTTTCCGTGCAACAGACACGTGCCCCGTGCTCCCCCCTCTGCGTGGTGTGTTCCACGTTGGGGGTTGCGATCGCTCTGGCTTCGTTGTCGTGGGCCGTGTGGCCTGGGTCCCACGCTCTCAGTGTGTGGCCACACAGAGAGATGCAGTCACAGAAGGTGACGGCACCGGTGGCATGGAGCTGAGCCTCCTCTGGATCTGCCCTCTCCCGTGCTCACCTCCACCCCTTCCGCCATCAGCTCCTTCCCAAGCGGCCCTTCCCTCCACGTCGGGGCTGAGTCAGGCCGTGGAAACTCCCTCTGCGCTTCCTCATAGCTCCGCGGGTGTGGGCAGACTCTGACTCAGGCCTGCCCCTGAGCTGGGGATACGCACATGTATGTCACAGCTAGAGTAACATACATGCACACACAGGCGGAGCCCGGAGCCGGGGGGTTCGAGGACAACCTGAAGAGGAAGGAGACAGAGACGGTTAGACTTGGGGACCCTGGCCAAGCCCCAGCCCAGAATCGCACCTGAATGTACAATTGGCCAATGTTCCTCAGCTGGAGCCTCACAAAATTGCAAACACACACCACCGAGAGCAATCTAATGTGACATGGGACACAACCTCATGGGCCTTGCTCTCGACACCACCACCCCCCATTCCCCCCCGCAGTGACCAGGCGGACCCGCCATGGATTCGGATCAGCTCCAAGCATTAGCGATTTTAAAGCTATACTTTCATGAAAAAAGTCAAGCGTGTTTTCAAAGCCTCAAGTTCGGTCCTCTGCATGACGCACATAATAACTTCTAATTCACAGGGTTGCTCTGAGGGTCACATGAGACACTGAACTTAGCTCGTGGAGCTCAGGTCTGCCCCGTGATGTCACAGTCCAACCGGGACCCTCCTCCTCTGACCCTTCCAGCGAGAGGACCAGTGCACAGGTCCAGCATCACGGTCCAGGGCCATGTGACAATGCTGAGGCTCCAACACTTACAGCTTCTCCTTTCTCCCCTTCCCCCATTGCCTCCCTATTTGGAGAAAGTATTTTCTGTAATTTCTCTTTTTAATTTTTCTTGTAAAATGAAAATGATTGCTTTTTTGAAATTTTTGTTTTAAAAGTTTATTTTCAATAACAGTTTACTTTCAATATTATTTTGTACGAGACACCTGGTGCATGAAATTTGTGCACTCCAGGGGGCCCTTAGCCCAGCCTGCACCCTCTCACAGTCCAGGAGCCCACGGAAAACAGGCCTAAGCTGGCAGTCAGACATTCTTAGTGCTGCCACAGAGGCGGAACAGGCTCCTGTCATCACCGCTGCGCTGGCCAGCCATGAGCCCAGCTCAGGGCTTCTGGCTGAGTGGTGCTCTCTGTATGGGAGCACACTCACCACCAAAGGACAGCTCCTGCATTGAGCATCTGCCCCCTGGTGGTCACTGCGCATCATAGCGATAGGTTGTTTCACCGTTCAGTCAATCTGCATATTAGCCTTTTATTATATAGGACTAGAGGCCCGATGCACAAAATTTGTGTAAGGGCCTTGGCCCCTGCTACCATGACAGCCGCCTCTGCCTCAGCCCCCTCCCACCGCAGCTTTGTCCAAAAGGAAGAATGTACAGAAGGACGTCTGGTCTAGTTAGCATATTATGCTTTTATTATTATAGATTAGTGGTCTGGTGCACAAAATTTGTACACGGAGGAGGTGTCCCTCAGCCCAGCCTGCACCTTCTCCGATTGTGGACATCCTTCTCCCAATCTGGGACTGCTAGCTCCTAACTGTTCACCTGCACCTGCCTGATCACCTCTAACTGCCTTTACCTGCCTGCCTGGTTGATTGCCCCCTGACCCCTCTGCCTGCCTGCCTACCTGATTGCCCCTAACTGCTTCTGCCTGACTGCCTGCCTTATCACCCTTAACTGCTCTCCCCTGCTGGCCTGGTTGCTCCCAACTGCCATCCTCTGCCAGCCTGATCTCGCCTCTAATTGCCCTCCCTGTAGGCCTGATCTTGCCCCCAACTGCCCTCCCCTGCTGGCCAATTTGGTTCTGATTGGTCAGTTCCTATGCCAGCCAGCATCAAAAGCTCCACCTCCTAGACAGCCATTGGTTCTTCACAGCACCCACATTTGGTTCTGATTGGTTGGTTCCTATGTCAACCAAGGTCAAAAGCTCTGCCTTCTAGGCAGCCATTTGCTCCTCATAGCACCCAGATTCTGTTCTGATTGATTGGTTCCTATGCCAGTGAGCATCTCTGGGCCTATCAATGGGGCCTGATCAGAAAGGTAGGGTCTGGGGGAAAATGGAGGTGTGGCTGCTGACCAGACTGGGAGAGGAAGAGAGAGGCAAGTATTGATCAAAAGCTACCACAGAGGCAAAGGATCAGTCCCTGCTTCTCTCTTCAGGCCTCTCTCTGGCCCTGATTCACAGCCCCCTCGGCAGGCAGTGCTGGGGCACCACACCTGCAGTGGAAGCAGTCAGCGCTGGGTTGTCACACCAACCCAGCATGGTGATTAGGACCCAGAGTTTTTATATATTAGGATTAGTCTCAGCTGTAGAGCCATAGTGGTTAGACAATCATATACTAAAGGATTGCATTTTTCTGTTGTTGACTTTTACAGCATCACTTCCAAGGTCCTCAGGTGAGGAGCATTGCCAGCCAGGGCTGGATCAGGGCCTGGAAATCACCATTTTCAGAAGGAGAGATCCCTGTAGATGGTCACTGCGTCCGCCGCCGGAGGATGGAGGGCAGCTGGTTTTGAAGAAGCTCTGTCAGCTAACTTACCAGCATTGCTCTCTCTACATCCTCAGCTAATGCTGGCCCTCTGCTCTTTGGGATCAAATTGAGCTTAAATCAAGTCAACGTTTAAATCCATTTCGCCTTCGGCTCTGGTAAAAGCCATGTGCAATTTCAAGAGGAGAGCCCATGTTTCCTGTGTCTGCCAGCCTAGCCGAGGTGTTGGGTTGACTCCTCAGCTTTCTCGTCAATCTGATATGAAACTCACTCAAACCCCTGCATGCACCTGCTGCAGACTGCAGCTCCGCCCACTGCCCACTTATGCAAATAAAGTTTTATTGGAACACGGCCCACCCACCCACTGACATATGGCCCGTGGCCCCTTTTGTACAAAAATTGCAAATCTGAGTCGTTGTGAGAGAGACTATATGGTTCTCAAAGTCCAAGCCATTCATAGAATAAAATCTGCCAATCCCTGCCCTGAAATACCATTGGCCAATATTACTGGGCTCCCTGTTGCTGGTCAATGACTCAGCTGCCCAGGAATCATTTTATTTCTCTCTTTTTTATTAAAAGAAATAAAATTATAGAACAGTTTCAGGTTTACAGAAAAATTGGGCAGCTACAGAGTGCCCATATACACACACATAACTCCCCTGCTAGTAGCCATTGCATTGGTGTGGCACATTTGTTACAAACGATGGGACAAATTTCACATTACTTGCATATTCATAGCACATTATTATTAACTAAGCCCATGGTTCACCTGTGGGTTCACTCTTGGTGTTATGTTAATCTATGGGTTTTAAAAAATCTGATTCTTCCTTTAGAATTTACTGCTATTAATTTTTAATCACAAAAGCAAAGGCTCTTCCCCCCGCCATCTGACCTTCCCCAGGGCAATGCCAGGTTGGCTGGCCCTCGCACTCACTGATCAGGCCAGTGCACACAGCTCGCGGCCTGGCGCCCTTCTGAACAAAGGCGTGGGCCCCACGCGGTGCCTAGAAACCGGCTTTCCCACCCAGCTGTGTCCCACGGACAGCCTCCTCCGAAGTTTGGGTGGCTGCAGGAATTCTACTGAATGCACACGCCACGGTCTGCTTATGTGTCCTCTCACCGGGAGGCACGGAGACTGCAGTCGGCCCTTGAGCATCACGGTGGAGTTGGGTATCCACAGGGGTCCTGGAACCATCCCCCGCAGACACCGAGGGACAATTTAAGATTTGGGGGGAAATCCAGAATTATACTCAGATTTTCAATGACGGGGGGGGCGGGGGGTAGTTGGCCCGCTAGCCCCAGCCTTGTTGGAGAGCCGCCTGAATTTCTGATGTCGTGGGCTTACAGCCAGCATGGCAATCAGCATTCTGTCCGTTCATCTTAAAGCGCTTGGGTACCATTTCTGCAGAATAGATTCCAGGAATGGGACTGTCCAGGCAGAGAGAATGAGCATGTTTAACTTTAAGAGAAGTGGAAGGCCATAGAGGTGGCAGCATTTAAGGGCCTTATCTCCCACACGGACCGGGGTTCGGAGAGACAGAGGGTAGATCCCAGGGCACCCGGAGCATGAGAAGGAGGCCTCACAGGGCACCCTCAGGAGGCTTCCGGGGGAGGTGGGAAGGTGCGCAGGATCCACAGGGTCTGTTTGAGTAGAGGGGGTCATCCAGATAAGACTCCACCCAGGCCCTGGCCGGATAGCTCATTGGTTAGAACGTCATCCTGATACGCCCAGGTGGCAAGATTGACTTCTGGTCAGGGCACATACGAGAATCAAGCAATTCATGCATAAATAAGTAGGATAACAAATTCAAATTCTCGCTCTCTCTTTCTCTTTCCTATCCTCTCTCTCTCTCTCTCTCTCTCTCTCTCTCTCTCTCTCTCTCAAAACCAATCAATTAAAAAAAATCCACCCAATAAAAGACTGGTCCTTTATGGACCTTGAGACCACAGACTGCTTACTATAGATTATATAAAGCACTAGAGGCCCGGTATTTGTGCAGGCCTGGCCAATTGGGGCCATCTCACTCTGTCCCAATCAGGGCTGAGCCTATTGGGCCAGGCTGATCCGGCCTGCCAGCCAGGAGAAGGGACAGGTGGAGGGACCATGGGAGGTTGGCCAGCCATGGGAGGTTGGTTGTGGGAGTGAACTGACCACTGGAGGAAGCTCCTGTATTTAGCGTCTGCCCCCTGGTGGTCAGTGTGCATCATAGAGACTAGTCGACTGGTTGTTCTGGTTGTTCGGTCGTAATGGTTGCTTGGGCTTTTATATATATAGATATGCCTTAAGGGGGGGATTTGGTGGTGAAAGCTGGAAATTGGGTATAAAGTGCACCGTCACTGGGGTGAAGGAAACAGACATTGAAGGAGCACCACTGCCATCGTTCAGAGACCAGGCACAGCCTCGCTCTCCCAATGCAGTCTCCCAGGGGTGCTGTTCCCCAGCCCTATCCAGAGCACACAGGTTCCGTCCTGGTGCCTGACATGGGGGTGAGAGGAGAGAGCAGAGAAAACAAAGGCAAAAGAAAGAGAAAAGTGGAAAGAAGGGTAGGAGGAAAAGAGGAAAGAAGAAAGGGAGGCAGGGTTTAGGTTGGTTTTTACATAATCCCCAGTAAGACACAAGTAGAATGTTAGTCACTGTTTATTCATAGTAGCCCAAACTGCAAACAATCCAAAGGGCATTAACAATAGAATGGCTCCACTGTGGTAAGACCATACTGTGGAATATTACGCGGCCCTAAAAAAGAACCAAGTACTGCCACACAGAGCCATCCCGTGTAGGGATGGGGGGCACAGGGGCAATTCTGGGGCCCGGCAAGGTCCTGGCTGCCTTCCCCAACCCAAGCTCCCCTCCCCCTTTCCTCCTTCCTGCTACCTGGATCTCAGTGGGAATAACTTCCTGCTCAGACTCAGCACCTGAGCACACGGCCTTTTCCCTTTAGCGTGCTTTTTTTCCCCCTTAGCGCAATGCGATGGTTCTCACAGGAGGCTGGGCAGCTCACTGAGGGGTCCCTCTGCTTCATGGGTTTCATGGAGTCGTGCTTTCTTGTTCTGTGCGTGTTCTTCTGTGTAAATCATATTCCACAGTAAAGTCCTCCAGCTTTAAGAACCTAACACCACTGGTTTAGTTTCACTTATTATACCATATCTGTAGTAGATGCACCATATAATATAATATGCCTGCCTATATATAGTGTGTATATGTACATATATATATATATAGAGAGAGAGAGAGAGAGAGGGAGAGGGACAGAGGCAGGCGTATAGGTACTGCTACATACCTATGCATATGGGAGATCTCTATTTGTACCGTGTGTGCAATATATATATATATATATATATATATATATATATATATATTAACGGAAAGAAACAACAGCATGGAGAAACGCCCCCACAGGTGTGGACACGCTGGAAGTCGGCCTTCGAAGTTCTGGGTGAGGCTGCCACCCCACCACGTGCCCCGTCCCCGTGAGCCGGGCCTGCAGTGCCCAGCCGGGCAGGCACAGCCGTGCCACCGGCTAATCTTCCTGAGAAGCCACTCACCAGGCATTCACCCGTGAAAGCCCTCGAGTGACTCACCACGCGCCTCTCGGGACCCGGAGACCTTCGTGAGGCAGCGTGTCTGCCTCCCCGCTCGGGCCCTCTAAGAAAGGGTGAGCAATCCGGGCGGCGATGACTCCGACGAGAAAAGCAAGACGTTCCCACCACCGAAGGAGCCAAGGCACGCAGGCCCGGAGGCGGTGTTCACAGCGCCTTAGCCAGCTCTCCTGGGGATTTAAATCTATTGCACAATCCTCAGCGCCAAGCGTGACGATCGTCGCTGCAGCCACAGTTTGAGAAGAATCAACATCGTGGGTCCACAGCCACATGGGAACTGTTACTATGGACGGTCCAGTTATTTCCCATAAGAGCTAGAGTTTTATTTCTTGTTTATAGACCCTCCTTCCCCCCGAAAGGAGTTTGATTCCTAGGGCTGCTGTGTCGCTGAGTGCCTCCAACGGGTGGCATAGAGGGACAGACCCTGATGCTCTCACCATCTGGAGGCGGGAAGTCCGAGGTCAGGGTGTGGGCAGGGCTGTTTCCTCCCGACAGCTCCTTGTCCGGGTCCCAGCTTCCGGTGGCTGCCAGCCGCTCCCGCGTTCCTGGGCTTGTCGAGACAGCACTCCAGGCTCTGCCCAGTCTTCAGGTGGCAGTGCCCTGGGCATCTCTGTGCCCAGTGTCTCTCTTTGTATTAGGACCCCAGTCATGTTGGATGGCGGGCTCAACTAACACAGCCTGACCTCCTCTCACCTCGATTACACCTGCAAAGGCCCTCTTTCTACATTCGGCCCCAGCCACAGGTGGGGAGGGGAAGCAGGGACATAGCTCTCGGACCATGCAACCCCAAACGTCCACGAACAAGAGCGGTGGATGCGCTCATGCACGGACAGTGTGCACGGGCCCCTGGCCTGTGGGAGGTGCCAATAGGGCAGCCGAGCTGCTGGCCTGGACGGTGTGGCAGGGAGCCCTCTTTTCTGTGTCATCAGAAAAGCATTTCTGAGCTGTAGGGCGCTTCGGCTTCCCATGTGGCAGGAGGGCCAGCGAGGTCCACAAGCGCAGAGCTGGCCGGGGCCAAGGCCAAGGCCAAGGCCCTAGGAGGCTCAGACTGCAAGGAGCCCAGCAGAGGAGGACAGCGACCTGCACGGTGCCAGGACTTCTGTGTGGGTGAAGGGACGCCGGCTGCCTGGCTGGGCCCCCCCTCAGGTTTGCAATGGTGTGCCATGGAAATGTGACTGGACCTCAATCAGCGCCATCCACATTTTAAGTAATTGTGTCCCATGATTTATGGGCCCTTATTATTGAGATCGTGATTTATGAGTACGGCAAAGAATACAACAACTCTCCAATCCAAATGAGGTGTGAATCTGAATTCTCATTTAGGATGCAAATAGGTCACCAGAAATGACTCGAGCCCTAGAAATCCAGGCGACTTCCTTGTGCAATCTCGGCAGGCAGTTCACCAGACATGCTGATGTGGGCTGCATTCTGCTCTCCCTCCCTCCCCGCTCCCAGTTCTCTACGGGTCCCAGCTCTGCGCACGCCCAGTGGCCTGCAGATGAGGGTCCTGGGGCTCACCCTCGTTCCTCCGGGGAAAGCCTTCTCTGCCTGGGAAGGGGGTGCACCTTCAGGCCAGGCGGGCCGGCAGGGAGAAGAGGGGCGGGTGTGAGTGTCAGACTCTCCAGGAAGGAGCTCTGTCTGGAGGTCGGAGTTAACCGTGGTCTGGCAGCCAGGCCCAGCAGACAGCACTGACCGCGTTCCTCCTTTGCCTCTCAGCCTTCTCCCGCTGCCAGACCCCCCACCCAGGGAGGGGGCTCAGCACCAACATGCAACTCAGCTCCCCAACTCCCCTGGCAGCTGAAAGGTGACAGTGAACGGAGGGGCGTAGTCAGGGCCCCTGTCCTCAGGGCAGAGCCAGGCCCATGGTAGGTTCTCACGAGGACCGCCAACCCGGCTGGGGCCAGCTGGCCTGATGGGGGACGGGGTGGGGGGGGGGCAGAGAGGAACAGGGAGGAGGTCAGGAAAGAGGGAGGCCATGCTGTCCCCGTGCTCGGCCTTCCCCTTCTCCCCCATGCGTTTCCCTCCCCTGTCTGTCCAAGCCCCTTGGCTCTGGAAGGTAGAGGGTTGGCCCAAGAGTCTGATGGGCTGCTTATGTAGGACACAGGGGGTGCCTTCCTATACACCCCATATTTAAGCCTGGCTCTTTCAAGCTTAATGTTACTTAATGACCGGCTGCAATGGGGATTTTGGCAGAATCCCAAATCTCTTCTTTATGTCCCAGAATCCTATTTGTTCATCCATCCGTCTACCCATTCCTGATCCATTCCTCATCCACCCATTACCCATCCATTATCCAGTGATCCCTCATCATTCATTACCCATCACCCAACATTTAACCATCACCTCTCCATCCATTTATTCATCACCCATCTTCCACGTATCTATACATCCACCACCATCCATTCACATATCCACTCTCCATTCATTCATCCATCTCATAGGAAGTGCTGGGCCAGGGGCTGGGCTTTCCAAGGCCTGAGTCCTACCACCACGGAGCCTGTGGTCTTTGGAGGAAGCAGATCAAGCACGTTTGGCGGGTGTTGTCTGTAGCCATGGGTACACGCGGTGTCACAAGCACGGCACAAGTGCTGAGTTGCCACCTCCACCTTCATTCTCTTGCTCCTCAGCCTGTTTCTCAATAGCCCTGCATTCAAGGTAGGGAGCGCCCCCTTGTCCCCACTCCTCCCCCGCCCCCCTGCCCCCTCCCTGCTCGAAGCCTGGGAACCTCTGGAGGAGGACGGGCGCCTGAGGCCAGGCAGGGTGATTAGCAGCCTGCCTCTGCCAGTCTCCACAGGACTTCCCCGGAGGCCACGCAGCTCAGGAATGCTCCGCATTTTTCTCATTTTCATAAAGTCACAAAGGGTACCTCTGGGGAGCCAAGAAATCATGCCCTTTCAGGTACATTCTTGGCTGCCCTGCTGGGGACGGTGGGGCTTTTTGAGGGCAGGAGCTGTACTATTTGCACGTTTACCTCTGACTCAGCCTGAGGAATGCCACCTCCACCTGGCTGGCAGACCCCTCAGCCCATGCCTAAAGAAGGATTAGGGGGCGGGGGGGGGCGGGGGAGAGCAGGCTGAGGATGAGGCCACCACAGTGGGGGTGTGGGGGGGTGAGGAAGGAGCTGAGGCCTAGAGGAGCAAGGTGGCTTAAAGCCCCAGGCAGTGGCGCAGAGAGAGGACGAGCCGTGGCCTGCGGGCCCTCCGAGGCACTGCCATGCTCACGTGTTTCCTTCCCCCTGGGACGGGCCTTGGCCTCCGAGTCCTGAAATGTGCCTGTCTCAGCCCCAGCCCTGACACACGGAGTGACTGAGGAGGAGTCACCTGCCCCCCACCCCTCGAGTCAGGGTGTCCTCCACCTGAAAAACAGCTCTGAGCTCAGCGCGCTGTGAGAACAGCACTTCCTAATTCTCGTGCGTGCACCGCCGGGCACTCTGGGAGCGGGAGCAGGAGTGAGCCACTCACCTCCCGCCCGGAGGCACACGCTAACCGCGGGAACCTCCCTTGGTCCCTCGGGAGCAGCCTGTGACCTTGGGCAAGCACCCCCCCCCCCGCCCCCCACTCCCTCCTCTGTTTCTCAGTCTCATCGCCTTGCCTATTAAAGGCGATGATGACAGCATCTCCCGCGGTGGAATGTCCTGCAGCTTCACGGTGCCAGTAAAAGGCTTTGAGCTCCCAGAGGAAAGGCACCGCGCTCCAAGGTGTTATTAGAAGTAATTGGTGTGCAATTGGGTAAACCTTCAAAGCGGCCAGACTCGGTTTACTTCCCCCGGTTTCTCTGTCTCCTCTCAATGTCTCCTCTCTGTTCACCTTGAGAGTGCTCCCCCTTGCCCACCGCCCCCCTCATCCCTTTCTCATCTCAGCTCCCTGCAGGTCACTCACACACTTTCCCTCCCGGCTTAAGACTCCCCCCACGGAGCATCCTGCCTCCAAAGTGACAGAGCCCCAGACAAGGAGAGCTGGCAAGGACCCTGGGGAACATTGAATTCGAATCTCAAGCCACAGAAGTAAAGGTTGTCCATCTATCCAATCATCCATCCTCCTATTTATCCTCATCCCATCCATCTATCTATTCACTCAACCATCCATATGTTCATTTAGACATTTATATATCCATTTACCCATACATACATACATATATACATACATACGTACATACATCTATCCATCTATCTGTTCATCCACTTACCCATCTATCCACTCATCCATTGACCTGGCTATCCTTCCATCCCCTGCCCAGGGCTCAGTCTGCCAGGTCTTCGTTAGGTGCTGGAGGTACCAGGTAAACTCGGGCTGCCTTTGGTTCCTACAGGGACTCACCCCGGCTTCTCACAGGAAACCCCTTGTCCAGCCCTACACATGCCCACATTTTTCCTTCCCCTCACCCTGACCTGCACTCTATTCTTCTCTGCAGGAGTGAGGAGGTTGGAGAGCAGGGGTAGGAGGATGACCCTAGGCCTCTAATTCCTGAATCTTTTCTGAAATCGTGGTGCAGAGGCCACATGTGGGACAATGCTCAACCACTGAGTCACACCGGCTGGTCACTAAAGCAGAATTTTAAAAAGTCAGGATGACTCTTGAGCAGTGTCAGCATCTGTTCACAATTTATTTTTTTAATATATTTTTATTGATTTCAGAGAGGAAGGGAGAGAGAGAGAGAGAGGGAGGGAGAGAGAGAGAGAGAGAGAGAGAGAGAGAGAGAGAGAGAAACATCAATGATGAGAATAATAGATCTGCTGCCTCCTGCACGCCCCCTACAGGGGATCAAGCCCGCCACCCAGGCATGTGCCCTGGACTGTAATTGAACCTGGAACCCTTCAGTCCTCAGGCCAGCGCTATATACACTGAGCCAAACCAGCTAGGGCTGTCAACGATGTATTGATCTCATTAATAAGGAAGCCAGCAGGATGGTCAAGCTGGTTCCCAAACCATGGGAACAATGAAAGACTCTAGTGTCTGGCAGAAGGTGCGCTGCCACCTTGCCCGAGGCTCCCCGATGCCCTACACGGTCACCGCGGGTGGACTGCGGCTACTAACCCACTACCACCTCTGCAGGACCGAGTCCTATTTTGTTGCCACCAGGTAGGATCATTTGCATCACCATCAGCTTTCTATCAGTTAATAAGAGTCTGGCAGAGCTGTCAAACACCCCATTCAATAAATACTGGGACAGCCGGAACCGGTTTGGCTCAGGGATAGAGCGTCGGCCTGTGGACTGAGGGGTCCCAGGTTTGATTCCGGTCAAGGGCATGTACCTTGGTTGTGGGCACTTCCCTGGTGGGGGGTGTGCAAGAGGCAGCTGATGGATGAATCTCTCTCATCGTTGTTTCTAACTCTCTATTCCTTTCTCTTCTTCTCTGTAAAAAAATCAATAAAATATATTTCAAAAAAAAAAAAAAGAACAGTTTTTTTGTTTGTTTGTTTGCTTGTTTTTAAATAAAGACTGGGACAAAAGGCACATGTCCACTGGGTTGCTGGCGTTCTCCGGTGTGTCCTGTCGCAGGGTGGTCCTCGTGCAGAGCTGAATGGGACCAGGCTCCCCCTGAGCGACGAGGAGAGAGCCACCCACTGCGCCAAACGTGGCTGAGAGCTGGCCGCTGCCGACGGGCTGTCGCTGTCACCAGTTACAGAGGAGAAGCACAGGCCCGATAAGCTAAGGGCAGCGAGGTCACCCGGCCGCAGGGTGAAGAGTCGGGAGCAGCTGCAGGTCAGACACCCAGACCCCAGGTCCTGAGTCCAGTAAGCAGCTCGCCGATGACCTCATGCTCAGCATCTGCTGCCAGGAAAGCCCTGCCTGGCCCCAAGGAGTCATTCATCTTCCGGCCAGACGTGCCGAGGCTGGGGGAGCGCACTTCCGATGCCAGCCTGAGCATGCGTGGTTTAACCCGCTTTCTGTGCACCAGACTCATTGCTTCCAGAGGGAACTACGGACTGCAGGCGAATCAGCCTGGCCTTCTGTGCCCTCAGCTCAGCTCAGCGAGGTCTTTGCCCGCTCTGGGCAAGGCCAGGCTCAGGGTTGGGAGCTGCTTTCTGGGAGCACCCCCTCCCTGGGATGAGCACGAACATTAGGGGTAACAGGAAGGTACAGACCCTCCCTGAGTCTGTCTTTCCAGCAGAGGTTCTAAAGATGTAGGAGAGAACCCGTCGGATGGGGCCTTGGGGGGTGGGAAGATGAGCCGGAGGCCACTGCCAAGTGCAGGTCTCAGCTCCTTCGTAGGTTGTGAGTAAGCTTGAGCCTCCCGAGGAGGCCCCAGGCGGACAGTCACCCCCCGGACTCACCTCCCCGTGACCATCAGAACACTCCGATCACCTCAGGCAGGACACAGCATTGCCGCTTCTGCTTCCTCTGACCGCTGGTTCCCGTCAGCCATGCCCGGGCCGACAAGCAAGGCAGAAACCATGTGTCGTTGTCTTTTCTTTTGGTACAAATGGGGACCGTCCCCAAATTCTAAGAGCTGGATGTGTTAAGAAAGAAATAGCTTAGCCGAAACCAGTTTGGCTCAGTGGATAGAGCGTCGGCCTGCAGACTGAAAGGTCCCGGGTTCGATTCCGGTCAAGGGCATATAGTACCTTGGTTGCAAGCACATCCCCAGTAGGGGGTGTGCAAGAGGCAGCTGATGGATGATTCTCTCTCACTGATGTTTCTAACTCTCTATCCCTCTCTCTTCCTCTCTGTAAAAAATCAATAAAATATATTTTAAAAAAGAAAAAAAGAAATAGCTCAGTAAAAAGCACCCAAGGTGCTCACTTACCGGGAAACCTTTCTTTACGAGCCTTGTTATCTTTCCCCCGCGAGTAAAGGTAACAGCCCCTCATCTCGGAGGCGCCGAGGCCCAGGAGGAGCTGTCCCCGGTGGGCCTTCCCTGAGCCCTGGAGCCTCGTCCTCAGAAGCCACACCTGTCCCACGAGGGCCCCGGGAGCCTGGAACACACCTCCCGACACGTCCTTTAGTGTCCACGTGACCTTCACTGGGTTACCCGGTCTCGGTTTAGTGGCACAAGATGGGGCCACTTTCCTCCCAGCTCCGGGCTGGCCCCGAGGAGGCAGAGAGGTGAGTGAGAGCGGCTGCCAGTGGTTCGCCAGGACTGGGCTTCCCTTCATGGAACACCTGGGCCCTCTGTCTCCTCTCCCCACACCCTAGTGCGGCCCTGTGAGAGACAAAAATCCACTTTTTAGCCAAAACCGGTTTGGCTCAGTGGATAGAGCGTCGACCTGCAGACTGAAAGGTTCCAGGTTCGATTCCGGTCAAGGGCAGGTACCTTGGTTGCGGGCACATTCCCAGTAGGGAGTGTGCAAGAGGCAGCTGATCAATGATTCTCTCTCATCGATGTCTCTAACTCTCTATCCCTCTCCCTTCCTCTCTGTAAAAAATCATATATATATATATCTATATATATATATATACATATATATATATATATATATATATATATATATATATATAATTTTTAAAATCTATTTTTTATTGTGTTTTCTACAACCTGTTTACCTCATCACGACCAATCAGGAGAGGCTGTGACTCCATAGAATCCTCATCCATTGGTTTTTGGCTGTTCTCCGTGGCCAGGCCCATGGTAACCCCCAGTGAGGAGGTGGGTCCGGTGCGTCCCAGGTGTGTGGACGATCATGTAAACAGCCACTCAAAATGGAGCAGGAGCTGCGGTGCCGGAGGAGCTGCCTGGCACGCCGGAGGCCCCTTCCTCTGGGCAGAGTAGCCTGGGGTCTGGGCTGAACGCTGTGCCCCAGAGAACCGTTTGCAGAGATCACAAGAAAGCAGACGTGACCACACTGGAAATCAGAAACATCGCCTAGAATTAGCAGAGCTCCATCAGCGTATCTGCACCACCAGCAATGCCTGCCTTCAGTGGGTGTCACCGCCCCCTTCCCCTTCCCATCAGCACCCTGGCCTTTGCCTCCTCATCGGAACGCTATTTGGCTTCTGCCTGAATCCCTGCCCTCCAAGTAGCTCTCCTAATTGATCTCGAGTAAATGCCTTTGCCTCTCCATTGGAAAGACCCTTTCAGTTTTAGGTCAATATGTGTCTGCCTTCTCCATGGAGTGAGCGTGGACGAGCAGCTGCAAAAACACGCATCTCCACTGGACACCCAAAACACCAACATGGCCTCCCTGAGTTCCCACTCTTGTGCGTTCCTCAGGCTGACAGCTCCTACGACCGGCCACTAGAGGGTGCACTCCCAAGGCCCCTGGCTCTGAAGGGTGCGAACACAGGTTAAGCTCCGCTAGCAAGGTGCTGACTTTCTTAATACTCTGTGTGTTTTCAGAACACGGTGCTTTCATCCTGCATCAGGCTCTGCAAATTCTGCAGGTGGTCCTGCCTGCCACCCCCGTTAGCCAGGCTCCCACACATGGATGCTGTCATTAACTCTGCAAGATGGAGGTTTGTCTTCAGAAAAAAGCCCTGGAGTCGAAGAAGGAGGAAACAGAAGAACGACGGAGCAGGCTGGGAGAAGGTTTGGAGACAAGGAGGGCGCCTGTCTTCGTCCCCGAGTCCTTCCCACAAGTCCCAGGAAAGGGCAGAAATCGCATCCTGCTTTGCAAAAAAGCAAAGGAGAAACTGCTTTCCTGTCTTCTGAGAAGGCCCTGGCCGCATTTCTGAAGTCCCACAAAGGTATACATGGTTATTCCATGTTGATCATCAAATCTGTGAGTGGTCTCTGGGTGTCAGCCAGGGAACAGAGGCAGAGGGAAGCGAGGAGTTCAGGGATCCATTGAGTATCCTGGGGACCCCTCCCCCAGCCGGAGGCTCTGGCCAGGGGCCTGGGCAACCTCTCCCTGGGACATCTCCTGGAGCTGAGGGTCTCAGAGAAGATCTCCCCCTGACGCCTACTGCCCACCGCCTCCATGTTGGCCTTGGAATTTGAGAAATGAGACCTGGTAAATGTCTTATTAACTAATAAAACAGTAAGTCTAAAAGGAAAGTTAAATGAAATGTCCAAAACACTTTCTCATTCTTCCCTAACAGATTCACAGGCAAAGCACACGTTTATAAAAGGCTAAAGCCTTAAGAGCAAGTCTGCTGCCCTGAGACCCGGGGTGCCAGCTGTAATTGGCCGGTGAAGACAGAGGACAGAGAGGTGCAGTAATTCACCCACGGCCACAGCCAGCAGCAGAGCCAGGGCTGGAGCCAGTCCTTCTAGATCTTGGGTCTGAGGCAGAGCAGTCAGCTGGATCAGCGAAGGGTCAGAGCTGGGCGCTGCACAAGACCCAGCTGTGCCCCAGACTCACTGGAGGGGACCTCAGGCCTGTCTCCCAGTCCTGGGATGTCCTCAGCATCTATTAGCACATTAGTGTGGAGGTTTTATTTTTCTTATTTGTTTGTTTTTCTATTATTTTTATTACACAATGTTTTAAAAATAGTATCATATATATGTACACACACACAAATATATATATATACCTAAGTGACTGAAAGTCTGAAAGACCGGTCAACCAGTTGCTATGATGGGCACTGACCACCAGGGGGCAGACGCTCAATGCAGGAGCTGCCCCCTGGTGATCAGTGTGCTCCCACAGTGAAACCACTTCTCAGCTGACCCGGATGAGTGGGGCTAGGATGAGCAGGAGCTGCTCCTCCCCTGCCACCTGCCACTGCACACTACTACAGCCCTTAGATGCCAGTTTCAGTTCAATCCCTGCAGGCCACGCCGAGGGACCCCACAGATTCATGCACCTGGCCTCTAGTTGAGATATAATTCACATGCCATACAGTTACCCACTTGAAGTATGCAATCAATGGTTTTTAATTTATTCATAGTTGTGGAACCATCACCACAATGTTAGAACATGCTCATCACCTAGAAAGGAAACTCTGCGCCCCCAATCTCCCCAGCAGGCCAGGCAACCAGTAACCCACTTTCTGTCTATGTGGATTTCTACAGTTTGCACATTCCACAAAAATGGATTTGTATAGTGTGTGGCATTTTGTGGCTGGTTTCTTTCACTAAGTTTGACATCCTCAAGATTCACCCATGCTGTAGAAAGTGTCAGAGCATCAGTCCTTTCTGTGGCTGGATAATAGCCTATTGATGGCTAGGTCCTCCTATGCCTAGGTCATCCTATTGCTATTCCATCCTATGGCTACTCCAGCCTATGGCTACTCCAGCCTATGGCTACTCCAGCCCATGGCTACTCCAGTCTATGGCTACTCCATCCTATTGCTACTCCATCCTATGGCTATTGCATCCTATGGCTACCCCATCCTACAGCTACTCCATCCTATGGCTACTCCATCCTGTGGCTATGGCCCACAGACCCGTGCACAGACATTCTGCTTTTCCCAAGGCCCAGCAGCACTTGCAGGGACACTTTCCCCCAGGGCTGCCTTTGAGAGCCGGGCAGTTCTCTGGGATGCTGGGGTGACCTAGCTCTCGGACTCTGGGAGTCTTCCCTGTGAGTCACCTATGGGGTCTCAACTGACATCTTTCTCTACCTCAGACCCCTCTAGTGACTTGGGATCTGCCATGTCATATGGCCCAAGCCACGGGGTTGCTTGCACCATGGCCTAGACCTGCTGTAGCCTTCTTTACTTTGGCCTTGCTCCCCCCCAGCAGCCTCCCACCCCATCTGCTGGGGTCAGAGTGGGTTCCAGGGCGCAGAATGGGCTGTCCCCACCCAGGGGCCAGACTGGCCTGTGCTCCTGCTCCTCACTCTGGAGCTCCCACCAGCCAGTCGCAGGCTGGGTCCTCGGGGTGTGACACCCAGGAGATGACTATAAAAGTCACGTTGGCCTTCAACTCCCAGTTTTTACTCTAAGTTGCTGATGAATAAACCCGAGATGGCCAGTTTTCCTTTTGAAGCTGTTTCTGCCCACATCCAGTCTTTCAAGTGACCCTGTGTCTTGATGTCCAGCAACATTTCACCCATGGGTGGCCCCTCTGTTTTTACCCAGCTGGCCGGGGCGAAGATGGAACTCCCCAACCCAGGCCAGCCACCTTCCATCCCATGTGCCGGAATCCTCACTGCTGCTCTGAGGGGTGCCCCACCTGGAGTCTCACCCTCCTGGGCAGAGGACAGACTGTCCAGCTTTTAGGGTCCCCAGCCCCGGCTCAGAGCAGCTCTGCCCAGGTTCACGGAACGGGGGACGGTCTGCTCCTCCCCCTCCGTTTCATGACTCACAGCGAAACCTCGCCAGCACTCTGTGGCCGCCACCAAAGCCCCAAGGAAAATGTGATTACAACAGCGCCTTCTTTTACACTCTCCCCTCCTCTGAGGAGAAAAGCCCCAGCACAGAGGGACCTGAGGCCTCTCCTTATCAGCAGCCTGATAGGGCCTGGAATGTTGGCCGGGCTCAGGCACTCCACCAGAGGAGCACTCTGGGGACGTGACCTCCTTCAGCCATCTCCTGGAGTCTGACGGGAATCCCTCCTCTCCGGTCCCCCCCACCCCCCTGCAGCTTCTGTCCTGAATTAGCAGTGGCCCCAGGGCCAGGTCTCTGGGGGCAGAGGGCATGTAGTGGTCAGGGAGGCGGGCATCTTGCAGGTGAGGGTTGTGATTGGCCAATACCAGACTCAGGTTCACAGCAGGGTTTGCCCCCAAGCTCCGCATCTGTCCTTCGGGACCAGAATTGGACTTTTGGAAAAAGTAGCTTCAGCATTAGGGGATGTCCATGAAAACAGGACCAGCCGAAACCAATTTGGCTCAGTGGATAGAGAGTCAGTCTGCGGACTGAAAGGTCCCAGGTTCGATTCCGGTCAAGGGCATGTACCTTGGTTGCAGGCACCCCCCCAGTAGGGGGTGTGCAGGAGGCAGCTGGTCGGTGTTTCTCTCTCATCGACGTTTCTAGCTCTCTATCCCTCTCCCTTCCTCTCTGTGGAAAATCAATAAAATATTAAAACAAACAAAAAACAAACAAACAAAAAGCAGGACCAGCATCCAAGGCATAGGGAGGGCCCGAGGAAAGGAAGGCAGAGAAGAAGGGAGGGAGGGAAGAGCTGGTCCCGAAGTGAGATTATCCAAAGGAAGTAGCAGCTGCATGGACATTCTGTGGCTGCCAGCCCTCCTGCCCTGTCACCTGACATCCTGTGCCCCCGTCTCTCTGAAGTCGCCTGGGCGCCTCAGACCTGTCACTCCATTTCCAAGGCTGACCTGTGAGATGTGTCCTTGCCCTTGGACTGTTCTGTCGCTGCTCCCTAGCGAGGACCACCGGCCTTGCTAGGTCAGGAGCCAGGTGTATCCAGGGGCCTCACAGCACTCCCATGCGTGGTGTCTCCTCAGGATGGGGTCCGGGGCAGGGCGCTGCACGTGGAGGTGCCGGTCCAGATGCGGGCTGAGGTGTGAAAGGGCTCCTGGCAGGGAGGGGAGGGGGAGCTGTTCCTGGCTCACACTGAGGGAGAGAGAGACCCACGGCTGGGCCTGAGGCCAGGACGGCTGACAGTAAGGAGGTCAGGCAGTGTCCACACAGAGAAGCCACCGGGCCCTGCAGGCACCCTGGGCTCATGGTCCGGGAAGAGCGCGTTCCCCGCCTCACCAACAGGACCTGTTCTTCCCGCATCAGCGTTTCCCGCAGAAGCAGCGGCAGCACCCCCGCGGGCCCACTCGTGGGAGAGAGCAGGACAGCGTGAGCGCGGCCTCGGAGGCGGTGCTAAGAGCCGCGCTTCCTTCTGCGGATGGACACCCACCGGGGGTGGGGGTGGGGGTGGGGGTGACTAACGGGGTGTCGTCTGCTGACACCCAAGGCCTCCTGCCCACTCCTCTGTACTCAAGGTGAGCCTTTGCTTCTCTCTTTTATTAAAAAATAAAAAAAAAAAAAAAAAATTATTGATTTTTTACAGAGAGGAAGGGAGAGGGATAGAGAGTTAGAAACATCGATGAGAGAGAATCATCGACCAGCTGCCTCTTGCACACCCCCTACCGGGGATGTGCCCGCAACCAAGGTACGTGCCCTTGACCAGAATCGAGCCTTTCAGTCCGCAGGCCGATGCTCTATCCACTGAGCCATACCATTTTCAGCTGCTTCTCTTGGTTAAAGGGACTAACGTATCTCCCCTGACATCTGCGAAGGCCGCTGCGGGGGTGGCTGCTCGGAAACCGTGTGCCTGTGGGAAGTCCCGACACCAAGGACAGCCACACTCTGGGGGGCGGGATCCGTGTGGGGCCAGTCTGTCCAGCAAGGACGGAGAACGTAGTAAAACGCCCGTGGCCACCTCCCGGCAGCTTGCACCTCGCCGCCAGCGGCCTCTCCTCTTGGCCCGGAGTCAGAAATAACTCAGCAGCAGCATGAGCTCCGCCGGGGCATGCCGAGAGGCCTGACATCTCTCCTGCTCGGTAACTCTCTCTCCTCCGGCCAAAGGGCCCGGTGGCCCCTGCCCTGACCGGCCTGGTGGCCATGACTTCATCAACATCGTGCCCAAGGCCTGGGTCTGCCTGCCTGGGTCCAGGCGAGCCCCTCCCACCCCAAGCCAGGCCCTCTCCTTTCTGGACCCTTTGCCTGCCCTCTTGCTGTCTGCTTTAGGCTGGCCAGGCCGGGGCAGCCAATGGTGCTGGAACCAGCAGACAGTAAATATACCGTATTTTTCGGACCATAAGACGCACCGGACCATAAGACGCACCAGTTTTTAGAGAAGGGAAAAGAAGAAAAAAAGATTCTGAAACAAATAGTGTCCTAAAATATTTTATGTGCATTAAAACCCAACATCACAGTCATAAACACCTGTAATCAACCCTGCAAAGTAAACAGCAGCATTTAGAACCATTTTAGAGCCGGGCAAGCACACAGAGACCACACAGAGCCGGGCAAGTAAAAAAACTTTTTTTTTAAAGTATATGTGTAGGCTATATTTGGACCATAAGACGCAGGGACTTTCCCCCCCACTTCTGGGGGGGAAAAAGTGCGTCTTATGGTCCGAAAAATACGGTACTCATCTTGGCGGGAACTCCATCACAACTCAGCTTTGCCATGGCCCCCGCTGCCGGGAGCAAGCAGTCACAGACAATGTGCACCAGTGGGTGTGCTGGGTTCCAGTAAAACTTTATGTGCAAAGTGGGCCGTGCCCACCCAGCCACAGGATTGAGGGGCTCCTTGGGAATCTGTGTGGCCCCCCCGGACCCAATAGGGAACTGCCTCCCGTCATCTCGCCAGCCTGGGCCTCCTTTCCTCGCGGACGAACAGATGGCTGAGCAGTGGGCAGTGGGGTAGGGGGCCCGTCCACCCATTCAGCATCTTCACGGGTTGCTCTAATGAAAGGGAGGATGTGCTCCTCAGCTGACAGGCCTCTGGCTTCCATGCTCTTTACAAAGTCCCCAAGGAGCCGAAACCGGTGTGGCTCAGTGGATAGAGCGTCAGCCTGTGGACTGAAAAGTCCCAGGTTCAGTTCCGGTCAAAAGCATGTACCTTGGTTGTGGGCACATCCCCAGTGGGGAGTGTGTGGGATGCAACTGATGGATGTTTCTAACTCTCTATCCCTCTCCCTTCTTCTCTGTAAAAAAGAAAAAATATCAATAAAATATAATTTTTAAAAAATTAAAAAATAAAAAGTCCCCAAGGAGGGCTGCCTGTGGCTTCTGTGGGAAGCAGGAGCTGTGCTTTGGGAGTGAGGAGGGCGGGAGGGGGGCCAGCACCCCATGGGGCAGTTAGGTCCCAGGGCTGCCCCCGTCTTTTGAGTAAGAGCCCCCAGAATCCTCATCAGCCCACAGAGCGGCTGCTCCCTGCCTCCCCTGGTTCGGCAGTGCCGGGAGCCGGGCCCAGCGCCCGTTCCAGGCAGGTGTGCCGGCATCAGAGAGCACCTGCTCCGGGCCTGCTGGGCATTGACTCGCAGCCAGAGGGTGCAGGGTGGCCACCCGGGGCGCCGGGTGCTCCACAGCAAGCCCGCCCTTGTCCGTGAGCACAGCCCCAGCTCCCCGGGGGAAGAGGAGAGTTTACAAACAGCACTGATGACCCCGGGGCGAGGGCACCTCCCGGGCGGGCTCATTCCCACGAGAAGAAGGGCTGGTTATCCATCCCAGTGGCCACAGCGCCAGCCTGAGCCAGTCCCCTGCTGCGGAGGTGCCGGTGGCCACCGGGCAGGGCACTAGGAGGCCTCAGCTCGCCGGCCTGTCCTCATCACCGTCACCCTGCCTCCACACCCCCTGAGCCAGGCACATGGGGAGGGGGGGGGTTGAAGTGGGGGAGAATGGGGTCCTTCCCTGTTCACCACACATGTGACCCCATCAGGCCACAGCACCGGCCATCCTGCGCTGGGGAGAGGAGAGCTATGGACCCCAAAGCTTTGCTCGCCTCCCCCATGCTGCACGGCCTCACCAGGCGGACGCCCTCGGACACCTGTGCCCACCTGGGTCGCCCAGATGCCAGGAAGCGGCAACACTCCAGAGGAGGGGGCCACGGACAGGAAGCCCACCTCCCCCAGGACTTGGGGAGGGATCTCTTCCTGCTGGACTGTCCCCGGGAATCGGAGGGCTGAGCCCTCTCAGCCCCCCCCCCCCCTCCTGCTCCTGCTCCTGCGGGGAGGGAGGCTCACATGGGCTGGGGCTCCTTCCAGCGCCCGGAGAGGATCTGATAAGGTTATAATAGGCCGGCTCCACTCTCCCCCGGGCAGCTCCCAGGATGAGCTCACCGGGCACCACCTGGGAGCCAGGAACCGGGGCTCCGAGGCTCAGAGGGGGTCCTGCGTGGGAAGCGGGGACCAACCTCCCAGGTCCTCCCAGTCCTCCCAGTCCTCCCAGGTCCTCCCAGTCCTCCCAGTCCTCCCAGACACCGCTGCCCCCCTCCTGGTTGTGAGTGTTGATTCCTAAGCATTCACCAGACAATGACTGTAGGAACCCTGCCTTCTGGGGACAGATAAGTTGGATTGTGGGCGAGCGTGCGTGAGGGGTGGGGCGGCTCACAGAGGGCCCCGACCTCCAGGTTCAGGGGTTAAGGATCTCTTGGTACAAAGCAGGGTCTGGCTAGCGCAGGGCCCAGGCAGACGCTGGAGGAGGGAGGAGGGTGGCCCCTGGAGAAGAGGCATGGGGGTGGGGATGGAGAGGAACTGGTAGAAAGCAGGGGTTCCTGACCTTCCTCACAGTAGGAACGCCTCTCAGACTAATGCCTTCAGGACACAGGTGGGCTCCAGAGGGTTATCGGGATGTGGAGCGAGAAGGTGGACGACACAGCAGCTGCGTCTCGGAGCTCAGGGGCGGTAAGGCCAGCCCCCGGCCCGTAATGAGTGGGTGAGGAGCCGGTGCTTCCGAAGGGGCGGGCGCTCTGTGCCAGGGCCACACCTGTGGCTGCCGTGGGGCCGTGGCCACAGGCACCGCTCACGCCGCTGCCATCCGTGTTTACCAATAAAGCGAAGGGAACCCTACATTTCACAGAGAAGTTAGTAAAAATAAGGAGTGATTTTTTCCTCCTGATCCCCACTCTCCCCCAAGTGAAGAGTGGCTGTAGCGAGGGGAGGGGCGTGAGAACCACTGAGAATATCTGGACCCTGAGTTGGGTGCGGGGTGGAGGCAGCCCCCACAGAAACAGAAAAGGGCTGGCATTGTAGTGTCTGAGGCGAAGAAGGGGTGAGGGTGGGGGTGGGGGGGACCCCTGAGACCATTTAGTACCCTCCCCACTGTCCCCACAGGCACCCCAAGGCCCCGATGAAAAAGTGACTGGGGAACAGGGGCAGAATTTCGACTTGACCCCAGCACCCTCGCTCCCAGTCCCAGGCTAGTCCCCAGCGAGGCCGCTGGGCCATATCCCCGTGTTAACGTTCCCAGAGCGACTGGAAGGAGTGGATCCGCCAGGCAGGTGTTTCCGAGGGGAAGAAGCGTTGCCAAAGCCCCCAGTGGCCAGAGGCCCAGCAGGAACCAGGCCCTGAGGGCCGCCCCTCCCCCCCCCATCATCCGGCTACAAATAACACGCTCTCCGGGGGCGGGGCCTCCATGGGCAGCAAGCTTTGTTCAACAAGAAGTGCTCAGGCAAGGGGCCCTCATGGCCTCTGAAGCTGCAGTGCCAGCTGGGTGGCCCAGCAGTCCCAGCTCCAAGACCCTCAAACCCCACCAACCCTGATCCGTGGTGCCTGGAGCACCCCACGTCCCCAAAGTAGTCCTCCACCCCCAAACCCAGCCACACAGGAGGAGCATGGGGATCTTCAGGGAGCCATGAAGGGAGGGGGAGCTGGGGAGGAGCTGCCAGGGGCGGGGGGAGGGGGAGGGCTGGAGGGGTTCTGATCTGCTGTCACCGCGGCTGCTGTCCGCCACACCGGATCCCCACCCCTACCCCCCGGCAGCCAGAGCCAGGGGCCCAGCGCTCCGGTTTATGGGGCATCAGCCTGTCTTGTCTTGTTGGGACCTGGAAGCGGGATAATGACACCCACTTCACAGGGAAGGTGTGGGGAGTAATGACGGGGTGCAGCCAAGGGCCCGGTGTGGGTCTGCAGCTGGAGCCAGGACGCAGGGCCCCTTTGGCTGGCTCCTGCAGGCCTCTGGGCCAGCACTGGGCTGACCGGCCCCCTCCCCCAGGCTGACCCTGCAGCTACTGAGATCTCAGCCCTCAGTGGCTGCAGAGTCAGCGCCCTTCTCATCTTGGGTTTTTGACACCTGTTCTCTCCAGCCCCTTCCAGAACTTTCCCTGTGCTTAGCAGCGGGTGCTGAGGCGGCGGGTGCGGGCCTGGGAGCACTGAGCTTGGCTGGACAACAGCCCACCCTGCAGGCAGGTGAAGGTCCGGCCTGAGGTTCTGGGAACCAAGCTCGGCTCCCATCTTCCCAGCCGTGTCTGTGACACACGCAGGGGCCGTAGGACATTCACCAGCCCCTGGTCACCATCTGAGGAGCACAGACACGAGGAAGTTACCCGCTTCAGGATGACTCCTCCACCCACGGTGCCATCAAATCACACAGGGAATGGTCTCACCCCGAGACTCTCGGGACCTACCGGGCCGGCACTGCCGTCTTTTCAGTCACCCCCAGGCCCTTCTCAAATCAGAGACAAAGAAGCAGCAATGAAAGAACTGCAAGGCTTCCCCGAGACCCCCGAGGGAACACCTCTCCTCCCAGACTGACCATGCCCTCGGCCGTCCCAGCAGGTCTCTGACAGGGCCCGGCCCTCCCTGCATTGGTCAGCTTGGGCTGTGCCACCCCGTCCCGCAGGCAGGGCTGTGTAACCCAGTGTGGGGCTCACAGTGCGGGGGCTGGTGGCCCAGGACCCAGGTATGGCAGCGCGGGGTCCTTCCGAGGCCTCTTCTCCCTGTGTCCTGCCATGCTCCTCCCTCTGTGTGTCTGTGTCCTGATCTCCTCTTTTCCTAAGGACACCAGTTGGATTAAATTAGAGCCCACCTATATGATTATATATATATATATATATATATATATATATAGCCAGCGACCATAACACCATAACGACCGGTCGCTATGACACCCACTGTGGCCAGCAAACTGGCCCAATCAGGGGATGGATGGAGTCAGCCAGCCAAATCCCACAGCCCCTCCCCCAGCTGGCCCACCCCAGATCAGACTTTCCCACCTCCATCAAGGTAGGACCAGCCAGCCAAACATTCCTCCCCCCCCCCCTTAATTCCCCAGGCCAGCCCCTCCACTGGCTAGCCCCGTCCCTGATCGCACCCACCACCCCAATAGGGGGCAGGGCCAGCCAGCCAACCTCCCACAGCCCTTCTCCCAGTCCCACCACCCTGATCAGCCCGTAGCCCCTCCCCTGCTTGGCCCCTCCCAGATCGGTCCCCCTACCCCAATCAGGGGCAGGGCTGGCCAGCCAACCACCGTGGCCCCTCCCCCAAAGAAAGTTGAAGAAAGTGAACACGTCCCTGAGCGACAGGGAAAGAAAGCAACATTTTAAGTTCCACTCCCCTCTTTTCAGAGCCTCCTAAGAGGTGAGAGGGGCCCACGAGAGAGCGGAGCGGGACCAGTCTGCTGCCCAGCCCTGAGGCTGAGGGGACCCGTGAGTGAGGACCCGGAGGGCAGAGAGGAGGCCGAGGTATGGCAGGTGTCTCCACGGTCCGGACACCACAGGCCAGGAGCCCAGGATCACCTGTGAGTGAATTTTTTTTTTTGTCTTTCCTTTTTTGTTCCCTTTTCTCTCTTGATGAAAATAGGATTGAGATTGGCCTTGAAATGAGAGCAGGCCGTCCCCAGAAGGTCCAGCTCCCTTAAAGTCATTATGTCTCTGATGAAAAGAACTGTCAACCTCAGAAATATTCAAACCTGTGAAGAATGACAGTGAGTTTATCTGAGCCAAACTGCTGACAATCGCCGGGAAGCAGACTCTCCACGGGTTGAGACCATGCTCCGGACGGAGAATGGCAGTTTTGCACCTTGTTTTATACATTAAATCAAAACAGGAGCCATGAGCAGGTTACGTGAAATCCATCGGTGAGAGCTTAGGGAGGTGGGAGAAAGCAAAGCAGGGAAACCTCGGGGACTGGGTGAAAAGTAAAATGACAGACACATCAACAATGAACTCAGTGATCAAGCGGGAATCTGTGGACTCCGCAGAGCAGGGCCTGAGCTTCAAGGGGTCGGGAAAAATAGTAAAATGACTTTCGCATTCCAAGATACATTATCGTAGATGCAAAAAGATAGCAGACAGGCTCCGATAAGGCAAAGACTGGCTTTTGTCAGGGAAGAGTCCGCCCCAGGACATGCCTACCCACCATGGACGGCTTTTAATTGAGGTGTTAAGTCCAGACCGTACCCTGTGCTTACTGCAGGTCTCTGAGTTGGCCAGGGTGCCACACAGGCCTCCCTGGGCCAGTCAGGTTGGCATGTGGCCCCTTTCCCTCACAGAACCAGCCTTTCCGTGTGGGGAGTTCCTGATCGGACCATCTTTATACAAAGGCTGAGCCTCTGGCTGTTGTGAGCCTGGGGCCACATGCCTAGCAGACCGGGAGGAAATATCGGACTCAACGGATGGACCGCTCCCTCCACCTCCTTCTCGAGACCATCTTTTCTTTGGGGTTGGGAAGATGTTGAATGAAATTCCCCACTTCAAACTGGGGGAGGCCACGGGAAGGCAGGTGGCCCCGGGATTACCTGGGCCCGGAATCATGATTAAAGGGAACGCATGTGCCCAGCGAAGCACCGGCTGGGCCAGCACAGCAACCATGACCAGCCTTCAGCGCTCGCTCGCCAGCTCCAGGTAAGCCGGTGCAGATGCCCACAGGTGTCAGCCAGCTGTCTCTACAGGATCCGGGCGCACCTCCTGTCTGTTGGAGGGCTGTCCTCACATTTCCAGGGCCCCAGCTGGCAGGGTCAGAGGAAAGCAGCCAGAAATGCTAGATGGGGTGCCGGACATCCATTCAGGAAACGCAGGTGCAGTCCCGCCGTGGCCCTTACAAAGAGCTGGCGGATCTCTGCCACTCAGGCCACTGTGTGTGTTACGGTCTAACTCTGCAACTGCGCATGCCATCCTCTGGAAATGCGTTTTTTCCCTTCATTTCTAATCAACGCTTTGGGCCACAATGAACTGAAGAAAGTAAAGTCCATGTTCAATAACAAGAGCTAAGTCTTCGGATTTCTGTTTCCCAAGAAAGTTGATGTGAATGCCTAACTTACCCACAATGCGTGTCAAATTGCATCACCCAAGATGTGTCAGTGACATCCATGATCATGTGAAAACCGGAAGATGCGGACCCACTCAGTAAGCCAGTATTTACTGCAAAGTCAGTGATGGTTCTCACGCTGCCGGAGAAGAGCTTGGATACAGCGGAGTTCCGAGGTCACTCTGTGAAGAAGGACTTTTTATTTTCTTCAAATGACAACGCTGATGAACTGCATTCATTTCCAGGTTTTCTTGTGCATTTACAAGGTGAAGCGTTGGCCCCATGAGCAGAAACATTTTACAAACAGGTGAAAGGTGCCAGTGTAATGTGTTATCAGACACTTCAAATAGGAAAGCCAATTAAGTTAATTCGAATAATTATTTAATTTTTATTCAAATCACTAAGTAAAAGTAATGCTTTCAACATTTATTCTGTTGAAGATGTGCCATTTCATGTTTTTAAACTGCAAGACATAAATTCAGTTAAATATTTAATATTGATAATATCATTTGTTTTTGTGGTGATGATACAAATGATGTCACACAGCAGCAGCATGGAAATGTGCTGTCATTAAATTAGAAAATATAGAGGAAAGCCCTAGCTGGTTTGGCTCAGTAGACAGAGCACCAGCCTGCAGACTGAAGGGTCCCAGGTTCGATTCCAGCCAAGGGCACAGGCCTGGGTTGTGGGCTTGGTCCCCAGTAGGGGGTGTATAGGAGGCAGCCAATGAATGATTCTCTCTCATTATTAATATTTCTCTCTCTCCCTCTTCCTTCCTCTCTGAAATCAATAAAAATATATTTAAAAATAAATATAAAGTATGGAGGAGAAATAGAATTGTAATTACTTGTAGGAAACAGGTAATTTCTAAATGAGCCTTAACAAGGGCAATCTATCTCTAATTGAATAAAAGCTGCAGATATCAAATGTATGAGTATCTTTACATGGACAGAGTTAGAGTCTGAATTCTGAAATTTTGGGGATGAAGCTAATGTAGATTATAGACAAGTACTTACCCAGGGCGGGACAGACTTTCTTTCTCTGAGAGCCACCATCTTAGAAGCACGGAGCCTTTAGAAGGTCCTGATGAGTCAGAGTTACTCACCGTGGTACTGGGTGTGTGTGTGTGTGTGTGTGTGTGTGTGTGTGTGTGTAACGGGGTCGTCTAGCAGGCATCTTCAAACTACGGCCCGCGGGCCACATGCGGCCCGCAGAGGAGTCTGATACGGCCCGCCAGGTTTTTTGGGCAGTGAGCGCAGCCGAGGTGTTACAGTAGGAATTAGTAGTTCATATAGTCCGGCCCTCCAGCTCTCTGAGGGACTGTGATCTGGCCCCCACTTTAAAAAGTTTGAGGATGCCTGCTAGATGATAGTTGCATTTTGTTCAAACAAGTCAACAAGTAGATAACCAAAAACTTCTTTTGAAACTGGTGGCAAATTCTGGCAATTATTAAAAGCAAGATCACAAACAGGAAGGCAATTATTGAAAGCAAGATCACAAACAGGAAGACTATTTAAACCTGTAACTGCAAAAGCAAGGGAGAAACTGCATAAATAGCACAATGCCTGCCCCGACAGTGTCAGAATGACTGGAATTCCGAAATCGCTCCTCAAAATATCTCCCTTCGTGAGGAGGGTTTTGGTGGAGTGCATACGTTAATTAGACGGGTATATTATATACATGTGTGTATATAGTATAGAGTGCAGTAAAATTGAGTAGGCCTATGATTTTCAGCATATAAACTTGACAAAGCATTCAAAAGCGCCATATGTGAAAAGACGCCCATTTGACACATTTCGCCTTATAAAAACATTTATGTAAGCAAGATTCTCTGGATGGGAGCCGAAACGCAGAACCTGAGAAAATTCCTGGGCTGAATCACCGGTGCTTTTATTACCAAAATCGTGAGATTGTTCTTTTGCCAGAATTGACTCCGGCTGTTTACTCACCTGATAACATCAGGGTTCACCAGGAAGGTTCCATTGAACCCATCGGCAAACTCAAATTTTTAGTCACAACATGCCTTCTTGAACAAGACTCCCAGGGAATTTTTGTGAGAAGTTAAAAGTAACAAGGCAATTCTGAAAATAATACATCCTTGTGTCAAATGTCGCTAACAGGCCATGAAAGCAAATCAGTTTAAAAACTGATTCCGTGATGTGAACATTTATCAGGAACAATTGTTCAGCTCATAGTTGCTTTTAATAGCCAGATAAGTAAGGCAAAGGAGGTTTTTTGGTTTTATGGGGTTGGTTTATTTCTTTTGCTTTAAAGTAACAAGTGTTACTTTGTTTTATTTTTTTTTTTAAATATATTTTATTGATTTTTTACAGAGAGGAAGGGAGAGAGATAGAGTGCTAGATATGTCGATGAGAGAGAAACATCGACCAGCTGCCTCTTGCACACCCCTACTGGGGATGTGCCCACAACCAACGTACATGCCCCTGACCGGAATCGAACCTAGGACCTTTCAGTCCACAGGCTGACTCTCTACCACTGAGCCAAACCGGTTTCAGAAATTTTGTAGAAAATAATTTTTTCTGTAAGTACAATGTTCACTTTATTAGAATGATAATTACATAACACCCTTGTAGTTTTCCATTTGTCTTTATAAGGTAAGGTTTATTTTGTAGTGCAAATTTCTTTTTCCCCAACTTTATTGAGTTATAATTTACATCCAATAAAATCCACCCATTTTGAGTATGTAATTTGGTGAATTGGACAATTGTTAAGTCATGTAGCTGCTTCCACAATCAGTGGTTCCCAGCAATTTTTTTTTTGGCCACGCCCCACTTAAGCTTCTCTGAAATCCTGTTGCCCACCCCCTCCCTGTGACATGTAACTATTACTACTCAAAAAGTGAACTCCTATTCATGTGAAGGAAGCCTAAAAGGCCACTAACTTGGTCTAAAGAAGCTTTCAAAGAACATGGCATCCATGAAAGGAAAAAGTAAAAGAATAGGACAGTTGAAGTACTGAGGAAGAAATCACTAAGAAATTGTTTAAAATAATAATAATAATATGAAATGATGTGAAAATAGCAAATACGTTTCAAAACATATAGAGAGCTAAAATGCATAAATGTGTCACAATATCTATTTATATACTGTAGATGAGGCCCCTAGAACCACAAGAAAAGCAAAACTTCACTATTAATAACTCATTCTAGAATTGCCCCCTTTAAAAATCAAATCAAATTCCCCCTCCCCCCCCACCTTGGTAAGGGATGTGCCCCACATAAGAACTACTGATCTAGACAGAGAACTATCCCATTACTCTAAAGTTTCCCCTGCCCTAATGACCACTCATTTTGAATGCATTTAAAAAAAATTTTTTTAAGACAACACTGAGATATAATGACCAATAATAATCTGTACATGTTGAAAGTACAGTCTGAAATGTTTTTGATATATGTACACGCCGTCGAAACCATCACCACAATCAAGAGAGTTAACCTATCATATTCATGCTTCCATGGAATGGACACCACAGTGTCTATCCATCTCTCTGGTTGATGGACATCCTCGGCTATTACCAGAAAAGCCACTATATCCGTCTGTGCAGAAGTCTCTGGAGGACACCTGCTTCCGTTGCTCTCGGTCAGTGCCCAGCGGCGGAGTGACTGGGTCACACACAGGTGCAGGTTTTGCTTACCTTTTTAAGAAGCTGCCACGCTTTTCCAAAATGGTTGTACCGTTTTCTACTCCTAAGAGCAGCGCACGAGTTGCAGTGACTGTGCTTCCTTGCCAGCATTTGGTGTGGCCGCCTCTTTAATTGTGTCTCTACGTGGCGATGGCCCATGGGATTCCTAATTTCTTTGTCTCCATGACTGATGCTGCTGGTGATAGTCTTTTGGAGAACTTACTTGTCCTTCTGCAGTTTGTTGAAATACCTATCCAAATAATTTGCTTTTAAAAAATTGGATTCCTCCCTTGGATGGTTTGGGTCAGTGGATAGAGCATCGGCCTGAGGACTGAAGGGTCCCAAGTTCGATTCCTGTCAAGGGCGCTTGCCTGGGTTGTGGGCTCCATCTCCAGTAGGGGGCATGCAGGAGGCAGCTGATCAATGATTCTCTCTCATCATTGATGTTTCTATTTCTCTCTCCCCTCTTCCTTCCTCTCTGAAATCAAGAAAAATATATATTGTTTTTAAACTGGGTTCTTGGTTGGCTTATTATTGAGTTTGGATAGTTTTGTATGCACACTGGATAAAGTCCTTCATCGGATATGTGACTTGTCAGTGCTTTTTCCAGTCCATGGCTTGTCCTCCCATTTACTTAACTGTGTACTTCCGGAGCACAAATCCTTAAATTTGATGTTCAATTGATCAAATTTTCCTTGTACAAGGCATACTTTCATGTCGATCTAAGAAAGTTTTGCCTAACCCAAAGTGACTAAGATTTTTCTCATATGTCTTCTAGATTTTCAATACCTTTAGGTTTTACATATAAAAACATACATGCATATATGACCCCTTTGAGTTAAATTTGTGTGTAATTCAAGATATGGTTTTGAGGGACAGCCACACAAGCATTGCTCGGTTTCTGGACTATCTCTTCTGTTCCATGGTCTGTTGGTCCAGCCCAACGCCAATATCACACTGCACTTATTACGGTAGTTCGGAGATGTTTGACCTTTACTAGCCACATGGGGGAAAGTAGCGTCATGAGTAAAGATGCCAGCTCCTTCATTGAGGAGGAAGGCTCTGCACTCCAGCTTGTCCAAGGTCACAGCACAGGACTCCCGGCTTCGGCTTCCCGTTCCTCAGCCTCGAGGCACCGGCCACCTCTGGGTGGGGGCGTGGCACCGCCCAGGACCCAGAGGAGAATGAGAATTCTCCTTTTCTGATGACAAACACCACAGTCCTCCTCCCCTCTGTAAAGTGGAGATAGCCCTCAACGTAAACAGGAATTTGAAAGACTGAATCGGTGCATTCAAAACCATCTAGTCCACAGTCACAGCTCAGTAAACGGTGCTTAGTCTTCTTGTAAGAGCTGGTCCGCTGCTCAAGGCAGACTGAAAAAGTCACTTTTTCTGGCCAGAGAGCCAAGCAACCACTTTAATGAATCCAATTAAAAATCATCCCTGCCCCTCCCTCCAACACCTCCCCCCACACACACACACACACACACTCTCTCTCTCTCAAGTGAGCTCCGCAGAAAACATTCACTCACCCATTGGCTAACCCACTGCGGGCAATCCATTTAAGGGCTATTTTATAATTTACTGTAATTAACTCACTAGGCCAATTCTAGGCATTAATGTGCCCCCAGCGGAGCCGACGTCATTGGGATGGCAATGGGGACTGACGGGAAGCTAGCCCTGGGCCCAGCCGTCCACTGGGTCACAGGGTAGCAGGGCCAGGGCCCTGAGGGGGTTGTGGGGGAGGCTGGAGGTACCCCCCATGTGGAGCATCAGTCACCACGCCCCTGAGTAGCCCAGCAACTGAGTGAGGACTCTGTGTGGTCACAGCGGAGGGCCATCGGTCATCGTGGGTGTGTGGGACACTCCCCAGGGCCACCCTGTGGGCTTCTGCTGTCCCTTTGAAACAACACTCACTCCAAACAAGAATCTCAAAGGCACTGTTTTGATCTGCTGGGATGTTTGATGTGTCTGATAGTCTTCCAGAAGGGGCTCTAGGATCATGCGTCATCCTTGGCGCAGGTCCCAGTTCACACGTCCTTCAGAGGAGGAGGAGGAACATAAACAAGTTCCTGGAGGCCTGGGGAAGGGGAGGGAGGGAACGGCGGGGCGCACTCACACGTGGCCGAGAGGCCCTTTGATCAGAAGCGCAAGGATTATGAACTGGCTGCGGCTGCGGGAGCTGTTCGAAGGAGGGCTCGTCTTTGTGTCTGCCGGGGATTCTCAGGTGGTTTGGCAAAGATTAAAATTGCTCTTCCGAATGCAACCGGGGGACAGCAGCCTGGATGGCAGAGCTCTGGATCAAAGGTAGTTAGTTGGGTGTCCTGGCATTTACAGGTGTTTAGTAAACATGGATTTCTGAGTTTATGACTGCATTAATGAATGAACAAATAAGCCAGAGGAAGGAAGGAGGGGGGGGGGGGGGAAGAAAGGGGGGGAAGGGGAAGAGGGGGAGAGGGGGAAGGCAGGTGTGCCCATAGGGTCCACAAAATTGAGTGTCTCTCTTCTGGGCACTGGTTGAGGGCAAGAACCCTACTCTTAAGCAACTAACTGCCTGCTACTGAAAGAGAGAAAAATACCCACATGAGTGTAATGTAGGGACAGGACTGTGACTGTCCAAGAGGGGACAGAGGCAGGGCGATGGCATTGCAGAAGGTGAAGCATCCATCTTCTATAAAAACTGCTGTTTGAAATTTTAACCCTGCTATGTGGCTTCTGTAGATGTTTGCTTGCTTAAATAATAAGGAAAATAAGACTACTCCCACTTCAGAGGCCATTAAACCTTCTCCGGATGAAGTTATCAGTGCTGGCACCAGGCCAGGCCTTTCGTTGAGATCTCAAGGCCCTAGCACATAGGGGCTCTTTAAGAACTCGCAAAAGGGGCTGGAAACACCCCATATTTGGGAGACAAAGAAGGTAAAAATGTATAAATAGAGAAAATTCCTCCATGTTGGGGCTCAGAACTTGAGAGACATTTTCCTCTGGACCCGCGCGTAACAAAGTGTGACTCCAAACTCTCCGGCATCGTTTGATTATTCCGGTTCTCTGTAACAAAGGAAAACCTTGCAGAGTTTAGTAACATCTAACAGGTATGGCTCCTGTACTCTGCGCCCCACAGACACACTTTAAACACCCTTACCAGGTAAGCACCTGCGATAGAAATGAGGAAGCAGGTGAATGAGGCCAGGTCATTTGCCCAGAGTCAACCTAGTCCACGTGGTGGCTCTCCATGCCCCCACCCACAGCCCATCCCTCCCGCCACCCAGGGCTCCTGGGTGACAGACAGGGCGGGTATCTGGCCAGACAAGTACATTCTGAGTGGGAGAGTCTGTTACGTCCATGGCAGGTCCCTGGCCAGTGGAGGAGGCTGATTTTGAGCTGGGCTTGAGGATGAGAAGAACTGACAGGGAGGTCCCCACCTGGAGAAGGTCAGGTGTGTGAGATGAATGTGTGTCTCACGTGCCTCGCCTGACACTGGGCACTTCTGCAAGGTTTACTCTGTTCTCTTTTCCCATTTTTCTTCAAGCAAATGGTGGTGACTGGGAGGAAGGCAGTCCTGCTTCTCAACGGCTAATTTTCGAAGCCTGTGAAGTGGACTAGACAGGAAACCATGAAGGAAGTCTCCAGGGCAACCGAAGGTAACTGAGCACCAGAAACTGTGCCCCTGGGCCCTGCGGGTGCTCAGAGTGGCTGTGGAGGCCGGCCTCCACCCCAGAGGTTGGAAAGCTAAATGCTCGCTCACTGTGCCAGCTTCCTTCTGCTTGGTCCTGCTGGAGCAGAAATCCAAACAAGACATGTAAGAACCTGCCGATGATTCTCACTATGGATTAGGATGCATTGGGCTGCAAGTAACAGAATAACCCGTCACCAGTGCCTTCAACAAACAGGGCTGTCTCTCCCAGCACAAGAGGCCTGGAGGTATGTTTATGCTGGAAGCCTGAGTTCATCTGGTCAGAGCCGCAGCTCAGCTCCTTTCTCTAGTCACAGGTAGCTGCTGGTCCAGAAGGAGGCTGGCACAGTGAGCGAGCACTTAGCTTGCCATCCTCTGGGGTGGAGACAGGCCTCCCACGGCCACTCTGAGCACCTGCAGGGCCCAGGGGCACAGCTTCTGCAGGACAAGTGTGGTGCCGAGCTCCGAGCTCCGAACCCACCAGGAGCCCTGGGAGCCTCCTGCTGCCCCCTCTGCAGTGACTCACCAGGCTCTTGTTGCAGCCTGCCCGGCTGTGAGCCCTGGGTGTTTGCTTCCTCCCTGGAGACCCGCCAACCTGAGTTATTTATGAGCCCAATGTACACACCGATGGGGTCTGACGAAGGCCACCGAGGGGCCGGCCTGTCTGTCACCCCACGCCTGAGAACGGGGCGCGAGGGCCTGGGAAGGAGACCACAGGCTTTCTTGGAAGAGGAGGAGTGGGGAGGAGGGATTGGACAGACACTGCTCTGAGGTGGCCCGAGCTCCGGCCTCCCACTGTTTCCCAGGGCCTGAGCATGACTGCACTCACCGAGGTGAGGGCGGTGAGCACGGGGGCAAGGAAAGGGCGCCTGTCTCTCTCCGGTCCCCAGCACACAGCCCAGGCCCGAGTGCAGAGAGTGGGAGCTCAGACTCCGGGTTTATGCTGCAATTCCTGGCCAAGACAAGGACCTGAACCTCTCCGTGCCTCAGTTTCCCCCTCAAGCCAGCCAGAGGGTTGCTGTAAGGATTAAATGTAGCCATCCCCTTCGGACTAAAAGGTCCCAGGTTTGATTCCGGTCAAGGGCATGTACCTTGGTTGTGGGCACATCCCCAGTGGGGGGGTGTGCACGAGGCAGCTGATTGACGATTCTCTCTCATCGATGTTTCTAACTCTCTATCCCTCTCTCTTCCTCTCTACAAAAAAATTAATAAAATATATATATTTTTTTAAAAATAAATAAATGCAGCCATCCCGGTGAGGGTATTTGTAGAAACAGCCCCCACTGTCCCGCTCTCTGACAAGGCGACTTTGCAACTCCTCTTCCAGAGGCCAGTCTGTGCCACATGCCTGGCATCCGGGCGGGCCTGGGACTCCACTGGCCAGTGGAATGCCACACAAGTGCCATGGTGCCAGCCTGCACCCAGCTGCTTCTGCTGGCAGGAAGCAACATGGCCGAGCCCAGAGGAGTGCTGTAACTGGCCCAGCGGGTAAGTGGCAGAGGCCAGAGGGCTCAGGCCTGCAGGACCATCGAGGCCAAAGGTCATACCCACTCCTCCCACGTGAGCGTGTCCCCTGGAAGGGAAGAGGGCTCTTCAGAGACGTGAAGGCATCGTGTTGGGGGGGGGGGGACTGAGTTCTGGTCTGGGGGCGCCTGCCCCACAGGTGTCCCTGGGTTACTGCGTCTGCAGAGGAGTTGGGGGTGGGGGTGGGGTTAGGCCTTCACTCCCTGTCTTTATTAAAGGGGGGCGGGGGGGGGGGGCGCTGCTTCTAGGCCAGTGTTTTTCAACCTTTTTTGGGCAAAGGCACACTTGTTTCATGAAAAAAATCACGAGGCACACCACCATTAGAAAATGTTAAAAAATTTAACTCTGTGCCTATATTGACTATATATAAAGTAATTCTCTTGAATAGGAATCAAATAAACACAAAGAAAGTATTTTATAATTACTTTATTATGAAATATTAAGTAAACAAAATAGTGAAAAATTATAAAATTCTTGTCTTGTCTGCACCTACGGCACACCAGGCAACATCTCGCGGCACACTAGTGCTGGAAGCCTGAGTTCATCTGGTCAGAGCCGCAGGTTGAAAAACGCTGTTCTAGGCTGTTTGCATGAAACCGGGTGTGTTTTTCGGTTATCTCCCTACTTTTTGCACAAAAGATGCTTTCTTTATGTTTTGGGGATCGGTAGCTGAGGGTCTGCATCTTCCTCTGGCCTCGGGAACCACAGATAAGTGTGTGGAGAGGCGGGTGGGGTGAGGAGTGGGAGCTCCCAAGCCCAGCCCCGGGGCCTGGAATGCTCGGCTCCACACCAGCTCCCAGCCTGGAGCCAGGCGTCAGGGCTACGGGCCACCAGAGAGTTCTGTTCGGTCCTTAAAATCATCTCGTAGTCCAGTGGTCGGCAAACTCATGAGTCCACAGAGCCAAATATCAACAGGACAACGACTGACATGTCTTTTGAGAGCCGAAAACCGACTTCTGCGCATGGGCCACGAAGTTTCAATCGCACTGTACGTGGGCGCCCGCACGTGGTACTTTGTGGAAGAGCCACACTCAAGGGGCCAAAGAGCCGCACGTGGCTCACGAGCCGCCGTTTGCCGACCACTGTCGGTGTCAAAAGCAAAAGCACACAGTCCACCAAGCCACTACTGAGCATCTCCTCCGTGTCTTTACCTTTCACCACCAGGCCCCTGAATAGAGCATAACGGACTGTTCGCAGGCCCCTCAGCAGCCCGGGACCCTTTCGCCCGGGGTCCCTGCAGGTCCCGTCTGCTCTGTGGGCTCACGTGGGCCGCCTGCAGGGCTCCTGCTCCCTCCCTCTTCTGCAAAGAACACCAGGAAATCGCACGTCCACAGACCAGGCGGAGAGTCCGCGGCTTGTGCAGTGAGCGGTGCTAATGGAGGAAACCCCTGAGCAAGCTCAGAGCGCCCAGGCGGAGCTGACTGCTGAGCCCCACCCCGTTGGTGGGCTCAGAGGGGGACCAAGAACATTCATCCCCACAAGGTCCAGGACCATCGAGGCCAAAGGTCATACCCACTCCTCCCACGTGGGCCTGTCCCCTGGAAGGGAAGAGCGCTCTTCAGTTCTGGTCTGGGGACACCTGCCGCACAGGTATCCTTGGGTTTCCAGCTGATGCTGGTGGCAGGGGACCCCACTTTGAGAACCTCTGCTTAGTGCAGGAAAGCCTGGCTGTGCAGTGTGCCTCTCCCGCCCACCGGGCTCACAGTGGGAGACAAGCCATTTGGCCTCTCTGCCTCAGTTTCCTCATCTGTGAAACCGAGAATATAACGCCTCCCCCACGTGGCAAACGCCACCTGTGTGTTATGTGAAATGCAGTGGAGTACCGTGGGAGAGAAGAGAGGACCCGGGACCCGGCCACCTCCCTGTGTGTCCTTCCTCGCCTTCCGTCCCTCACCTGCCGGGCTGGAGGGCGTGGGCCCCAGCCCTGCTCCAGGAACTCCCCATGGGCACAGGCTCTGGCTTCCCCAGGAGGAAGATCTCAAGGTCAAGTTGAGACTCCGAGGCCAGGGCTTCACTCAGCTGCACTGACAGAACCGGGCGAGCCAGTTCCTCTGGGTGCGGGGTGAATGCTGGGGCCGGAGAGGGGGAGGGGAGGAATCCGAGCCGAGCCCGGGGCAGCTGAGGTGGCACGGAGCACACTTGATCTGTTTGCAAAGGAGTTGAGGGTCCCACACCTGTCCCCTTCCCCCGTCACCTGCACGCTCCCTCGGCCACCCTCCCGGAGGTCTCTGCTCTGAGGAGCAGGGTCCAGGCAAGGCCCGGGACAGCTGCACCCACTTTGCTGACCGGGGATCCCCCTGCAGAAATGAAGCCCTTCCTGGCTGTGTGCTTGGTGCTCCTCGCCAGCCTGGGGCCCAGAGCTTTCCCTGGACCTCTCTCTCCCTTCATCCTTCCTTGCTCCTCAAAACCCCAGCAGAGCTGCTGGAGAACTCTCTGGAACTGAGACCCCGGAGTCATCGTCATCAGTGTTCAGTGCTCCCCACATCGCTCCTCATAAGCCCGCCCCACCCTCCCACACCACTCCGTCCCCATCTCCCTCTCCTGTGGGGGCATCAGGCATCCGGGTGTTGCCCACTTCCAGGCCTTGACACCTGCTGCCCCTTCTGCACCTGTCCTCCTGCAAACGCCCAGCCAGCCTCCCAGGGAGCCTGCTTCCAAGAAGCCTGATGGTCACATGCATCCCTCAGCGTCCACCCCGGGCTGTGCCCACTGCTGCTTATGTAACTGCACCCGGGCCCTGGCTTGGACGGTCCCTGCTCACATGTCTGGCTCCCTCACCGGGCCCCTGGGAGCAGAAGCCTCCACAATGAGCCCTCTGTTGCCCGCCCGGCCCCGAAACCCGAGCCTCATCAGATGTGGGCAACTCGCTCACACGCTGCTCGCTGCTCACTGCTTGCGAGACGGGCTCTGGGCTCTGATCACCTGCACCCCATCCAGCTTCACCAACGAGCTGAGGCAAGTGAGCTCACCTCCCAGAGCCTCTGATCCCTTATCTGCAAAATGGGTCCATCCTCTGACTCAGAGGAGCAAGAGGAGCCAGGCACAGGCCCACCCGCCCCCAGAGACCCGGGCGTAAAGAGAGCGCAGCTCTGGAGAATTAGAAAAGCCACCTAGAGGGTGACTATTCACGCCTTCCACAGGGAGGAACCTTATCCGAAGCCAAAGCGCAGGGAGGGCGGTCAGACCACGCGCTTCCACAACCGAGGGCAGCCGTCCTGGCTCCCAGGCCCCTCCCCAGCCAGTGCTTTCTGCATCCGTTCTAGAACATTCCTTTCTCTTGACTTCTCATTAGGAGGCACCTGGGCCTGCCCTCCAGATCAGGCTGTTCTTGGTTTGGCTGTGCTCACCCCTCAGGTTTGACATGTCCAGGCTGCCGAGGACGCAGGTACCACTCAGACAGGCCTGGGTCCCGTGGTCTGACCTGAGGGTGGCTGACAGGGGTCTGTGTTTCTTCCTGGGGACCAGGGCTGGGTGGGCAGGGCACCTCTCACGTGTCACCCTCCTTCCTCTGTGTTTTCTTCAGACGGCATCCGATACTTGTCAGCGGGCTGGGAAAGAGATGGGTCCATTGGAGACGGGGAAACCGGAAACCACCTACCCGACTGCTCACCTGAGTTACAGGGGACAGCCTGCCTCCCCAGGGCCGCTGGGGCCCCGCTCACTCTGTGAGGCTCAGGAACTGCACTGGGCAGAGATCAAACAGCCCACGGACACACATCTAACACATATGTTCACATGCACAAACACGCACCACACACACACACACACACGTTATAATCCCAAACCACAAGCACTCTAGGTTTTGTCTTTTTTTGCTTCAAGTTTTCACACATCGGAGGTTAGTGCAGGCTCAGGAGTGCAAGACTGATGTTAACTCACGGCCCATACGTGTGCCCATGAGCACAAGTCCACGTGCTCCCCCTACACTCGAACCACAGAACCCAGTGACGGAGGAGACCCTGTACTCTCCCTCTCTGATTCTGAGGGCAAGAGAGAAAAACGATCTTAAGCTGCAGTGGGAGTGAAAACTGGGGCTAAATGGGAGCTGTCCTAGCCCAAGGTCAGTTTCTAAAACAGGACACGCACCCAAATCCTGTGCATACGCCGGGCCCGTCAGAACCAGCTAGTGCCTTCCCAGAGATGGCTCTGGCCTCGGTCTGTGCCCCGCTGAGGGGATGGGGGAGGAGGAGAGGGAGTCCCCCTGGCATGTTTCTGCCACCCCAGAGCCCCAGGAGTGTCGGGCCAGGGCCACCTTCCTCAGCAGGCAGTGTCCGCGGGGTGTGGTGACCTTGAGAGCAGCCCGGTCGGCCAGAGCTGGCTGTGTGGATTCGGGCCCGTCTCCAAACTCCCACAGTCCGTTCTCTCATCTTTAAAACGGGAACTACCAGCCACTTTATGAAATGACCATGAAGACAGGATAATAGCTAAGCCCTGAACACATGGCATGGTGTGAAATAAGTGTGCAACCAATGTGGGCAATGAGGTGAAAATACACCAAGCGGCCAGGACAGGACCCTCAGGTAAGAAACGAATCATTCATATATATATAATTATTATTATTATTATTATTATTATTATTATTATTGATGTCAGAGAGGGAGGGAGAGAGAGATAGAAGCATCAATGATGAGAGAGAACCATTGATCTGCTGCCTCCTGTACACCCCAAACTGGGGAATCAAGCCTGTAACCTGGGCATATGCCCTGCCCGGGAATCGAACCATGACCTCCTGGTTCATAGGTCCACGCTAAACCACTGAGCCACGCCAGCCGGGCTGGATCACCTTTATTTAGGAAAATACACCCTTAAAAAGGCACCTGAGGATCTGAATGCCCGTGGACAAGGAGAACTGGTAAGAGGAGCGGAGGGGAGAGAGAGAGGAGAGGAAGGGGAGGGAGCAGCCGGGAGGGGCTACGAGGCAGACCCCCAGGAGAGAGGAACCAAATCCAGAATATATCCTAGGTGGTGGGTGCAAGAGTTTTCCTTCCACCTTAGACAAGTACAAACAAGGAAACACAACATCTCCCCTCACGGATAACTCTAATGGCATTTTAAAAAAGGAAGACATTCAGTGGCAGAAGACGAGCAGAACAGGAAGGTACAAAAGGAAGGGAGACACGCTCCCTGCCCCAGCTCCTCCATGTTGCCCACATAGTCTCCGCTCTGAGATGATAACAGGGGGCCACAGGCCTGACTTTCGGCTCCAGTCACTCTGACAGCAACTTGGGGTCCCCAAGCCCCTCCGGGAGCCCACCGCTCTCTGCCTGGGACTGTATGGGTCTCCTGTGGCTGCTGTAACAAATATCACGCACTTAGTGCTCTCTTGCAGTTTTAGAGACCAGAAGCGCAAAATGCGTCTTAAGGCGCTAAAACCAGAGTGACAGCGGGGACGGCTCCTTCTGGAGATACTAAGAGAGCATCCTTTGTGCCTCATCCAGCTTCTGGTGGTGGCCAGCTCCTTGGCTTGTAGCCACATCACGCCAGCCTTTGCCTCCCTGGTCACACGGCTGCCTCATCTTCAATGTGCAAAGTCCTCTTTTGCCATAAAGGTCATAGTCACAGGCTCCGAAAGTTGTGATGAGGTTGTCTTTGGGGGCCATTGCTCAGCCGGACACAGGGACCCCCCCTGAGTTGGGAGAAGGGGGTGTAGTTAAGGGCTCCTCGGCTCAGCCCAGCAGTGCCACATCAACTGAGCATCAGTTCTGTTTCTTTGTCTCCCCATGATCTCTCTTTTCAGGATGTCTGGTTATGTAGTTCTCTCCTTTTCGTGGTGTGGTGGAGCGCTGCCTGGGACCAGCGTTCTGGGGCTCACAGCTGCTCGGTGGTCGCTGCGGCTGTGGATATTTGGGCCTCCGACAAGATCCACTTTACCTTTAAAGATGGCGAGATTTCCCCGTCCAAGCCAGTAGGTTGCTCTGGGAGGGGACCCAGCCCCTCTGTGGGTGCTTCCCTGTCAGGGGCACCCTGATCAGCAGCCCTTGCCTTCTCCTGGAGTTCGCCTGTCTCTTAGCTTGCTAACAAACCCTCCTCGCGCGACCCTCAGCTGCTCTCTCTTTCTGCTTTGGGACAAGGCTCAGAGCCCGTCCATCTAGTCTTCCACCATTTTGTCTCTTCTCAGCATTCAGTTATGAACCCCCTTCTTCTTAAGAAGCCCCATCTGACACATGACCTAGCACGCACCCCCACAGATGTTCCCCATGCCTGTAACCCCGCCAGGAACCGCTGCTGGTCCAGACCTAGACCCTCTGGTTCCCCAATACTCACCGGTGCTTTAAGCCTTTCTAGACAGTGGGGCCGGCATGAGCACCTGTGGAATTTTCCCCACTTCCCCGCACCCCTCCCAGACAACAACTCCTCCCTGCCTGCCCCCCCACGTCTCCCCCCAGCCCTCCACCAGCTGGCCCCCCAACAGCTCCCTGAGACCCCACTTTGCCAACCACAGGGCTGCGCCAGCATCGTCTTCTCTTCTGCACCTGGGCACCCCTCACACACCCGGCGTCTCGGTGGGACCTGGGATCCACCCACGGGCCAACACACAGTCCTGGCCAGGCTCACCTCGGAGCGGGAGGGGAGATGGTGATGGAAGCTGTGGGCTCGTGGGCCCACGATGTGAGGGAGGCTCGTGGACCGGAAGACTGTGGGGAGTATCTGCCAGCCGGCTACTCGCTCATCTGCAGGGACCCGCCTCGGCCCAGGACAGGGTCTTCCCAGTGAGAGCCACACCTGGGCACCGCGCCACAGGCCGGCAGAGCCCGGAGCGGGCCCGGGTTAACTGTCTGGCTCCTCTCCTCTGTAATTAGCAGCTGGCAGGCGGGAGGCTGCTTCGGACGTTCCATTGCTGCCACAGGTGCAGCCACTTCCCTGAACCTAACCACCGCCTTGTCGGCCAGCAGTCATGGCTGCTTCCCAGAGGGGAGGACAAGTGCACTCGGTGCCATCCATCATTGAACAGATTCCCAGTCCGTGGGTCCTCGTGTCTGCACACCAGCCCAAGGGCCAAACCGGGACCCATTCCTGGGCTTCAAGAAGGCAGAGGGACAGCCGGAGAGGGACTGGGGTGGTGCAGCCACCCGCCTCCGGAAGCCGGAACAGGCTCTCTCCCTGGCACTTCCGGGGGGACCAGCCTCACACCCCAGCAGCAGCTGTGAAGGCCATGTTGGCCTTCCGGCTGCCAGAACTCTAAGGGAATAAATGCTGTCTTACGGGAATACATATGTGCTGTGGCCGGCGTGGAGGCTGAGCCGGGGCAGCTGGGGAGTTTCATCCACGGGCCAGTGAGGGCTGGTGGGAGATGCAGCCTCTCCATCAGCTTTGGAGCCATCCTTCCATCTGGTGACAGCAAAGTCCCCACCTGGGGACCCTCACCTATGATGCTGCACCTGCTCAGGGGCATCTGGCAGGAAGAAAATTCACACAGTAGCTGGAGGGTACCTGCTCAGGGCTAAACAGATGCCTTCCCCAAGGGGAGTTTTGCTAAAAGCAAGGGGAACAAAGAGGGGGCAGAGTTAAGGTGACCAGATATCCCCGCTTTTGGTGGGACAGTCCCGATTTTTAACAATTTGTCCGCGTCCCAAGGCGTTTTTAAAAAAAGTCCCGATTCTTTCCAAAAAAGAATTGTCCACATAAAATAACCCTGATTCTTTCCAACAATCAGGACTGTCCCGCCAAAAGCGGGAAGACTGGTCACCTTAGGCAGAGTGCATGTGAGCCCTCCAAGGGGCAGCAGAATGCCTTTCCTCACCCTCTGCCAGCCTCACCACACCTGGGTGCAAAGGACCTGCATGGTGGCCACAGGAATCTCACAGCCCCATGCCATTTTCACACCTGTTTCCCTCACTCTCCACCCACCTGCTCACTGGAGGGCGCAGGCCTGCAGGGTCCCTCCTCTCACAGAGGGGAGGGCAGAGGGGTCCAGACGAGCTCTGTGTGTGGCCAGGCCAAGCACAGGTGTCAGAACCCCAGAGCAGCCTCAGGGCACAAAAGCACAGGAGCTCCCAGTCCTGGCGCAGCCACCCAGGCCCTCCCAGGCTGTGCCAGGAGCCTCTGTGGACGCAAGGGACCACGTGCTAACACGCAGCAGGAGGTGAGGCTGGGGGCTGGAGGGCTGGAGCCTTCCAGCCCTTTCCACTCCCCCCTTATCTCTTCCCTTCCCCACGTGGGCACATATTCTCTATTGATCTTCACTCCCCAGAGCGCCCACTTCACTCGGGAGCCACTTTCGAAATGCCTTTCCCAGGCTCAGCCCTCGCCCGGAGCCATGGCCTTGCCAGGGAGGGGGATGGGCGAGAGGAACAGCGAGTGACAGCTGCCTGCCTTCCTCAGCCCTCAGGGCCTCCGCTCGCGCCTCCTTCCCATCCACAGGGGTCCTGGGGGACCGGCGCTGGCACCAGGCCCGATGGGGATGGGCACGGCTGGGACTGGACCCAGCTCCGAATCCAGAGCCTGTGGACGCTGCCCTGTGTCCCACTGCCAAACGGCTGGCTCCTTCCCCTCCCAGGCACAGCAAGCCCTTGCCCAGCTCTTCCTCGTGTCTCCGCTGAGCGGTCGCCGATGGAAACGGTGTGTACAAGGATGTTGACATCCTCCAAACGGTCTCCAGTTGCTTCAGGGCGGAGGAGGGGCCTCTGATAAGCCTCTGGCTCCAACGCAGGACAGTGGTGACATGCAGAGCCTAACAGACAAAGACGGAAGAGACTGATCTCCCTGCTGCGGGAATGAACGAGGACCAGGCAAACGAAAACAAGCCAGGGCTGTGTCCCTGAGTTTGCCCTACAAGGGGAGTCGCCCCTTCAGTGCTGGTGCAAACTCAGAGGCTGGGAAAGCTTCGTAGGGGAAAACCAGGAGGCTGCCGGCATGCCCTGGCAGAGGCATCCTCCCGGGAAGCCGGGGCAGGCTCCCGGACGTGGGTCGTCCTCTGTCATTGGTTCAGGGCTGCCTCTGGTGAGTCCTCGGCAGAGAGGATAAAAACCAGCCAAGCTGGCACTCACTGACCAAGTCCCTGCCACTGTAAGTGGCAGAGGTTGCGGGTCATGCTCTCGCCGTGTATGCTCTGGCCACGATGTACGTGTCCGCCGTTGGCATTATGTTGTAAATGATGCTGTCATAAGCCTTCTCATTCACCATCTTTGATCGTATCTCTGCTTCCTGACAGTAGCTTTGGGGGTGTAAGGGGCCACACACTGACCTGACAAGCTCAGGGGAGGCCTCCATGGCGGTCTTGCAAACTCAGAGACCTAAAGTCCCCGCAGAGGATGATGGTCTGAAATTAAACTTTAACTAAACGCAGAGAGGGTGGGTAGTCAGCTCCTAGGCCGGTGTCTTCCCTGACAAGGTCAACCTTTACCTGAACTGAGCGTACTGTCTTTTTGCATCTACCATAGCATATCATTGAAATGGCAGGGTAACTTGTCACTTCCCTTTCTCTGGAGCCCCTGGGACACAACTGAATGCCATTTGTGCCAGGAAGGAGACACACACTCCTTCATTATTATTGTTATCATGTCAGTTGTTGACTGTTAGCTATCCTGCACCCACCTCCGTAATGTGTCCATCATTTTACTGTTTATCCAATCCCAGAGGTTCCCCACCTCCACCCCCGCTTTGCTTTCTCCCGTCTTCTTAACCTATCACCAGTGGATTTCATGTAACCCACCTACGTCTCCTCCTTTGCTTGCAATGTATAAAAATGGGTGAAAAACCGCTATTCTCTGGAGCGTTGTCCCAATCCGTTGAGATTCTGCTTTCTGGCAATTGTCCACAGCTTGGCTCAAATAAACTCACAAAAATTCTTTACCGGTTCGAATGTTTTTACATTAACACCTTCTAGACATAAAATCACGAGGCCAGAGAGCGGTTTTAAGGCTCTTCCTACATTTTTCAGAATTGCTTTCCAAACAGGGGGCACAACTTGCCCTCCGCACCAGCGTGTGAGCGTGCCTGTCCCACCCCCAGCCTCACAGAAATGGAGCATCGTCAATGTTCCAAAGGGTACGCGTGGTTTGATGGCCAGCGAGGAGATTATTCTTCACTGTTCTCGTTGGCATTTCTTTGACAGGAAGATTGAGCTTATGAAATTTAGCTTTTTAAAAATTTTATTTTAGAGAGGGAGAGAGATAGAAACATCAATGAAGAGAGAGAAGCATTGATCAGCTGTCTCCTACACACCCCACACTGGGGATCCAGCCTACAATCCAGGCATGAGACCTGACTAGGAATTGAACCGTGACCTTCTGGTTCCTAGGTCAATACTCAACCACTGAGCCACACCAGCAGGAGAAAGTTAGCTTATTTTTCTAAGTTTATTCAGACAGCGCAGTGGTGAAAGGCTTTGCTGTGGATCAGAACCTGGAGTCTTGCGGAAGATCCATAACCCACCTGAACCCCTGTGTCCATCTGCAAATGGGGAGTCAGCTGGGGCCCACCTCGGGGAGCCCTTGCGAGGACGCCCTGGAACCCGGGAGCTCCATAAACAGTGGGCAGCTAAGTGTCCTTTTTGGCCAATTTTCTACTGGAGTGTATTCTTCGCGTTACTTTATAAGAGCTCTTTTATATATTAAGATGGTCATCCCTTTGCTTGCCCATACTTATGCAGTTGTTTTGTGGTTTGTTTGTTTTTTTACATTTACCACTTAATATTTTTACCTTGCATTATTTTTACTCCAGGAGATTTTTATTTTATGTGGACAAACATATTCCTATGTTTATGATTCCTTCCAGTAATTTTATGCCAGCAATTCCTTCCCAGAACTGAGAGCAATTAAAAACTTTTCTCTCCATGTTTAAAAACTAATTTTGATTCTTAGGTTTATCTCTTATATTCAGAGCCAGACTATTTTGGTTTCAGTTGGTAGAGAGGATCTAACCCAATCTGTTCGCAACAGCACTTGGCTAATAATCCTTCTTTATGGATTTAAAAGCAGGAGATGACACGACAAGGTATGTTTCTAAGGAGCTTCGCTGGCAGGAAGGAGAACAGGACCATAAAAATGGCCAATCTGTGCGTGGTGTTTACTGCGTGTGGGGCTCTGGTCAAAGCCCTCAGCACGTGCTGACTCATCGGAGCCTCATCCCCACCCAACGAGGAAACTGACGCATACGCTGGAGTCTAAGTAACTCGCCCAAGGTCAGAGCCGCCATGAAGTCCAGCTGAAGGCTGAGGAGACCAGCTTAGCCAAAGCAAGGGCCGGATCCAAGGTGGATGTGCCAACCTAGACAGCAGTAGGGAGAGGAGAGTAGAAAAGAAGAGAGGAGAGGAGAGGAGAGGAGAGGAGAGGCAGACTAGTGCCAACGTAAGAAATGAGCCAGGGATCTGACAGTCAACCACGCACGGGGGCCCCATAGGGGGGCTCAGAGTTGAAGAACCCATGGTGCTGACTACATACTCCACACAAGTACTCCTTCCTCGTCACTGCTCCCGGCTCACCGGGGCTGCACAAAGGCAATGCAATCTGAATTCTTTCCGAACACCGCAGTCATTGTTCTTGGCCAGGGTGGGCTGCCCTTTCTCTTTCACCAAAAGCCCTCCCACATGCCCCTTCCTCTTCTCTCCGGGTCCCCCTGTTCCTTGTACAAAGCCCCCTTTGGCCTTGGCCCCCCCAGAGGGAGCACCCAAGAGGCACGCACACCTGCCGTACCTGGGCCTTCCGCTTACTCCCAAGGTGGCCCAGGGTCTCCACGCTGCAAAGGCCTCTCACTAGCTGGGGTTCCTGGAAGGTGGCCTGAGGGGGACCTGAGGCTGCTGTCACTGGCCATGTCCTCCAGCAGCCACGGCAGGTCGGTTAGTAATGGGTGGGCTCAGATCCCCACCCTGAGCCTTCCCCGCGGAGGAAGGAGACTTTCAACAGCTAGGGGCTGCGGGCTCATCTCCACGACCTGCCACCCCCTTTCAGCACCACGGGCGCCAGGTCTCAGAAGCCAGAAGCAAATGCTTCAGCCTCTCTGAACAGCGTGGAAAGCAGCTCTGGCTTCAGGCAGGCGGAGGCGGGCTCCCCGTCTGCTTCTCACTGCCACACATGGACCCGCTTCTTCTGTGTCCTCTACTCCCTCTGTCTAATTAGGCCACAAGCCAGGCTGGCGTGGCTCAGGGGTTGAGCATCGGCCTATGAACCAGGAGGTCACGGTTCAATTCCCGGTCAGAGTATATACCTGGGTTGTGGGCTCCATCTCCAGTGGGGGTTGGGGGGAGGGTAAGGGTGTGCAGGAGGCAGCTGATCAATGATTCTCTCTCATCATTGATGCCTCTCTCTCTCTCACACACACCTTTCTGTTAGCCTCTCGCCTCTTAGCGGGCTGCTGGCAGGGCTTGCGCTCCGGGCATGCCGCTCAACTTGCGTTTCCTGTTGAGGAAGACACTTGTCCCATGACATCATTTCACTTTCCTGTCAACAGAGCCACGCATACCTGCTCCTCCAGCCACACCGCCCTCCCCTCCGCCCTGCAGCCCCGCTGCAGGCGCGGGGTGGGACACGTGGACAGAAATCAGGTCAGCACATTTGCGAGGTGGAGCCGGCCCCTGAGTGGCCCAGAGGGAAGGCCCTGGCGATTTGTGGAGCTCAGTAAACAAGCTCTTAAAGCTTTGGGGTGTGACATCTGAAGCCCTCTATCCCTGGGGCAGGGGCAGGGGAGGGGCAGGGGCAGGGGCAGGGGAGGAGCAGGGGCAGGGTTAGGGGCAGGGACAGGGGCACCCACTGTGCAGAGAGCAGAGCAGAGCCGCCTCCACAGCAGAAAGCCAGGCCCCGCCTCCTAGCCCTGCCCCACCTCCCCCTGGGGCCTCAGCTCGAAAAGAACCCCCATCCTTGGGCCCTCCAGCATCTTCAAGGCCCCCATTCTGCCTGGGGCAGGTCCTGGCCGGGCTCCACGGTAACAGCGAGCTGAGTGAGCGCCTCGGCCTTCGCTGTGAAGCGGGGAGGACTCCTCCCTGGGCGTTGCCCTCGGGGCCACGGGGCAGAGTGGTCTTGATGAGGAAATGGCTTCCGCTCCGCAGAAGGTGGCTCGGTTCCCAGAACACTCTGCACCACGCAGGGCCTGCCCACTCCACGCCTGTGGCCACCTGCCGGGGATGCTCAGGGAGGTGTGGGGACCAGTCAGGCAGGTCCCTAGGAAGCTGACTGTCTGCCTTGGATCACCAGCTGGTCCCCAGCCCGCTGGCACCACACCCCGAGTGCCAGCCTCCGGGAGGCTCTCCGGCCTGTTCTGCTGAGTCTCCGACCATTTTACCCACATGTTCCATTGGGCACAGATGCCCTCGAGAACCTGCCCGGTGGGCCTCCTGGCCCCTCGGCAGCCGCTGCACACGGCGCTCCCCCGTCCTGGCACCGGCTCGGTGAATTTCCTGTATCAACTCGTTTGGTTCTCACCTAACCCAGTGACAGCAGGTGTGTGCTGAGTGCCTGCTCTCTGCCAAGTTCGGTTCCAAGCACACGGGAAACAGCGGCAAACGAAGCATGTAAAATCCCTGCCCCTGTGGAATGTGCTAGAAGCAGCCCCATGTGGTCTTGATGAGCAGAAGCTCAGGGCGGTTAGACCATGAGCCACAGCAGGTATTATCCCACTTTACAGATGGGGAGGCCGAGGCACAGATGTGCCCAGGTCACCAGGCTCACTGTGCCCGAGTATTCTGACCACAGGGCCCACCGCCCATACGGGCGAAGAGGCCTCGCAAGCATCTTCCCATGAAGGACTGGGCTCCGCAGCCACACACGCCTCTGCCATCCATGCCCTTGGAAAATATAAAAATGGTGTCTGGCCTGACCAGCGTGGCTCAGTGGTTGAACATCCACCCATGAACCAGGAGGTCACTGGTTCGGTTCCCAGTCAGGGCACATGCCCAGGTTGCAGGCTCGATCCCCAGAGTGGGGCATGCAGGAGGCAGCAGATCAATGATTCTCTCTCATCGCTCCTTTCTCTCTGAAATCAATAAAAGAAAATGTTTTTTTAAATGTCGTCTCTAAACCAGGCACAGAGGTGACATTTGCTGGCTCTAAGCCACCAGCTTTGGCACTTTCCGAATCAACTCACATCGTCCCCAAGCCCTGCAGATGTGAGCTGGATGGTATCACCCCCATTTCACAGGCAAGAACACCAAAGCTCTGAGAAGCGGAATAACTCGGTGGTCATCACAAACAGCAAGGATTCCAGGCACCGTCAGCCTCGGTTGATCAGATCGGGCACTGCTTCCCTTCTGCCTGACTGGGCTTACTTTTGACACTGTCTTCTTAAACCCTTGGTTGAAGATACACCATTCCTCATTCCTCGAAGAAATTAAACACGGGGTCCCCCACGGGGGGACTGTCCCCTCTGCGGACACACTCAACAGCTGAACGCGGAGCCTGGGACAGGTCCTTGCACACCCACCATCCTAGCAGCGTTATTCACAGCAGCCGGAAGGTGGAAGCAGCCCAGGTGCCAGGAGCAGGCGAGTAGGTCAGCAGCGTGTGGCATCCACACACAATGCGGTATTATCCCGCCGTCAGGGGAAGGACGTCCTGGCACAGGCTGCAACACGAGTGAGCCTGGAGGACGTCGCGCTGAGTGAAATAAAACAATCCTGTGTGGTTCCACTTACACGCGGTTCCTGAAATAGCCCTGCCGAGCGTGAGTCATCGAGGTGTGCCTGCCAGCCGGGGAGCTGACCCAGAACAAACGCCACCGAGCTCCCCTGCTCCCTGCAAAACAGACCGTAATGAATCACCCTGGGTATTGTTTACTGAGCTCCTGCTAGGTGTCTGCACGGCATGGGCTCTCCCTGGGATAGTTCACTCAGCCTCTGGTGAGGAGGACACCCCCTCCCCCGCTTCCCAGAGGTCACGTGACCCCCCAGCCTCAGTCAGTTGGTGGGAAAGCCTCCCCACTGCGGGCCCCTCCTCAGTCTCTAACACGCGGTTTGACCTCTGCCCTTTGGAAGTACTCAAAAGCTGTTCCGAGCCAAGGCAGACGGGTGATCCAGAGTCATGAAAGTGTTATGCGTTCAAAAGCACAACTAAAAAGAGTGAGAGCCGGGACCGGTTTGGCTCAATGGATAAAGCGTCGGCTTGGGGATTGAAAGGTCCCGGGTTCGATTCCGGTCAAGGGCATGTACCTTGGTTGCGGGCATATCCCCAGTAGGGGGTGTGCAAGAGGCAGCTGATCGATGACTCTCTCTCATCGATGTTTCTAACTCTCTATCTCTCTCCCTTCCTCTCTGTACAAAATCAATAAAATATATTTAAAAAAAAATAAATAAATAAAAAATAAAAAATAAAAAGAGTGAGATGTGCCCTGGCCAGCATTTCCCAGGGGTTAGAGCACATGTGTCAAACACAAGGCCCGCGGGCCAAATCCGTCCCGCCAGGCCTTGCAATGTGGCCTGCACCGCGCTGTCATCACTGCACTCCGCTGCGTTTCCATCCCAATGACAGTTTATGACAGTTCAGTAAACCATTCGGCCCGCGATTTAGGCTGGATTTTAGATTTTGGCCCCTTCTCTGATTGAGTTCGACACCCCTAGGTTAGAGCGTCCGCCCATACACCAGAGGGTTGTGGTCTTGATTCCAGTCAAGGACGCGTACTGGGTTGCAGGTTCAATCCCCAGCCCAGTCGGGGTGCATGTGGGAGGCAACCAATCGATGTGTCTCTCTCACATTGATGTTTCACTCTCTCCCACCTCCCCCATACCTTCCACTCTCTCTAAAACTTAAATGGAAAAGATATCCTTAAGTGAGGATTCAGACATGCACACACACACACCACACACACACACCCCAAACCATGGCTCCGGAGCACTGGGTTCCCTGAGGTCTGTCCCGCCCCTGGCTGAGCACTGGGGGGGACACAGAGCTGCCTGCCTGGAAGAAGGCCACCAGCAGGAGGCGGGGCCACCTGAGTGGGGAGCAGTGTGCAGGGCGGGGTGCAGGGGTTTAGCAAAGCCGGGGACGAGGAGGATGGGGTGATGGTGCTGATGGGAGCTCAGAGACGTGTTTGGTGGCCAGAAGGGACAATGGCAGGGGCACGGCTTCCAGGACCGCATGTGAAGGAAGGGGTCTTTCAGGCGGACCTCTTCCAGCCTGAGGGCAGGGCCAGCCAGGAGGGTATTAACTTGTGTCCCCCCCCCAATACCTGCCCATCTCCCGACCTCCAGCGCCCTGAGTGCCACTTGAGTCTCCACAGATGCCATCAGGTTGGGATTGGTGTGTCACCCAGCACGCCTGGCGGCCGTAAGTGAAGGGGAGATGTGACACAGACACACACACAGGGGGGACGACGTGAGGAGACATCCCGGGAGAAGGCGGGTGGAGAGGGGACTGAGGTGCTGAGCCAGCTGTGAGCCAAGGAGCACCAGCGACACAGACACTGGGGGGGAGTCAGGAAAGTTCCCCCAGACCCTTCAGAAGGAGCGCGGCCCTGCCCACTCCTCAGCTTTTATTTCTGGCCCCAGCCCAGGAGAGAAGAACACGTCCATCGGTGAAGCCTCCTGGGGGGTAGCATTGGCTGTGACAGCCGCAGTGCGCCAAGACAAAGGCCATAGCTCACTTCCAATCTCTTGGAGCTGGACACACAAGAGACGTGTCTGTGGTTGAGCCGAGGGATGAGTCTGCCTGAGAGCAGCCCCCCTTCCCTCCACGCGCCCCCTTCCCCCCCGGAGCAGCGGGGCCCTGAGGGGCCCTGTGCAGGCCTGGCTGCAGGAGATCCCCATCCCACGCCCAAAGGAGGCATGCTGCGGTGTGTGAACAGGACAGGAAGTGAGGGGCGGGACCCAGCTTAGGGCAGGAGAAAGCGCCCAAGCTCCTTTGCTGCTTACACGCCAGCATTTGGTTCCCCTGGGGAAGAAGAGGAGAGTGGGAAGAAGGCAGCAGGGAGCGATCGGGGCCAGATGACCAGTCTCCATCCCCCCCTGGCTGTCGCCAGGCCGGCCTGCTGGAACCCTTCGCTTGTTAAGGGGCAGCTGGCTGTGCGGCCATAATTCCACCTGTGCCGACTCAGAAACCCGCCAAAGGCAGGAGGTGACTCTGCCTTCACGGCCGCTGTGCCCAGACGTGAGCTCTGTGACCAGGGCAGGAGCCATGGACATGGCGGCAGGGAGCTCGGCCTCCGGGGTGCGCACACCGGTTTGCCTTTCTCCAATCAGCTCGGCACAGTGCCCGCCAGTGCTTGGCTGAATTCCTCCGGACAGGAGGGAAGGTCACCTTCAGACTGTCATTTCTCCCTTCCTAAATCTAATGCCATAATATCGCTTAAAAAGTCAAATAGTGCTGCAAGGCTTGTGATAAAGCGGTTATCACTGCACCCCTTCCTACCTCCAATTCCCTCTCCCTGCCGCCCCCTCCTTTCAAGTCCTCATTTGTTTTTTATTTGTTTTTATTTTATTTTATTTTTTTAATATTTTTATTGATTTTTTTTACAGAGCGGAAGGTAGAGGGTTAGAGAGTCAGAAACATCGATGAGAGAAACATTGATCAGCTGCCTCCTGCACACCCCCCACTGGGGATGTGCCCGCAACCAAGGTACATGCCCTTGACCGGAATCGAACCTGGGACCCTTCAGTCCTCAGGCCGACACTCTATCCACTGAGCCAAACGGGCCTCGGCACTTATTTTTTTAATCATTACCTCCTTACTTAAACTAATGTAATTATCCTATTGTTTCTGGGTTTGTTTTTGTTGTTGTTTTTTGTTTGTTTTGTGTGTGTGTGTGTGTGTGTGTGTGTGTGTTTTCTTAGCTCCTGTATTCCCACGCCCAGCCTCTTTCAGTCTACCCCCCATTTTCACAACTGACTCGCATCAACTCTTTGGCCAAATCAATGCTTCATGTTGACATCATTATGACTCCTTCAATGTTCCTGCAACTGAGCCACTCAGGGCACTAAGATTATCTTTCCTTTCTTGTGCAACCTTCTGTTTTTTCCTGGAGTCAACAATTGCCTCACTTTTTCATACCCTTCAATTTTTGATATACCACTGAGCAATTCTTCCCCCAATCATCTGACAAAGCTGGAAAATTCATCAAAAGCCGGACACACCAAGTCAGCCTTCATTTTCCCTTGGTTCCGTTGTTGCTTATTTTCCCATGGACAGATTCCGTTCCGGAGCCCTGGGCTCTGTCTGTGTCTGGAGTGGCTGTCTCTGGAGGTGGCTATTGGCCTTGGTACTCCAGTGTCCTTGTGGAGGCCGCCCCTCTACCACTTCCACCTACCGACTCAGTCTTCCCCAGCCCGGGACTCGGGGAAGGAGGGCAGGCCGCAGGTGGGACCACACCCACTGGGAAAGGGCTGCTCTCCCTCAGGGGAGGGACACGGAGCCCCTGGGAACAGGGCCGGCCCTGCCCTCAGAGCCGGATGCCAGCCAGGGACCCCCGTCACCAGCGTGAAGGAACACAGGTTGGTCACTTACTCGTGGGCTAAGTAGCATGTGTCTGCATTATAAGGGCCCCCCTGCAGGAGCTGTGGTGTCATCTCCATGCAGAGTGAGGTGGCAAAGCCAGGATTCCAACATACTCCCTTCGGCCAAGGGCAGAGTCAAGGACCAGGACCAGAGAGGACAGAACCATCCCTCCCAGGGTTTGGACCACTTGCTCAGTGGTATCAGCCATGTTCACATCCCACTTCAATGCCCTTCCAAGCACAGTTAGGGGTGACTCAGCCGCCACGGGAAATGCTCACAGGCGTTCCAGCTGCCAAGGAATGAGTGCTCTTTCCTCACCGGAGTCCTCCAGGGGAGACCCTGCACCTCCCCCACTCTGCACGGAGACAGCCCCGAGGGCTGGGGCTGGCCAGTGCCGCTGCTAAAAATAGTTCCGGCCGGCCCGCAGCCAGAATCAATAGCATCACACTTTCCACACCAGGTGTCAGCACAGGTGGACAATGGACTCATTGACTGCCGTGATCTCCCCACGCAGCCTTCCGAGGGCAGAGGGAAGCTCTCAGCGCTGGCTGAACAAAAAGATAGATACAGAGACAGTAAAGAAACAAACAGACTGTCACATTACAGCGAGGAGGATAGGGAGATCTGGGGGAGATAAGAGATCAACCGAAGGACTCATATGCATGCATATAAGCATAACCAATGGACACAAAACTCTGGGGAGGGAGGGCATGTATGGGAGCGGGGGGGCGGGGATTGGTAAGGTATGTACACATATAATACCATAATAAAAAAATGAGGGGGGGAAAAAAAGAAATACTATGAGCTTCAATATGCTTGATGCATTAAAAAGTACAAGTTGAACACATTATGATAGGTGTGAATAAAGCACACATTGACTATGTATCTTGAAAATTATTTCAAAGATTTGATATTTTGAAAAATAACTATCACTTCTAGCATGGATATAGAACAAACTCATTTGTGTCCTATTACTTGAAATGACTAATTAAAGTGATGTGTAACTGTTGGATAAAAAATAAATAGATAAACAAACAAACAAACAAACAAACCCACCAAAGCCATCCCCAGGAGAGGGTTCTGAGCACACGCTCCGGGAATGGCTGAGGGCTCTCCAGTCCATATCCTCCGCAGTCCTGTGCACCATCTAAACGCTGCAGCTCACAGAACATGTGCGGCCCGCGGCACGTGAGCTTGGCTGCCGGCTGCAGGTTTGCGCTGTGTCTGTCCTCGAAGCCGCCCTTGCCGCTCATCACAGGGGCTGAGCCCTGCGCCTCGCGTCTCCTGGGCAGCCCGTCGGCCGGCTGTGGCCGAGCTGGGACAGGGGAGGCGCTGGCCAGCTGGGGGCAGAGGGAGAAGCTGTCTGGCGGGCCGGCATCTACCTACAGCACTGCGGTCACTGCGCCATGGCCTGGAGCTCCGCCCCCACCCAACAGGCCTCGTTCCGTCTTTTTGGAATGTGTGGGCAGAGGGTATCCTGGCTCTCGGTCCTTGCCAAGACCCTTCCCTTCATCTGGGAGGTGGGTGTCCAGGAGTGGCTGTGAGACTCAGCCCGGCCGATCAGAACTAAGGGTACGGCGCTCAGGGCTTCTGGACAAGGCAGCTTTCTGTGACGAGGAGCTGCGATAGGGAAGTCCCTTGGCCACCTGCCCCTTCTCCCTGCATCGGGTTGTCCTGGAAGAATGTGCTGCCTGCAGCTGTGTTGTCACCGTGGGGGAAGCCACGAAAACCTCACCGACTCCATGCCCTGCCTCCAGACTTTATGAGGAAATGAGAACACTGTTTCAGTCCTGGCCGTCGTGGCTCAGCTGGTTGGAGCATTGTCCTGCACTCCGATAGTGGGGGGTTCAATTCCGATAGTGGGGGGTTCAATTCCCAGCCAGGCACATAGCCAAGCTGCTTGTTCAGTCTCCTTTCGGGATGCATGCTGGAGCAACTGATCAATGTTTCCCTCTCACATTGATGTGTTCTCTCTCTCTCTCTCTCTCTCTCTTTCTCATCAGTTATATATGTGATACTTTTTCAACCTCTGAGAGAAAAAAAATTCTATTTGTGGCCAAAAACATCCTGACCACAGCACTCTGTGACCAGGGCCTTTCTGCTGATGGCAGAGGGCCCGGAGGCCAGACTGTGTGCTCTCGCCCTCTGCTTTAGTCATTCTGGTAGGATTCGGCTCTGGGACCCGACCTGACACCTGCAGACCGAGCTGCTATAAACGAAAACTTTGCCCCTTGAGATGTCCTCATCACCCCGTTCCCGGGGCCATAACCTTCTGTTTATGAAACGAGTCCTGGTTTCCACAGAGACCAGGACACCTGCAGTGGAGGCGGAGCTTTCTGTGGGGTTCAAGGTTCGGTCCTGGGGGTAGGGGGTGGGGAGGCAGACTCACAGGGCCTTCTCTTTAATGGCCTAATTGTTATCATTCACACACAGCAGTCCAGTCAGTAACTTTTTTCTTAAATTTTATTGTTTAAAGTATTACAAATAGTAGTACATATGTCTCCTTCCACCCTCCCTCCAACTTCTTGTGTCCATCGGTTATGCTCAGCACACCTAGCCTCCTCTACTCCCTAACCCCCCCCCCCCCCCCCCTGCACAAGTCCTAACACACACACACACACACACACACACCCAGTGCCCTGCGTCCATTGGTTATGCTTATATGGCTGCATACTTTTCACCTAATGGCTGGGAGACGGGCCTGCCTGGGGCTACCTTCCTTATCTCCCAGGTTTTCCCTGGCCCCTGGGTGTGCCTCAGCCTGCACACCTGGCTGGGAGGCCCCAGGGGAGAGGCGAGGCACACACAGCACTCTGGGAGCACAAGGTGGTACTTAGCTCCCCCACCCCATGCGATTGGACCTGGGCAGCGGGGCCAGAGGTGCACAAAACAAGGTCCATTTCTAGAACTCTCCGACCTGCTGACTCCATGCAACGCAGCAGGCCGTTGGGCGGGAACGCCCAGGAGGCACCCCCAGGAGGCACTGTCTCCCCCTCCTCAGAGGCAGAGCTCTCGTCACCGATCCTGGATGGACCATGGAGCCTAGACTGGGCTTCAGCAGCCACTCGTCCTGACGCTCAACACGGATCCATCGAGCGTCTTCCATGTGCCATTTCCCTGCTCCCACGTGGTGGGCAGAACAGGGGCCCCAGGGATGGTGACCCCTCAACACTGGGAACTTGTGTGTTACTTTACATGGTTCGGTGAAGGCTCTTGAGCTGGCAAGATTATCCTTTGCTATCCCCGTGGGGCTGATGTCCTCACAGGGTCCTTATTAGAAAGAGGGAGGGAGTCAGAGAAGGAGAGAGGTGACCACATGAAAGCAGAGGTCAAAATGATGCAATTGTCGAAACCGGTTTGGCTCAGTGGATAGAGCGTCGGCCTGCAGACTGAAGGGTCCTGGGTTCGATACCAGTCAACAGCATGTACTTTGGTTGCAGGCACATCCCCAGTAGGGGGTGTGCAGGAGGCGGCTGATCCATGTTTCTAGCTCTCTGTCCCTCTCCCTTCCTCTCTGTAAAAAAATCAATAAAATATATTTTAAAGAAAGCAATGATGCCATTGCTGGCTTTGAAGATGGAGGAAGGGGCCGAAAGCCAAGGAATGTGCGAGGCCCCTGAAGCTGGGAAACGCAAGGAAAGAATTCATCCTTAGACTCCGGGGGAACCAGCCGCGCTGGCACCCTGGATCCACCCCGGCGAGGCCATTTCAGACTCTGAGCAGCCCTACGAGGTGATGAATGCCTCTGCTCATGCGCGGGAAGAAGCCAAGGCCCAGCGCCCAGCCCTCCCCTGCTCTCCAGCAAACACGGACGGATGCCCACCTCCTCCTGATCCCCCGGGAGTGGCGGCATTGGCTCAGCTCAGGAACAAGGTCAGGGCACATCGGGGCCTCCAGCAGGCCCGGGAGCTCCCATCCAGGGCGGTGGGACACAGGCCGCCCTTCCCCCGGGCGGAAGGTGGAGGGAGAGGCAGCTGCAAAGGCAGAAGGAGGCCACCTGCAAGGTGGAGGCCTCCAGGCCCAGGAAGGCCGCGCTCGGGTCGGCCGGGGTGACGGTTTCCGGTGGCAGGTCCCAACAGGCTGCCACTGGCTTTGATGAATGAAGGAAAAATGTGCCCGGAGAAGTAGAAGCGGTCTGGTGACGAGGCAGCCTCAGCACGGCTGCGTTCACTCCGTCCCTCCCAGTGTCTCCTTTCCGGAGCAGGAGCCCGGCCAGCACCCAAGGGGCCCCACCCAACCCTGTGTCCCGGGGAAGCTGGTCCTCTGAGCTTACCTGGACGCTACGTGGGTCAATGGCACTGACCCCAACAGCAAGTGGAGTTCAAGGGGAGCCTGGGGGGGGGGGGTAACTTAGTGACCCTGGGGGTCCCCAGCACCCATGGCCTTTGGTCAGGGAAGGGCAAGGCGGTGGTTAATTGTGTGTCAGCTCTGCCAGCCTCAGCACCCAGACCTTCGTCAGACCCTATTCTTTTATTTCTTTCTTTCTTTTTTAAATATATTTTATTGATTTTTTACAGAGAGGAAGGGAGAGAGATAGAGAGCTAGAAACATCGATGGGAGAGAAACATTGACCAGCTGCCTCTTGCACACCCCCTACCAGGGATGTGCCCGCAACCAACGTACATGCCCCTGACTGGAATCGAACCTGGGACCCTTTAGTCCGCAGACCGACGCTCTACCACTGAGCCAAACCGGTTTCGGCTGTCAGACCCTATTCTGATGTTCTATGTGGGTGCTTGGGATGAGATCAACTCTTAAAACATCGGACTCCAAGTAAAGCAGTTCCTTTGATCAAGTCAGGATGCCCGAAAATGGATGAAGTCCAAAGTTTTATGAACTATAAAAAGTACCGGTGGTATACACTGAGTGGCCAGATGATGATGATGATCTCTGAACGCATAATAATCGGTGTATTTGTGTCTCCAGTGGGTTCCAAAAGCATTCTAGACTTTTGCTGGAGGTCAACCACCTATTTGCCCTGAGCTTTCTATCAGCCAGTGCCAAGGGGAAAACGGATCAGGTGCATGATTTATAGTATCTTTGATATCAAATACATGAGATATTCAAGAGAAGTACACTGAGTGGCCCGATTATTATGTGTCCAGAGATCATATAATCTGGTCACTCGATGTATACCCCAAAGATGTGCACCCAGGGGTTGGCCTAAGTACATGGACCCCATGCTCATAGCGGCACCAGCCGCAACAGCCCAGAGGGAAAGCAATCCAAGGGCCATCACTGCACGGATGGACACACAAAGTGTGGTCCAGGCAGCACGGGTGCCTCCTACAGCGTGGGAGAACCTGTGTGTCGCTGTGCTCAGTGAAAGACGACACACACAAACGGTCACCCACTGTATGGCTTCATTTCCAGGGAATGCCAGGGCAGGCACATCCATGAGGCCGACTGGTTGCAGCGTGAGGGGTTGGGGGACGGAGGGTGGGCAGTGGAAATGCTGTGGAATGAGATAGAGGTGGTCGCACTGCTTTGCAAATGCACTCAGTGCTCTGGCTGTGCTCTCACAATGGTTTATTTCATATGGTGTGCGTTTCTCCTCAGTACGTGTTTGTTTGTTTTTTTGTGTGTGTTTTTTTTTCATTGATTCCCCAACAGAGGCAAGTCCTACGGCTGCCAGGACCTGAGGGAACACAGCAAACAGCTGCTTGTTCACTCTCACAGTCCCACCGACAAAAGGGGGCAGGGGTAAGTGGTGTAGAGGCCCTTCTAGGAAAGCACAAGGACATCCTTTAAATTGTCAGCTGAGCCCGAGGCACTGGCAGAGTCCGTGTCCCGGTTACACGCCCCCAAGAAGGCTGGGGGTGTTATTCAATTTCTGACTTACCTTTGTCCAGGTGTCAGCAGGGGCGGGTCTAGATATGTAAATCCAGGGATGCTAGGGCCTAGTTAAGAATGCAAATAAGCTCCTTTGACCCTATAAATAAACCTGCTGCATGGTTTGGGGGCTCGCTGCCTCTCCATCAGAGAGAATGGCGCCCACCTAGCGCCCAGCTGGATGAATCTATTTCTGCTCTTTCTCTCTTTCTTCCTTTAATTTCTTAATCCCCAGCTCCTCCACTCAGCAACCTGACTGTTTCCTTTTCCGTGATGGAGATGGATGAAGAAAATAGAGAAACAGCCCCCCGCAAAGCGGCTCACCCTGGGACACCAGCCCACAGGCTCCCACTTTGCACACTGAGTTTTCCTTGTGTTTTGATTTGCCAGTGTTTTGTTTTTTTAAATATTTTTATTGGGTTTTTAGAGAGAGGAAGGGAGAGGGAGAGAAACATCTGTGTGAAAGCAATCCCTCAATTGGCTGCCTCCTGCACACCCTCTCCGGGGGGTTGAGCCCCAGCCCTGGGCATGTGCCCTGACCAGGAATTGAACGAGCAACATCTCAGTGTACGGGATGTCACCCAACCAACCGAGCCACACCAGCCAGAGCTTGCCAGTTACTCCTGTGGATAAACTCATGGAACACAGCTATGTGGTTCAAAGGAGTCAGACTAAAGCATTCATTCATTCATTCACTCATTCATTCATTCATCTCCTCAGTATTTTGAATGATGTTTATTGCACAGGGCCATGTTCCCGCCAAGCATGTTGGTCATTTCCTGTCCTCTTGTTTATAGAGGACAGTGCCCCCAGGTCCACTGCCTTCTCTGCCCCTCTGTGAAGGATGATGGGTGATAGAGGGAACCAGCCTCAAGGAGAGTGAAAGGGAGAAGGCCCAGAGGCCCCAGCCTGGAAAGTCAGGGCTCACGTGGCCCCTGGGTGTCAGACAGTCCTGGGAGGATGTGCAAACAGGCAGACCTGAGGCTCAGATCTCTATCATGATAAAGGCCCCATGGCAGGAAATGGGAGGTGTGGCCCGTTCACCTTGGCAGGTGGGGCACCACCCACCAGGCCAGACCTCAGGCGGCATTGTCAGAGGTGGGGCCCATCGCCGCCCACCGCCCAGCACGGCCACCAGAAACAGCCAGGTTTGCCTGGTTACATGGGGGCAGCTGGAGGGAACTGGTCAGGGCCTCAGAGAGAGAGGTCAGGATGCAAGCCTCCTGCGGTCAGAGGCGGAGGCCTGTGCCTCTTCCTTGGAAGGCTAATCCGGAGTCTGGGTGGAGGGCAGCGAGCAGGAGGAACAAGCTCATTAGGGAGGCCCCACCCGGTTACTCAGGGCCAAGCAAACATTGATTATTCCCACTCGGGGCTAAAGGAAGGAGAAGCAACGTTCCCTGGGTACGCTGCCTTCCCAAGAAGCCACCATGGGCCTCGGATGTCGATCGGCGTGGAGAGAGAAGGTGGTGTGGAGTCACTCCTAAGCCAGCCCTTCTATTCTACACCAACGAAGCAGGTCTTTGGGGTCCGGGAAGCTGTGTATCAAGTTCTCAGCACCCGGCCCAGTCACCTGCCATAGAATGGTGAGCTGATGTTGAAACTGAAGGCAGCTGCCCTAAAAGGCCAAGGCAGTGCCCCCTGATTCTTAAAGCTTGGGATCCGTCAGAGCAAAGGGTCTCCCGCCATCACACCCTCCCTGTCCCTCCTTTTGCATCCCGTCAGCTGCCAAACAAGTGTCGGCAGCATTTTCAGTCTCTCTTGCAGGAATGTGCTTGCTGTTTAGTTACATCGGCGAGGACACGCCGTGTAAAAAGACAAAAAAAAATCAAGAAAACAGACCTGGTTGCCCACCGCCCTCATCCAGCTCCCACCCCGCAGGGCAGCGGCACTCAGAACTGGCAGCCCTGGCCCCTGGTGTCCACCCAGCACGTGCCTGCACCGTGGCCGGCCTGCGGCAGGTATTGCGTTCCGGCAGCGGAAGGTGGAGATGGAGGTCTTTCACCATGACCGCACCCATGCCCACAGCCACCAGCAGGGTTATGCCATCGTTGACAACGAAATAAAAATTCACTATTTATCATCGACATCACTGACTAGGTCAGCATGATCAGACCCTCCCCGTGCCTGTGTGCACAGAAAACTTTCCTTTATGACACAGCTAGAAATGTCACGTAAAGCGTGAGAATTCTTTTATGTGGCTAGCTAAACACACCAGGAAGGGTGGGAAGAAAATCATCTCCAGGGGCCACCCAAACCGGTTTGGCTCAGTGGATAGAGCGTCAGCCTGTGGACTAAAGGGTCCCGGGTTCGATTCTGGTCAAGGGCACGTACCTTGGTTGTGGGCACATCCCCAGTGGGGGGTGTGCAGGAGTCAGCTGATGGATGTTTCTCTCTTATCAATGTTTCTAACTATCTATCCCTCTCCCTTCCTCTGTAAAAAAAAAAAAAAAATCAATAAAATATATATTTAAAAAAAGATCAAATGAGAATATACACGAGAGTACTTTAAAATAAATAAATAAATAAATAAATAAATAAATAAATAAATAATAAAGAAAGAAAGAAAGAAATCTCCAGGGGCCAACGGAGAAGAGGGAAAGGAAGACCAGCCTTCAGACCGTGAGGTCTCTGCACTGGTCCCTACCAGCGGAGCTTGGGTTGAATGTCCCGGGGCAGGACATAAGGCTGTAGCTATGTGACACCCCTGAAGGGTCCCCAGAGGGAATATAGCCACCTACCAGCAAAAAAGAGAAGTCCCACAATGCTGTCTCTCTCAGCCTGAGCCATGGCTGGGGAAAAAGAAAAAAGAAACAACACAAAAAACTTTGAGGAGTTGGGATTATAATGGATACCACCTACTTAGTCTGTAGTCCAGCACCACACAACCCAGAAACCAGCATGAAAGTGTGGCAGGCTGGCAATGCAGCCGAGAATCTTCCAAACCCAGACTCTCACGGTAGAGGCATATCCTCAGCCCAGACATGAAAGATTCCCACAGGTAGAATCCTGCTGGAAATGAGCTCGCAATCCAAAACTATAGAACACAAGGAAACAATCCCCCAGCAGACCCAATAAACAGAGAAACGAGGCCCCAAAGAACCTCAGGCATCAGCACTACTAGGTTATGGCTTAAACAGGCATGTCTAAAATTATTATAGACTAGGAGCCCAATGCACAAATATTCGTGCAAGAACGGGCCTTCCTTTTTTCCCTGGCTTGCCATCTCTGTTGGGAAAATTTGCATACTCACTCCTGATTGGCTGGTGGTTGTCACAAAGGTACTGTCAATTTGCTCAATTTGCATCTTTTTCTTTTATTAGTGTAGATGTAAAACCAGGAATTGAACACAGACACTGCTGGGGGCAAATGGGCCGATGCAGAAGCAATGAAGCGCAGACTTTACAAATAAAAACAATGGCGAGTGAAGTACCAATCTGGACGGTACATTATGTGAATGAAATTAGAAGCAGCCTTGATGTTCCACAGTCAGCTCCATTCAGCAACCAGAAGACATAGCTCCTGTTGCAAGTCAGCTATGCAGGAAGTAGCCCGGGAAGGTAAAAAGATGGGAATCTACAGAAAGCTGAGAACTGAAAGAGAAGATGAAAGGAGTTCTAGAGAGAAAAATCACTTTCTCTGAGTGCTGATGGCGTCACTCTCCGGTCTTCCAGCTTCTCTTCGGCTGTGCTGAGTCTGAGGCCTCAGAGTGTCCCCCTCTACCCCCTGAGGCTCTAAGGTCACCTCTCCATACCCGTTCTGATGTTCCAGGGCCGCATCTCTGTCCCAGGCCTGACATCTGGGGCACCGTCCTCCCATCATCGCACACAGCTGAGACTGGTGTCCTTTCGTTTGAGGATGCCTTCTTTCTCTGTTCCCGGAACTCCCAGCATTGGGATTGGGCCTCCTGGAATGATTCTGACCTTCTTCCCATCTTTCAAAAGTTTTATTTCTCTTATATTAATATTTTTTTTCAATTTCTATTCTCTAAATGTTAAACACACACACACACACACACACACACACACACACACGTGTTCCCATTTATTTAAAATCTCCTTTTGTTTTCTGAAATAATTGCCAATTTTTAAATTTCCTCCTGACCATACGCATACTTTGCTTTCTCTGATTTGTTTCCTCTGCTCATTGGGTTGGTTGGGTTCAGGGTCTTGGTCTTTCACGGGAGGGGCCTTCTCCGTGTCTAGTGGGCTCACTGTTCATTTTCTAGCCACGCGTTAGCAGCAGACGTTTGGAAATCCCGTGTGCATGGGTGAGGCTCATCAACGGGTGTTACTGCAGGATGCTGGGGGCGGGACCTGTAAGTGTCGGGGCTGCAGGCGTCTTCCTACTTGGAGGTGCTGGTTGCTGAGAGAAGGGAGAGAGGCTGCAGGGGGATAGGCAGGTGGCTCAGTTCTCACCTTCAAGTACATGGAATCACCCTAATTCCTCCTCCTGAGCTCCTTCTCCACCCCATGCCTGCAGTCATCAAGCCCAGGCACAGCCGATTCAAACCTGACCTGCTCTGATGGGGCGGGGGCAGGGCGCGGGAGGCAGCTGGGCAGCGGGGGAGGCCTGGTCTCCCTGTTTCTGGTGGAGATGGTCAGCGGTCCCATTTCTCTCCCATCTTCTCTTCTCCCTTCAAAGTCTGGTGCCTTCACCCCAAAGAGCCACATCATTATTGTCAGACTCAGCCATCATACATTGTACATACAGCCATCATACATCATACATGATAGAGCCATCATACATTCCTCTATCAAATGGCCATCCATGTTCCAAGTGCTTGCTCTCAGGTTCTGTGCTTCTCTCATTGGGGACCAGAGACAAAGAGTTCACCCACCACGTGGCCGCACACGTCTCTCCACGTATGTGTCAGCCAGGCCCGGCTGGCCCGTGGGTGACAACTTCCAGAAACTGTCCAACAAGCGGAGAGCCGCCTCAGCACGTGGGCCAGGTGACCTCCTCACAACATGTGAGACCCGGGCCAGATGGCACCTGGGTCACAGGGTGAAGGGAGCCCCGGACGCCCACCTCTGCCGTGACTGTGAGGGGTGTTTGCAAGTCCCTCCTTGGGCCACGTCCTCTGTGCCCGCCCTCTCTCCTCCCTCCCCAGACCCTCCTTCAGGACGGAGGCCTTTGCTCCTCTATGGACCTTCCCGTCCGCCCTGGGAAGACCAGCTGGGACCACGCCTCCTGGATGGGCACCTCGTGTTGGGCACGCCACCAACACGGGGTCCTCTGGTGCCATCCAACATCATTTGTCTCTCCCCTCCCCTACCCCCCAAAGGCCACAATGGGGTCTCAGTTGCTCTGTGCCCCTCTCCGTGCCCCCAGGGCGGCCCTCCCGTGGCCAGTCTTGGGCTGTGTCCTGGGAGGCACAGGAGAGGAAGAGGCAGGAGAAGCCTCCTTCCGGGCAGCAGGCGGGCCTCCATCCATCCCCAGACAGCCACTGTGTGGCTCATTCCCCTCAGCCTTTTAGGAAAGACGGTGGGACAGAGGCAGTCTGTGCCACCTGGGAGGAGGCAGCTGCCGCCCCCGGTCAGCTTTCTCCAGAGCCAGGCCACCTCGCCCGGGTCTTGTTTTTCCGGTGGCACCGCTGGATCCAGGCAGTGACTCAAGCAGGCAAGACTCCGCAGGGAGACCGAATTCTTTGTAGTTGCCACAGAGGGTCGGAGGCTTGTGGAAACCTCCAGGCTCCGTTCCGAGCAACAGCCAACCCCGATGTTGTTATAGGAAAAGGAGGTCCCCCAGCACCCCGGGCCCCGGGCAGCACCACTCCTGGGAGCGTCTTACCGAAGAGCTCCACGCCCTGGGTCCTCAGCCTCGGCCCACGCACAGTCCCGCGTGGGGAGGAGCGGCCGAGGTCCCCAGCCTGCGGGCTGCTCACCTCCTGCTGCAGAGTTCCGTGCTGAATCCAGCGCCCGAGCACATTCTTTAAGCACTAAGCTTGCTTCTTTCAGTGCAAACATCTGAACTAAAGATTCTAGCACTTTCCATGAGCCAGGGAGACCACGCCCTCTTCGCTGGCCTCTTTCTTCATCCCAGTTACCTGGGCAGCTCCAGAACCTTCCCCGCCTGCAGTCAGTTGAGTGGCCACCCAGCAAGGGGACTGTTCGGCGAGCGTTTTCCCAGGATCAGTGCTTCATCCCCTCCATTGGTGGGCGCTGTCTTAGGTCCCTCGTGGCTTAGGAACACACAGGTGCCCCCGCTCTTCCTGGTAGACACCCTGTCTCTGTGGGAACCCTGGCTCTGTGCCTCCTCTTCCAGGGGTCACTCAGTGACGGGACATGACTCGCTTCCTTGCTCCAGAGCTGGTCTGGGGCTTCCCTAGCCCTGGAGCAGGGCTCTCCCCGTGCTGCTGCCTGTAGCAGAGGCCTCCGGAGTCTCTCTCTGACCCGCCACTGTGGCTTCAAAGCCACTGGATGTCTCCAGGCTGGGCTGACAGGTGGTCCTTCCAGACACCACGCCCTTCTCCCAGGGCCCGAGAGGAGAAAAGGTGGACATGTGGTCCACACACAACTCCAGTCGCTTCCGTTGTCCCAGCTCCCCGGTGGGCTCTCCGTGTGAGAACAGCCGTGGCTCTTACCTCCCCCGCTCCATCCTCCGCTCCTCCCCCTTTCCAGGAGGAGCATCCTGATGCTCCTTTAGGAACCACCACCTCCACTTCCAGGGTGAATCCACTGGCCTCCCCAGCCTGGTCGACCAGGACATTCTCCTCCCACAGCTGGGCTGACAGGCAACCCTCCTGCCTCCATTCAGAGCCGCCATGAATCAGGAAATGCATTGTTACCTAAAGCACCTTCAGGAGCGAAACCACGGTGCCCATTTCGATGGGAAGAAGCCATGACTCAGCTCTAAGACCACAGGAAGGAAAAAGAGCCTAAGGATTTATGAATTATATCTAATTTGGGGTTTCGGAAAGGGGGGGGAGCGCTCTTCCCACGTGACCCTCCCGCGGAGGCTAGTTAAGTTGGGAGATGTCAAGGCCATTGTCCAAGGGGTCTGTCCATGAGTGAAGCCATCACCGAGGACGGATGATGTGTGAGCGCCTAGACCTAGCCGTTCCTGACACCGTCCCTTTTTCTGGGCCACGGGGCCTACAGCAGTGACTAGTGTCCCTGCATGGGACAGGCTGCTCATCTAGCTCCCTCCTCGCTCAGTCACCGATGCCACTGCCCCCGGCCACACGTTGGTGCGCAGACACAGCAGGGAGAGGAAAAGTCCCGGATGAGGGACTGAGGCCTCCAGAAGCAGCCACCACGACGGGAACTCAGGACCAAGGCCTCTCTCCTCTGAATGGCAACTCGGAAATGCCTGCTCCCTCGGCTGCGGTGCCAGCAGGCCGCCTTGGCAGCACCGCCCACCACACCCACGCTGCTGAAGGAAGGAGCTCATGCTTGGCACCGCGAAATGCCAGTGGCAGACAAAGGCCCAGAGAACCGGAACCGGGTTCAGTGACCTGGAAGAAGATGGCAGCTCTTGGCTCGTCGGCGGGGAGAGGAGCGGCCTCGTGGTGAACCCGCTGTCTGCGAGGAAGCCTGGAGTACATGCCCGCATGCTGCCCATCGTCACGGCGAGAGCCAGGAGGCTGCCCTCTGCGCCACGGGGACTTCGGAACATGCTGCACCCAAACCCTACGCTGGGCAGCACCCGGAGCCGTGCAACCCTGGCGGTGGGTGCACATTGTTCCCAGGGCCTCTGCGTCCAGGCCCCCCAGCAGACAGGCCTAGGAAGCGTATAACCCAGAGGGTGGACATGCCCACCTTCCATTAAGGACACAGCTTCGTACCAATGCCTTCTGTCACAGACTCACTCCCCAGGGCGATGCCAGCTGATCCATACTGTGTCCACTTCCTCTGCCAGGAGGTTGGTCCCCATCACCCCCACGTGTGCACAACGGATCCACCCCCGTGTGAACGAGGAACCCCCTGCCCCACGGGTGGCCTCAGCCAGCATCCCTCACACACCTGCGCCAGCCTGGTGCCTGGCTCTGTGCCAGGTGAGTTCCCTGGCCTGTGAAAGGACACAGGTTAGCTTTTCCTTCCTTTTAAATAAAAGCCTTTTGTGCCAGGAATCAAGACCTACGGCCCTTTTCTCACTGAAGCTCTGCCCTTCGGCTGAAAGTCTCCCCTTCTCATTGGGCCCCTCCATCATTTCCCTGTCTGCCTTAGAGAGCAATAGGCTAGCACCAGGATGGTTTTTCTTCACTCCCCAGAAAACCTGCATTTCCTCTTTTCCCACTGGCCCCTGTGCCACGCTTTCTCGCTCAAGGGCACCTTCTGGCTTAAGGACCTTCCACTTCAGGTCCAAACTGTCTCTTTCTCCCTGGGAGGAGGTAAAAGTGAGGCTTACACTTGATGTGCTGTCAGGAATCTCAGCCTCTGTCCCTCCCTCTTCTTCCTCATGACCCTGCCTTTTTAAGGACGTGCTGGCAGAACTTCCTGGGAGGGCTAAGGGTGTGAGGCCCTCCCTCCACCCCCTTCTTGCTCTGGGGCCACAGGGCAACATGGGAGGGGACTCACACTCTCCTCCCGTGAAGCGCTATAAAACCAGGCACATAAAACAAACAACTTTGAAGGGGAGAAGGGAGAGCTGAGTTTTTAATGCCTGTGGTATTTCTGCCCAAAGTACGTTAACCTAAACCAATTCTTGGGTGGAATTAAGACACATCTCAAGGGCACGCTGCAAAATAACTGCCAGCACGTCCTTAAATGAGGCAAGGTCATGAAGGAGAAGATGGAGGGACAGAGGCCGAGACGCCTCACCACTGCGCACAGTAGGTCCTGGACCAGGCAGGGGGACAGGAAGTCAGTTGTTACTGCTGCTGGTGGTTTTTCCCCATAAAGGACATTTTGGACAGTAAAACTTAAAATGGATTTGTGGATCCGATGGTACCTCTGTTAATTTCCTGATTCTGATGGGGGCACTATGGCTATACAGTAGAACGTCCTTGTTTTAGGAAATACATACACGTGTTTGCGGTCACGGGCACAGTGTCTACAATCTAAGCAGATGGGTGGACTGGTAGGTGGGTGGGTGGATGGATGGACAGACGGAGCAGATGAGCTGAAATGTACAGGGATGGAGAATCTAGGTGAAGAGTACAACCGCGTTCCAGTCTCCTACCTTTCCTATACTTAAAATTTATTTCAGGACGTCAAGTGGACAAATGGAAACGGATCTAAACGCTGGAAAGGAGATACACACGTTGGTGTTGGCGATCAAGACCAGGTCATCTGCTGCCGGTTCACACACAGCTGGCAGGGCCCAGCTCGGAGGAGGGAGCCTGGTCCCCTCCCCCTCCTTCGTCCTGCGTGTCCCTGCCTAATTCAGTGCCTGCCCCCTCCCCACCTCCCCCTCCACCCTCCCTCCCCCGCCCCACACCCATGACCGCCTCAACCTCTGGTTTTCAGAAACCAGACTATTCCAGCTTGTGCATAAGAGAAAGCAGCCTCGCCGACTTCAACAAGAGCAGAAAAGAACACAGCTTTATTTACATCAGCAGGACAGCAGCGCACACAGTACAGTAAAAGCACGAGGCCTATTAAAACATAGCCAGCTGGCAGCCGTCTGGGTAGTCCCTGTCACAGAAAGGAAATACCCAGCCCACAGACTCACATTAACATACACGGTATATTAACATCAATCTCTGATTCATACACCACAGGCACGTTCGCACACAGGACCACCTCCTGCAGCAAATTCACTCTAATAACAGTCCTGGGGAGGGGGCACCACGGGGCACACACAGGGCAGTGACTGAGAGGGCCAGATCACCTCATCTTTTACAGCCATGAGCGCCCGGGGATCTCTCGGGGCCGCCCTGGGGGCTCCACAGCTCAGAGGTTGGTAAAGGGTCCGAAGGCCCCTCTGAGACCCCCAAACAGCAGCGCTCCTCTCAGACGGCCTCCTGACCGGACACCGGAGCTGGAACGGGGCCAATGGGCTCGTGGTCCATCCAACCAGGTAATACTGCTTAGAGCCCGAAACTGAGGTTAGTTGCAGTGAGTTTGTAAATGACTCTTGCATCGGTGGCTCTAGAGTTCAAAACACATCATATGCAACAGGAAATGCATGAGAGCAGTCAGCTGCTGGGAGGCCCGTGGCCGCCACGAGGCCGGCAGAGAGCATGCTGGGCCCGGCAGAGCGGGCACGCCACGGCGCCGTGTGACACCCACCTTACCGCTTCCAACGCACTGCTCACAGACCGGACCCCCGAAGGACATGAGCGTTTTTTCCAAAGGTTTAAAGCCACGGTCGACACTGTGGTCACCTAGAGACGGTGTCGATGTCCCATAACACGAGGGCTCCTCGGAAACCTTCCGTGTTCATCTTGCCGCTGCAGATGAAGACGGAAGACACGGCTCCTCCCTCCCCTGGGCCCGAGGCGGGCCGGCTCCAGGAACCGACCGCGGGAGCAGGAGTTACAGCGAAATGATTCCAACCCATCGTCCCTCTGACGCCGGCACACGACGGGCGGACGGATCAGCACCTTCTAACGCCTCCATCGGGAGGGGAACCCGCCCACACCGACTCGGGCACGAATCAAGAGTCAGCCGCTCCTCGACGGCCTGTTCGGTCCAAGTGCCGCTAGCCCGTCAGCGAGGTGAGGGCTGCGGACCGGCACGGCATGGGCCTGTCCCGGCCACGGAGCACGCCAACGGGACGGAACCCCGCCCGGCCCGGGCTCCGGGGCCGGCGCCCTAGGTCTTGCTCCGGCGGAGCAGCGTGGCGGCGGGGCTGTGGCCGCCCTGGAACTTGAGGCTCTGCAGGTTGACGTGCGCCCCGTGCTTGAGCAGCGTCTCCACCGTCTTGGCGTGCCGGCCGCGGGCGGCCAGGTGCAGCGCGCTGAGCCCCTGCTCGTCGGGCAGGTTGAGCACGTCGGCGCTGACCAGCTCCTCCACCACCTCCGAGTGCCCGCCGGCCGCCGCCAGGTGCAGCGCCGTCTGGTTCCGGGGCCCCCGCGCCAGCACGTTGGCCTTCTCCTCCACCAGCAGCTTCACGGTGGCCAGGTGGCCGTTCCGGGCGGCCAGGTGCAGGGCGGTGCAGCCCTCCGCCGTCACCGCCTCCCGGCTGGCCCCCCGGTGCAGGAGCAGCCGGGCGGTGCTTGTGTGCCCGGTCTCGGCGGCCACGTGCAGGGGCGTCTGCTCCAGCTGGCTGCAGAGGTGGACGTCGGAGCGCAGGTCGATGAGGATGCGGGCCACGCGGTAGTGCCCGCGCTGGGCGGCCAGGTGCAGCGGTGTCCTGCCGTCCAGCGTCTGGGCGTTGACGCTCACGCCCGGCTGCTTGGCCAGCAGCTTGACGATGGGCAGGTGGCCCTGCCAGGCGGCGTAGTGCAGCGGCAGCCAGGCGTCCTTCCCCTGCAGGCCCACGTCCACGCCCCGGCGCAGCAGGATGCGCACCACGCTCTCCTGGCCGTGCTGGCAGGCCACGTGCATGGGCGTGCGGCCCTCACAGTCCGCCTCGTTGATGGAGGCGTGCTTCTCCAGCAGCAGCCGCGTGCTGCCCTCGTCCCCGTTCTGGGCCGCGAAGTGCAGGGCCGTCCACTGGTCCTCATCCGCGGCGTTGACGCTGATCTTGCGGGCCAGCAGGAGCTCCACGACGCCGCGCACCCGCTTCTCCACGGCAAGGTGCAGTGGCGTGGAGCCCTTCCGGTTGGTCAGGTTGGGGTTGGCGTTGTTGAGCAGCAGCCACTTGACGCACTCCTCCTGCCCGGCCTCCACGGCCACGTGCAGCAGGCTGGCGCCGCCCTCCAGCACCAGGTCCACGTCCTGCGGCTGCAGGATCTTCATCAGCCGGCTGGTGTCCCCGCTCACGATGGCCTCCACCAGCTTCCTCTTCTGGACGTCGGTTGTGCCGAGATCTGCGGGGAGAGCGGGGCCGGGGTCAGACGGGGCCGCCGCCCGAGGGCTTCCTTCTCGAAGCCAGGCCGGGGTCCTGACGCTGCCCACTCCTCCCCACGGCCTCCGGGCCGCTTGTTACCGGAAACTGCTTAGGTGTCGTGTTGTCCCTGCCGGCTTAATGTTAGATCTAGTGGGCAGACCCCGCGCAGGCCAATGAAAGACCCCAAGGAACTCGTGTCCATTTGCAAAATAAAAATCCTTCTAGCCATGCTGCTTAGACAAAGGATGCAAAACTCGGGCCCTTGCTGGCTGTCAGAAATGGCAGTGATTGCTAATGGGAGGGAGCGAGGGAGGGAGAGAGGGAGGGAAGAAAGGAGGCTGGGAACAGTGAGGGAGGAACACACCAGCCTCGACACCCACAAACCAGCACCTGGGGCAGGGGCAGGGGCAGGGGCAGGGAAAAGCGCCTTCTAAACAAAAACCCATCAAAATTCACATCAAAGGTAAGATGAGCTGAGACGCGCCCCTCCAACAGGCAGGTGTTATAACCTCCAAGGATAACTCCTCATTACAATGTGTGGCCACAGTGACTGGGAGCCCGTGAACAAGAATATGGGGGTGTTCACCCAGCACCAGGAACGGGGGCTTAGGACTGGCCTCCACAAGAGAGACCCAGCGTGTGGGGTTCGATTTGTCTGCTGGTCCCGCTGGATGCAACTCGGGGGTTTCCATGTGGAAACCTGAGGTCCGCCCCTGCACCGTGCCGCCCAGGTAAGACCTCCTGCACAGCCAGGCGTGTGGCCCATCAAAAACACTAAGGGCACCAGCTGGGCCAGCACCCGCTCTGGGTTAGGGCTCAGTGAGCCAACCATGCCACGGACACCCAGAACCGATCGGTGGCGGATAGAGAAAAGGAATCACTGTCAAGAATCAGCACGCCTCGTCCTTGTTGCTGTCCAGGGACATCCCCACACCCAGCCCACCGCCAGCCCCCTGATCACGCTCACCATCCCCCAGGGCTCAGGGCCCCACTCACCGCCCGTGGAAGGCTCCCGCTCGAAGGACAGGGACAAGGACCCTCGGGAGGAGAAGGCGGAGTCCACCGAGGACACGCCGGACAGCCGCTTGCCGCTGTTGGCCGAGGGCAGCTTGGACTCGGAGGAGCTGCGGCTGAGCTCGTCCGGGCCCTCGAGCGTCTGCGAGATGCCGGAGTCCAGCTGGGACAGCAGCTCCGAGAGGCTGTAGTCCTTGTCGAAGGCGGGCGCCGAGGCTCGCTTGAGCGGCGTGGACACGGGCGCCTGCGAGGAGGAGCACAGGGGGTGAGGCTCCGCCCGCCACGCCAGGGGGAGGCAGGGGCAGGGAGGGGAAACGCGGTCCTGGTTTGTCACGCGGGGAACGTGACTCCCGCTGTCACACGCATGGCACCGCACTGGCCACTGGGTGGGAAGAGCTGGTAAGGAAAGACCGGCTGGACCAAAACACGGGCAGCCCAGCACCAGGCTGCCCTGGACCCCGTCCGCACAGGGCATGGCACACGGCACTCCTGGGACACAGGTGGAGCGTGGGCATGCGGACAGGCTGCAAAAGCATGAAGCGGGTTGCCGGGCCGTGTCCCTCAGAACCGGTCAGTGCTGGTAAGAAACAGGAAAGAGGTGGACTGGGACTGGGGCTCCCCCAGCTCTCCCCACACTGTGTGCAACCTGCGGCCTCTTTTTTGAGCTGCACACTGGCTTGGGCCTGGTTTGGACAAGGGCGGGGCGGGGCCGGCTACAGAGACAACGCTGTGACCCACCCTCCACTGCAGCGGTGGCCAGCCTTTTGGACCTCACGGACCACCAGGGGCCCGCCCATCACCGGCTGGCGGCTGCTGTTCTCCGGGGCCTCCTCTGACAGGGATGGAGGCAGACTTCTGGTGGTGATCAGAGTCCAGGTGACTCAGGACTCTTCCCACACCAGGCCCATGTGGCCCCACACCCTCCCTCTTCTGAGAACTGTTAATCTGCTCTGAGTTGGTGTGTGGAGCACGGAGTCACGCCCACCTGCTGGACGCTTTTCTTTTCCTTGGGGGATGGGGAGGGCCTGGGGGCTGGGGAGGGCCGGGCTGCCTCCCGGGACACCTTTGCTCCCCAACCTCACGCACAGGCTGTTCCGACGGTGCAAACGCACACCATACACGCTCACTACACCCCAGCTCACACCAATGGCCTGGGGCGCTGCCCAGCAGCAGATAACGCCGTGAGGTTAGTTATTACCAGGCCTCGCCTCACAAGCCTAGTGCCTGAGCGCCCTCAGAGTGACCCAGCCTTGGAGTTTCCTATCACCCCTTATATCACCGTGTGGCACTCACAGAACAAATCATTCGTTCGTGAGAAGGTCCCAAAGCCAGGGCTGCAAGACAGGCAGACCCGAGCCCCGGTGGGCCACCACCCCAGCCCACAGGGCCCAGCCGGGCTGGTCCTAAGGCCATCCTCCTGGCGGCATTCGCTTTCCCGTGGCACAGTCCACCCGTAACCCCGTAACCAGACAGGTGTGGGGACGGGACACGGTCAGGCAGGAAACTCGGTCTGGGGCGCCGAGCCTGCCAGGGACCCGCCGTCCTGCCACTGGGCACAGGACTCTGGGACCGGCTGACGTGAGTGGGACTCCCAGGGCGGCCGAGCCGCAGGATGAGAGCACGCGGGACCAGGCTGCAGGGAGTTTGAGGACGAGAGGCCGTGGGTTGGGAAAGCCGGTCCCCACGCAGCACACAGGCCCCCGGGAGTCCCCGCACCTCAGTCTTGGGCTCCGGAGGGTCTTTCACGTCCAGGTCCTGTGTCGCCTCCTTCACCTCTTCGTCGGGCTTCTCACACAGGTCCTCGGTCTCCGACGTGATTTCTTTTGGGGAGAAAAGAAAGAAGGGCTCGTCACTCGGACAGTGACTTCCATACGAACGTGCCCCCTCAAGGAAGGAACGGGGGTAAGAGGTGACACCCCAGAGCATCCATAACTCGGGGACCCGGGCAGCACTGGTCTCTCCACTGCTGGCCCAGGGCCTCCACACAGACCAAACCGGGGCCTCCGTCAGCAACTTCTGCAGGTCTCACCTGACTCCAGATTCTCACAGGAGCCTTCAAGGGTGTGGAGGGGAGAGTGCAAGTCCTCCTGCACCCAGCACATGAGCCCCCCACCTCCCACTCGTGTGCCCCCCTGTGCTTTCCATGCCATGGTCAGTTTCCATCCCATCAGGATCTCACCCGTTCGTTCCATGGGGACAAGACCCCGAGGAAAAGGCAAAGGCCGGAGATCACACCATCCCCGAGAGAGGCAACTCTGTATGTGAACCGGAAATACCGAACACAGGCTCCTCTGGGCAGCAGGCCCCGCCCTGGGCTGCAGCGGGGTGGGCGGCTCGAGCTGACGTTCAAGCTGCCCATCCCAGCCCTGGCACAGAGGGCCAGGGGCAGGTGCCACGGCCACGCCGATGCTGCAGGGCTTGCTGGGAACACCATCTCTGCACGGCCTCCTCCTCTGGCCCTCTCCCCAGCCCCACCCGGTCCTCTCTCCTGGGACACCAGCAGCTGGACGAGCAGCCACATCTGGAAGCACTGCACCGGCGCCGTCTCTGGACTCACCTTGGAAGGTGGGACGCTCGCGGGGGTCCCCGTGCCAGCATCTCTGCATGAGGCGCAGCAGGTGGCTGCAGGCCCGCGGCCGGACCCTGCAGACGGGTGGCAGCTCCGGGCGGTGGCCCTTCACCACCTTCACCATGATGTGCAGGATGTTCTTCTCGTCTGCAAGGGAAAGACGCGCGTCAGGGCAGAGCTGGCCCTTATCTCTGGAGGAAGCACGGCTGTGGGGAAGTGCCAGGGGCATGTCTGGGGCCTGTCCCTGCACCTCCTCGGGCCCGTGGCCTGGAGAACACTCGATTCTTCGGAGAGCACCAGGCTTCCGTTAACCTATGTTCACGGGCACGTCTGCTCTCCCCTTCCAGCACTCAGAAACGCCCTCGCAGCTCCCAGGGGAACCCTCACGCTGTATCACAGGGAAATCTTCCCAGCAGCAAACGCAAAGGAAGCCGGGTTCAAAGGAGAAGAATATCTGACACGACATGTTCCGAGTGGCCGTGCCCACCAAGGGAGGCACCGTATCCATCCCGGGGCGGCACGGCCAGCCCCCAGGTGCACCCACGTCCCCCTGGGATGACATGGGCCTTCCTGAATTCCAAGTCCTATCCCTGAGTGCAGGCCCCCGGCTGGTCTCTGCAGTGCTCAGGCCTGGGGTGTGCAAATAGGGGCCTTTCCCCCCAAAATTCCTAACATGGGGCCCACCTGTCCTCCTTTCCAACATCCTCCAGAGACACACCTGGGCTCATTAGCATATCATCATCATCATCATCATCATCACTCTGGTCACAGGCGGGTCAGATTCCTTTCTCTGCTCAGCCTACACCACACTGGCCGTGAAGCTGGATTCCGGGAGTCTTGCTCCCACCACACCTCCCGCCCCCACGCCCTCTGCTTTCCCACGAGCGCAGGAGTCTGGCCCGGGCACATCGGCAGGCGTGGAAAATTGGCCCAGCGTCCCCGACCGCTGCTGGGATCCGGCTCTGACATTCTGTGCCACATCCCCGTTACATCTTGTGCAACCGCTCTCGCAGGCTCCTACACATTATTCCAAAGAACTCAGACTTCCAAAACCCCAGCGTAAACCAAACACCCGGAGGATGTCCTGCTCCCACGCAGAGGGGAAAGTCCACCCGACGCCTCCTGCCCCCGCACCTTGGACCCGCCTATCGACCACGCAGTGGAGCACGGAGCCTGGCCTCCGAGGTGAGCATCAGCACCTGGCCTTGGGTGTCGCCTCCACCAGATAATGCCATGCCACATGAGCTCGCTGCCACCCATAAGTGATCCAGACCATGGACCTTCCAGAGAGGAGCATTCTGGGTGCTGGGTGGAAGGACAATATGGACAGGATCCTGTCTCAACCGGCAAAGGCTCCGGGACCAGGGCCCCAGGGTGACTGGGACCTGCATTTTGGGTGTTATTGGTCAGGCCACAATATTAGGAGTGGCCCGGATCGCTTACAGAGGAAAAGAAACTCCAACAAGGCAAAAGAGGGCCTGACTTTGACAGTGTGGTACCACATCAAGGAGCTAAAACTCTGAGGACAGAAAGCAGAACAGCATTGACTAAAGGGGGGAAAGCACTTCAGCTCTGGAGCGGGTGCTGGTGACCCGGATCACCCATTTGTGTCAAAATCACCCAGTGATCCTGGCACAGTGGGCCCAGCACTATGAATGGGCTTCACATGAGCAAACCGTACACTTCAACATGGTTAAGGTGGTCAACTTCATGTTATGTGTATTTTATCACAATTAAAACTTAGAAAATTTAAAGAAGGAAAAGAACTGGCTAGAAAGAATCACAACAGGCCAATGCACAGGCAGAAAGCAGATTGACAGTTGCTGGGGGCTGGGGTGGGGGAGGCAGAGTGAATGCTTAATGGGCACAGGGTTCCTCTGGGGGATGAGAATGTTCTGGAACTGGATAGTAGTGGTGACTGTACAACACTGAATGGGCCAATAAATGCCACTGAACTGTACCCTTTAAATGGTTAAGATGATCAGCTTTATGTCTGTGCATTACATCACACACGCAAAGAATTCGCTGGCACCTAAAACCCCACTGAGCACAGCCCTTCGGTCTGTGCCTCTTCCGAATGACACCTCCGGAACCCTTTGTGGGCACGCCGGACCACCTGCCACAGGTCTCGTGCCAACACGATGGGCAGGACAGAGCAGCCCTGCTCCCTCGGGGCGGCCCCACCCTGGGCATGTGGACCCCAGGCCCGGCTGGGGCAGAGGCACCGCCCCCAAAAGTACGTCCACTCACCTGCAAACGGCTTCTTCTGCGTCAGCACACCCCAGACCACGATGGCGAAGCTGCGGGGAAACCGGAGGTCAGTGTCTGTGAGTACGGCAAAGTGCTGGCACAGAGCAGTGCGTGAGGAGAGCGCCTCCGGCCTCCACAGGAGGAGATGACACAAGACGCTCCCGTGATTTATTCTAAACAGGCACACGGCCGGGGCACACGGCCCTTCGGCGGCTCAGATGTTAAGCAAAGAAACACACCCAGCCAGCGAAGCTGTACATCCCAACAGCACGGGAGCCCCCAAAACACTGCCCCCGCCAGCTCGGGGCCAGAGGGGCGGTGCCGGCTGAATTCACCACGACCTTCCTGCCACGCTGGGCGCCCCGTGCCGCCTGCAGCTCTGGCTCTGGGCCGGGCGGAGCTTGCCCACGGAGAGGCCGTCAAGGTCCGAGAAGGTGCACGGAAGACACGCCAGCAACCATGAGCCCTTCTTGGCTGCTGGAAATTATACACGGGTGTGGCCACAGGCTCACAGCTGTGAGTCGGCAGAACAGCTTATTCTTGTATTGTTATTTATTAATCACTGTGTTATTTTTTTTTATACAAACAACAGTAAGCCTATTTTTGCCCCACCCTGTATACATCATTTTAAAAAGTATTCTTTTTCAACAAATAAGCTCAATCTGATCAACTTAACAAAATGTGTGTATGCTCTGGGGAGGGAGGGTAGGTACGGGAGGGGGGGGGGCATTGGTATATGTACAAAAATAATAATTTAATAAAAAATATATTAAAAAAAATGTGTGTGTGAAAAAAACAGGGGTCCAAACCCTGAGCCCCGACCTGCCCGGAGTGGACAGCAGCTGCTGACGAGAAGTCTCCACTGAATATTAATGAAAACCGATGCACTCAGACTTGGAAGCTCTCCGCTCTAAAATAAATAATCGGCTTCCCTGAACCCTGCAAGCCGTGGCAAGCTCCCCGTGCCATTCGCCAGCAGCCTGCAGGGCCAAGCCTGCTCCGCACACCACAATGGTTTGATTGTCAAACCAGTCGGCCAGGACTCGCAGGGACAGGGACAAAGGGGAGAGCTCGGGGCTAGGGCCACAGTCACCTTGCGTCAGACAACAGCCACAATGAGGGGCTTAAGCGCCTGCGTGCAGCCTCCCTCCCTCTTTTCTCCTCCCAGAACCTCTGCCATCCGGGCCTTTACAATTTGGGAAAGGGAAGGCCCGAACCACTCGGGACCTGTGTGCACAAGAACGTTTAACTCCTGCATCACCTGCCTATTGAGTCAGAGACACGGACCTCTTCTCCCTTCGACCGTCAAGTTAAAAAAACAACCACAGCCAATGCTCCAATAGCCATACGGTGTGAACGGATCGAAATTATACTTTTTTTTTTTTTTTTTTTTTTGTCAGATTGGCAAAAAACATCTATTTTGGGGCGTGTCGCAGAATTTTAGTAATTAGTGTCTGTGCCCCCAGGGGAGAAAGGCTGACCTCGCCTATCCACAGGCTGTGGCTGCCTGTGTCCCTGTGGAAGGTGAGTGACACTGGGAGGGGCAGGCGGCTGGGCTGGGTGTAGGAGAGCCTGCATCACAGACACTCAGAGCAGCAGGTTCTGTCCACGGACAAGATACACAGCCCACGGTTTAGAGCGAGTCTCCAGGGCGGAAGTTGTGGGTCTGTTATGTAACTGGCCCCAATGGCATCAGCCCTTCACACCCTCCACCCTAGGCCAGCAGCAGGCACATCCTGCGTTCCTAGGAGAGTCAGTCTGTGTACCTGGGGCCGCCTACACCCCCCGGCTAACAACCCCAAACCCTTCCATTCGGATCAACTCGTATCTGATGGCAGGTAGGAGTCTCTGGCAAAACGGCCCTGCAGAGCATGAAGACCCCGCGGGCCTGACACGCAGGGGCCTGAGGCTGCCCAGCTGTACACACCTGTACACGTCGTGCTTGGTGTCGAAGAGCCGGCTCTTCTCCCGGATGCGCTCCGGAGGCAGGTAGGCGATGGTCCCGAACAGGCCGTCCATGCTGAGGTCATGGGAGTGGGACAGCCCGTTGCACTTGGCCAGCCCGAAGTCGGAAATCTGCAACAGAGAGGGCAGAGGTGGCTCAGCAGGCGCCGGGCGCTGGGCAGGGCGCTGCACTGCGGCTGCCACTTCGAAGGCCTGGTTAACATCCCCGCCATGTCTGACCTTCCGGGTCCCCGACACGCTGGGAGCGAGCCATGACCAGTGAGCCACGGAGGCTTATTAGGAGGAGCAGGTCTGAAGCCATCAGCAGCTGATGGATGGGGGGAAATGACGCTTTAAGGAAGGAATTCACCGGGAGCCAGAAACCAGGAGCACCGTCGCCTGCCTCTGCCAGGCAGCATGCTGCCGCAGTGGTCGGCAGCCCACGTCGGCATGAGGGCAGAAGGCAACGCCTTGCGTTTCCGGTTTCCAGACGACACATGAAAGCGAGACTGACCAGCCTGGTGCTCAGCAATCCGGTTCGGCAGCCGGCTGGGCAGGCGGGCAAGTGGCAGCAGGCTCTTCACAGGAGCTGCGCCCTCAGAACCCTTTAAAGCGAGCAAAGCACACACCACAACCCGTCCTCCGCCTGAGCATTCTGTGATCAACTCCTCCACCAAACGTGGCCCAAATCACGGATGGAGGCACGTCTTCTCCCTCCCAGGGCCACCAGCATGGAGGGGCCCAGTCACTGGGCCCACCTCCACCTCCTCGTCTCCTTTGCACTAAGGTGTCCCGACAGCTCCCAGACTCCCCACTGGAGGAAGTGAAGCCACACAGACCCCTGGGGGGATCCTCACTGCCCCTCACGCCCCCCACATCCTCGGAAGCCGCTGAGCGCTGTGTGTGGGACCAGGCCACAGGCGCTGGCATGAAGGGGCTCAGAATCTGCATGGAAAACAGCCCTTTATGTTCTCCTTCGAGGCGTATGGATTCCTTTAAGCCTCCCAGTCAGCTCCAGGCTCCTCCTCAAACACGCCTGTGGAGCGACAGGCACTGGGGCTGAGCCAGGACTTCACGCTGGGCTCGCTGTGCCAGCTCACGGCGGGCCAGTGTCCCGATGTCATCATCGCCGCGGACGGCAGGAGACGCCAGGCCTGGCGGCCGACCCCTCAGGGGCTCCTGACCGCCTCTGCAGGGAGCGGTGGGAAGAAAGCCTGCAGGAGTGGACCTGCCCTGTTCCTGTGGCCGGCTGGGCCGGGCCTGGGTCCGTTCTCTGGCCTTCAAGAAAGTGCCACTCTGGAGGACAGCGCCAGTTCCCCAGAATGAACCCTTCACCCCGACCCTGCAGAGCCATAAAGCAGCTCACGGCCATGCCCACCTCCTGGGCAGCCTCTTCCCTTCATTTCTGCCACTTTCCGACACAGCCAACAGCTTTAAGGAAAGCTAGCATAAATACTCGGTGAAGGAAAGCTAGCATAAATTCTATGTTAAAAGCTCTGACACCAAATTCAGCCTCAGAAATCAGAATTCCCTGATGGCTGCTGACCCTCCGCCTGCAGAGTTTTCCCCCCAGCCCCCTGCCCTTCCCCACCTGCCGTGCAGGGCCTGCCTGGCCTGTGCTCCCCCACGCCCCCTGCTTCCTCAACAGCGGGCAGGGGCCACCCCTGTGAATGGCAAGCACCATCCAGCTGGGCCGGACCAATGTGGGGCAGGGCCAGAGCTGTGCTGCCTGAGAAAGGCCCTGAGACTGAGGGGACCAGGCCCCTCGGAATCTCCCGGAATACAGCCTCGTCTAGGCAAAGTGGGGCAGTGGTGAGCCTGAGATTTTAAACCAAGTTATTTCATCTTCAGCCTGAAATGGGTCTACTCATACGGTAAAAATAGCGTTTTAATATTATTTAATGTTATTTAATTATTTAATTAACATTACTACCAAGTCTTAATTGAAGATCGCCTCTAACACACTCTGCGAGGCAGAAGGCTGCTGTGAGATCTCCGCTCGGATCACCCTATCAGTGGACAAAAGGTCGCCTTCGGGGCCCAAGGGCAGGCTGACACCTTATCTCATCTCAGGATTCTAGAATAAAGGTTTATTGCTTCAAATTACCACCATTGCCAAGTGCCCAATTGGCCAGGCAATGACTTAGAACCTCAAACAAGGCCCCGTGCCCTCCCACACCCTGTTATCGATTCCTGAGAATGCAAGATGCGAGTTAGGTAAGCACAGCTGTTTGTTTGGGGCTGTGCGAGGTGACGAATGCGCCTGCTTAAGCAGGACGCACAGAACAGCTGCCACTCAGGCCTTGGGCGTGGAAGCAGCAGCGACACCTCGCTCCCTGTCAGGCAGACAAGTCCACCCCACTCCCGGCTCAGCCATCCTAGGCTCCTAACAAGGCCCCACTCTTGAAGGGATCCTCACTCACCCTCTAAACGGGCAGACCACGCCAGGTGCTATAAGGAGTGAGAGGAGAGGTCACACAGGCCTCGGGAGAGCCAGCAAGGCCACGGTCCCGGCAGCCGACACCACACTCAGCTCCTTACGAGCCAGTATGAGGTACCTGCCGCAGACCGGGGTGGGACCCTCCCTAGATATATGTCAGCGTCCCAGTCGTGGGAAGATGACTATCGATCGGCCCCCAAAATGCCGACACCAATGACACCAACCCTCATGAGCACTGCCATGGGCCAAGCTCTTGGTTTGCACTGACCCCTCACAACAACAGGGAGGGCGGAGCCCACCCGTCAGGGGCCAGCCCGGGAGGAGGGCTGTGCTGAGGGCTCTCGGAAGGAAGGGGTCCCAGGGGCTGTCCAGGGATGCCCACAGGACTGTTAGGAGAGGGGGAGGGAACGGGTTGATATGAAAGCCCAGCCAGGCCCATTAGGGCCTGGGACTGTGGGGCCACCTCAAAGGCACATGCTGCAGACACACCTGTCCGAGTACCTGGTGCCCACCCACCAGCCCTAAGAATAGCATGTTCCAGTCCTAGCCGGCTTGGCTCAGTGGACAGAGCATTCGCCTGTGGTCTGAAGGGTCCCAGGTTCGATTCCAGCCAAGGGCACATGCCTGGGTTGCGGGCTCGGTCCTCAATGGGGGCGTGCAGGAGGCAGCCGATCGGTGATCCTCTCTCATCAATGTTTTTTATCTCTTTCTCCCTTCCTCTTTGAAATCAATGAAGAGATATATTTAATAATAAAATAAAGCATGCTCCCAGCAGCCTCTAGCGCAACCCCGCTCAGCAGTCTTGAAAGCCGCGTGAGGGAAAGGCCTCTCTGACCCCCCTACTCCTCCTGTTCCCCCAAAACCCTAACCCTCAGCTCAGCGGGAGCTGGGGGCCACCGCCCGCTCGGTCCCCCGCTTTGCCCATCGGGCAGCTCCTGCAGGCAGGCCGCAGGCACACAGGGGGGCCTGTCCCCACCTTCCCTTTCCTGTACGCAGTCACGTTTGCGAGCTAAGGTTTCACCCGCACTGGCCCCCACGGGACCGCACACGCCAGTGAGAACTGTCATGTCCGTATGTGCAGGCAGCTACACTGACCACAGGAGACCGGACAGGCCTGCTTCCGTCCCAGCTAAAACCTTGTTACAAGCTACACCTCCTTAAGGGAAAGCTTGTAATTAGTGTGCAGAGTGAAAACAGCACTGCCCCCGGCCTCGGGCTGGCTCAGCCCGGAGAGGTGCCTGCTGTGTGCGGGCCACCCAGAGCCCCTGACCTGCCACCGGTGAGAAAGGTGAGGGAGCCAGGGGCAGGGCGGGACTGAATGGGGTCCCTCCTCCCCAGGCCAACAGGCAGGGGGGCCTGCGAGGGCAGCAGAGAGCACACGAGTGAGTCCCTTCGCCCGGCCCCAGCGGGAACCAGAGGACACAGCCGCTGTGGGGGAATCCTTCTCACTCAGGCAGGATGAGGGGAAGGGCCTCCAGAGGAGGTGAGCTCCCTGCGTGGGGAAAGCCACGAAGAACCCAGCACACGGAGGCCTGTCAGAGACAGTCACAGACACACAACCCGACAACGTACCTGACTACCAACTCCAGGGGGCTGGCCTCTGGGCTTTAGTTCTGTTCTTCTTCCCACTTTTGTTTTTAACCAGAAACAGATAAGAAAGAGCAGCCCTCACAGGCCCCACCTCACTGGAACAGAATGAGCCCCATCTGAGCCCCGTGCCAGGACTGCACCTCCATCTCAGCCTCCGCCAGCTCCTGCAACCAGCCTGAAACTACGTCTCACAGGAGGACGGCCAACCTCCCCGCTCCCCCCCTGCCTGATCTCTCACCCCGTTTCCTGGAGGACACCCACTAAGACCCGACCCGCAAATCCACACTCTCTTTTGCCGGGGTGTGCAGAACTCAGAGCCAGTCCCAGGATTTGGGGGTGTGCCCTGTGTTCAGAGTCCACTCACACCAGCCATGACGAGACAGGGGATCCCAGACACCCTCAGGCTGAGAGAGGTCTCTCTGCTCAAGCTCTCTTCCCCGAGGACCACGTCCTGGTCCGCCCTCACACTGCCCAAAGGTTCCCGGAACCCCGAGTCCCCCGCGCGCCTCGGCACTCAGCGCCTCACCCAGCCCCGGAGGCCCTACCTTGACGTGGTAGTGCGCGTCCAGCAGGATGTTGGCGGGCTTGAGGTCCAGGTGCAGCAGCGGCGGGGACATGCAGTGCAGGAAGTTCATGCCCACCGCCGTCTCATGGATGATGCGGAAGCGCAGGTCCCAGGGCAGCGGCTCCGAGGCCAGCAGCTTCTCCAGGGAGCCCGTCTCCATAAACTCCATGACCAGGCCGACGGGGTCGCGGCAAATGCCGTACACGGGCAGGATGTACCGGAACTTGGCCATCTCCATCTTCTTGGCTTCCTCCAAGAGCTCCAGGCGCTCCCTGAAAGGAGTCAATGGCATGAGAAACGCACCCTGGTCACCGGGCCCCCACACCAAGCACCGGGCCAGAGAGATAAGCAGGTGCACGGCGCTGACAAGATGACTAGCGCACGCACAGTCGCTCACTTTAATGCGGCGTGCTTAAATGCCGGGCTGCCCAAGACCTTCAGCTATCCCGGCACACCCAATGGTTATCGGAAAAGCCGCAGGCAGCACGGAGCCAAGGCCCGCTCAGGGACCGAGGGAGGAGGCGGACGCTGGGAATCCCTTCCGGGGGATGAGGGAGGAGAAGCTGAGGTTCCACTGAAAGCTGTCACAAACTATCCACATGAAGCATCCATCCCACCTTATTTGTTGAGGCCAGCAGTGTAGGTGGCCCCGTTATTCCTACGTCCAACCCCAAACTTAAATCAGGGCACATCCGTCTAAAGCAGGGGCTGCAGAATGCTGCCCAAGAACCACTTTTTTTAAACCATGTTTTAATTTATAGTAAAAAATACATCATATGCTCCGCGTCGTTTTAACCATTCATATGCATACATACAAAGGCACTGCAAACAGTAGCAATGTTGTACAACTATCACCACTATCTACATGCAAAACTTCGGTAGCATCCCCGAACGACGTTCTGCACCCATTCAACGTCACACTTCCTCCAGCACCCACCCTACCAGCCAGTCCCCTGCTTCCTGTCTCTAGGAGTTTGCCTCCTCTAGGGACCTCACCGCAGTGGGATTATACAGTATTTCAGTGACCGGGGCTGTTTCACTAATCACAGGGCTTTCAACCGAGGTCCCCCTGTGTTGGGGCACAATGCCTAAGCTTCACTCTTTTCACGGCTGCATGACATCCCATCGCAGGAACACACCACATCGCGTTTATCCATTCCCCTACCGATGGACCCCTGTGCTGTGCCCCCCTCTGGGCTATTGCAGGGATGGGGAACATCAGGCCCGGGGGCCTGTGAGATCGATTGGTCCCGCCCTCCCAAGGCACTGAGGGTGAGTTAATGAGATGTCTGACCAAACACAGCAGGCTCGTTGTGAAGCTGGTAATTCTGTATGGCCTGGGAAGGATGCTATAAATATCCCCATGGCCCTTGGCAGGAAAAGGCTCCCCGCCCCGGGCCACAGTGACTAATGCTGCCGGGAAGGGAGGTGGACAAGTATCTGTTTGAGTGCCGGCTTTCACTTCGGATACACATCTCATCTAGGAGTGCACTGCTGGGTCATGTGATAGAGTTCTATGTTTAGCCTTTTGAGAATCTGCCAAACAGCTGTCCGCAGCCAGCCCGTCTTCCCGGAAGGCAGCCTCGCCATTCATGCAGCTGTGGCTGCACTCGCACCCCGGGCAGAGGCGGGCAGTTGCAACACGGACCCTGCGGCATACACAGCCCGAAATACTCACTCTCCGGCCCTTCCAGAAGGCGTGCAAGCCCTGGTCTGAGGCCACGGCCCGGAGCAGCCTGTGGGGTTTCAGACCAGCTCCCCGGGCCTTGGTCGGTGTTGGCATCTTAGGTCAAAGGCTCAGAGCGCGCCCAGGAGAAAGGCCAAATCCTCTGAGGACAGGGCTTGACCACAGGTGGTGCAGGTCGGTGATTCCCAAGCCCAGCTCCTGGAGAATGGGTCCTGGGTGGGTGCTGGGGAGTCTGCCTTCCCGATAGTCCTAAGGGAAAAGTCCAGACGTGCCACGTGGAGCTGGGAGCACGTAGGCAGCCGGCTGGGGCAGCCTCGAGACCCCCCCGAATGCAGACTCCAATTCCAGTGGCCCTGCCCCTAACCCAAAACAGCTACTTCCCACCACAGGCTCTTCCAGAGCGTGGCTGCACCTGCCCGCCGCTTGCACCCGCTCCCACCCCCGGGCCGACTACAGGGTCCTGCCCGAGAGTCTGTTTCTCATGGGTCTGCCCCCGTTTGGGATCACAACACGGTCCCAGGCGCCCCCGACAGTTATGGAAATACTGCCCAGGGCTGGCCAGCAGGGAGGGGCCAGAATCACACTGTTTACCAAAGGCTGCAGCACCGAGCTCAGCCTGCACTCAGCTCTCACTCCCATCAGCCCCTCTGCCCGCCCACCTGCCCAACCCACTGGGAGCACACGCCAAGGGGCCGCGTGAGGGGTCTGGGGAAGGGTCCCGTGTGCAGACCAGGGACGCTCACCCAGGGGCGGCCTCGCCCGCCGGGGTCTGTGGGCACTCTCTGGAGACATCTGGCTGTCACCAACGGGGGCTGTTCCTGGCACCCAGTGGGTGCAAGGCCAGGAAGGCTGCTCAACACCCCGCAGGGCACAGGACAGCCCCCAAGACACAAGTGCCCACGGTGCCCAGCCTGAGCAGCCCCGGCACAGGCCAAGCCAGTGCTTTTCCAGCCCAATTTAAAATGAACCACTCGTCTGGAATCACCCACTTAATCATGCCCGGCATTTCCCTGAGTGCTAATCCGCACCTAGTCACTCGCTGCCTAGTGACTGCTGAGCGCCTCCTCTGCGTTAGCATTGATGACAGAGAGAGCCTTCCCGCCTGCCTTCACCAGGTCCGCCTTCCAGGGGGGAGATGGGAAAGTACACCGGATGGAGAAACGCAGCTGAGATCGGAGCACAGCGAGGAGGAGGTGCGGGGCCAGGGGGAGAATTCACAAAGGTGGCCCCTGACCAGAGCGGGGAAGGGCAGCGAGGGCTCATGAGGGACTCGCAGACGGGCGGAGGCCTGCCAGAGTCCCAGCAGGGGAGAATCCTCCAGACTCCATGACTGACCAGATGTGGGGGAGGGAGGCAGCAAGGACCACCCTGATCTCCTGGGGTCCCCATGTCTGATGCAGCAGCCCAGCGGGGAGGAGAGGAGGGGGAAGGGGTTAAGAGTTTGGAGTTGGACAGGCTCTGGAGCGGAGCAGAACCCCGCTGGCCTCAGAGACAGGTGCAGCACGAATCGGGGTGAACCGTGACATCGCTGCAGAACAGAGCAGCATTCAGCCTGACTTGCTTCCTTAGCGCTGTGCTCACGGACCCGGCCAGGTCACGGAAAGCAAGACGTCCACAGAGGGCCCTGCCAGCTTGCGGGGGGAGGCGGGGGGAGGGCTGTGAGCTGCTCCCCCATTTGGCAGGGCTCAGGCCGGCCAGCCCCTCCCTGGGGCCTAGCACAGAGCCAGGCTTGGGGGTGACACAGACACCCACCCCAAACCCTGTGCCATCTGAAAGGAGAAAGGACTGGTGCAAAGGGCAAGCAGCGTTTAAAACGAGGCTGGTCACTTAAGAAGGAGAGGGAAGACGACACCCCTGGGCCGGCTCCGTTCTCCGGAGGCCGGGTTTGTTATCTGCACCACCAGCCCCAGGGCACCGCTAAGGACACGCACTGCCTGCCGTGCAGCTGGGGTCTGCACACGCTGCTGCTCCCTCCCGCCTCGGTTAAGAACCGGCCTGTGACCTGTCTGCTCCTATGTACTGGTGTGCCCTCCCTGGGGCCCCGTGCCCACAGGCACTGGCACGGGTCCCGCTGCAGGATGCGGAAACCCGCTTCCAGGGCAGGTGCCCGGGTCTCGCTCAGGCACAGGTGTCTGTGACATTTGCAATTCCATAAGCCTGAAGTGGCTCTGAGGAGGACCCTTTCCCACTATCACAGACATTCTTTTTTTTTTTAATATATTTTATTGATTTTTTTTTTCACAGAGAGGAAGAGAGAGGGATAGAGAGTTAGAAACATCGATGAGAGAGAATCATCGATCATCTGCCTCTTGCACACCCCCAACTGGGGATGTGCCCCCAACCACGGCACATGCCCTTAACCGGAATCAAATCTGGGACTTTTCAGTCCGCAGGCCTATGCTCTGTCCACTGAGCCAAACCGGTTTTGGCCAGACATTCTTAAATGAGTCCTCTATGCCAAACCCGACTGAGCACAAACCCGCATGAGGGTAAAGCCCACTATCCAGAGGGGTCTTCAAACTACGGCCTGCGGGCCACATGCGGCCCGCAGAGGAGTCTGATACGGCCCGCCAGGTGTTTTGGGCAGTGAGCGCAGCCGAGGTGTTACAGTAGGAATTAGTAGTTCATATAGTCCTGCCCTCCAGCTCTCTGAGGGACCGTGATCTGGCCTCCACTTTAAAAAGTTTGAGGACCCCTGATCCAGAGCCTGAAGATCTTCCGAAGCCAAAGCTCCCAGCCACTCTGCAAATAACCATTTCTTCCATTTGCCCAAAGGGCTTAAAACACAAAACCGGGGTGACTGCTGATCGCTGAGCTCATTAGCACATCGCTCCTCCCCTCCCACCTCGAGTTCAGCCAGGTCATTGCTCTCGCCCCGGCCCTGGGCCCCCTTCCACCAAACAGAAAGCCCGTGTACCGCAGTTTGACAAACGCAAATAGAAAGAGCTCCTGCTGGTTGGCTCCAGAAGGCTGGCAAAGCCAGGCGGTTCTGAGAGAGCCCGTGTCCTCTTTGGAATCGAGGCAGAGACGACACGGGACACTGCTGCGGAGAAAACCAGGGCTCCTGGAGACAAGCCAGCTTCCAGGCGCCGATCACCTTCTGGGGCGGCAGGGGAAGAGGGGCCCGGGACCGCCCAGCCGCGGGTCCGAGGGGACTCAGCGGTCAGCCAGCTGGCACAGGCCTGGGAGGAGGGCTGGCCAGCACCCCCTAAAGGATCAACCCCAAAAAGTTCATCCCGTTTATATTTCGGTAACTACCAAACCCAAACCCAAATTGCTCTAGGTCTTTCTTCAGTTGCTGGGGGGGCGGGGGGGGGGGCACCCCACCCCTGCTGGGAAGCCCCTGGGACCACGCCAGCTTGGGGAAGCTACAGCCCTGCTCGGACCCCATCGGGTGTCTAAGCGACATTTGCAATTCAATAAGCCTGAGAGGGGCCTCGGGGAGCCGCTGGGAAGGACCGAAAAAGTGACCGCCAATTGTTCCCTGTGGACAGCAATTATTTTTTAATCGCTTTCCCTCAAAACACTGCTTCCAAACACAAAAGGAACCATCGCTCTATGGTTATGATTACTATTATTTTAGGGCCCCAAGGGGTTTTTCAGAACAGTCCCTAGGCCCCAAAGCTGGGTGGGGCCGAGGAGTGCCCCAACCTTCAGGGTGCCGAGACCCGGTCAGGGTCACCCATTCTTCCCGGTTGGGAGTGAAGTTCAGTGCCACCTGAGTCCACTGACATCCTCTCACTGAAAACCCCTGCAAACTGGACTGCGCTACACGTGCGGCTACAGTCAGGCACCGCTCAGCGGGACCGGGACCGGGACCGGCGTCATGCTTCTCTCCGCAATCATTTCAAAGCGTCTCCCCCTCCCTTTCCCAGCAGGAATGGAGAAAGGGTCCCGTCTCCCCCCTCCCCCCTCCCTGCCCTTCCCCTGGTGCTGGAAGAAAACTCTGGGTATTAACAGGACCCAGTTGAGCTTCAAGGGGTTAAAGATCCTTTCTCAACAGCCATTACATTTTCCTTTTTTTTTTTTTTCATTTAGAGCCAGTCAAAGCCTATCCCACCACCACTGCCAGCACCACCTTCAGTCCCAAGAAGGGAGCTGGGCGGGGAGAAAGAGCAGTACTATCAGGAGGATCATTTCTAAGACGCTGGCCAGGAACCCTCCGCAATCAGGAATCCCCAAGACCCGTGGTTGGCAAACTGCGGCTCCAGAGCCACATGCGGCTCTTGGGCCCCTTGCGTGTGGCTCTTCCACAAAATAGTCTATTTTGAAGAAGTGGCGTTGGAAGAAGTTTAAGTCTAAAAAATTGGGCTCTCCAAAGAAATTTCAATCGTCATCCTGTTGATAGTTGGCTCTGTGGACCGAAGAGTTTGCCGACTCCTGGCCTAGACCAAAGGCCTCCTGCGGCTTCCCTCCAGTCCTGGAAAGGGGCAGGGCGGCCCTGGGCCCCCCACAGGCGGAGAAGCAGGAAAGGCTCCGGGCAGACTGACCAGGATGGGGGAGGTGAAGACAGGCCGGGAGGGGGGAGGGGGAGAAGGGCCGGGAGGGGGGAGGTGGAGAGGGGCCGGGAGGGGGGAGGTGGAGAGGGGCCGGGAGGGGGGAGGTGGAGAGGGGCCGGGAGGGGGGAGGTGGGGACGGACCGGGAGGGGGGAGATGAAGACAGGCCGGGAGGGGGGAGGGGGAGACGGGCCAGGAGGGGGGAGGTGAAGAGGGGCCGGGAGGGGGAGGTGGAAGTGTTCCCTAACAAAGCGCTCCTCCGAGGAGCCCTGGAACCAGGTTTGGGAACAGGCAGCGGGAAGAGGGTGTCATCCCTCGTTAGCTGACGCTCCCAGCACGGCTTTCTCCCCTCTCACCAGCCCATTACTTTCCCAGGGCGCCTGCCAGGGTTCCCACACTGCTATTTTTAACACGACAAGGAACGGGCTTGCCGGCTCCGGCCCTGTGCTTACAGACCCGGGCTGCTCGGGCTCGCCCCGACGAGCCGGTGCCCAGCGAGCATTAGCTGCTGGGCCGGTGCCCAGCCGGCGCTCCCTCACCCAGGGCTTCCTCTTAGCCCGAGGGCTGGGCTGCAGGAAGGGGGCCCCTGCAGTCACCAGTTCTGGTCTAATGGAAACACCCCCCTCCCCAGACTCTGCCCAGGCCCCCCCGCCTCCCTAAAGACAGCCAGCCCTAAGGAGCAGGGAACACAGATCAAGGATGCACCACCTGCCCCCTCCCCGCTCCAGTCCTCCCCCGCCGTGGGGTGTCTGGGTCTGGGCAGCCCCCACCTTCCTGTAACGAAGTGCAGGCTCCCAGGGCTGGGGCTCTGTGCTCCCTGGAGCCCAGGGCGCTGCTGGGGATCAGGCCCTGCGGGGGCTAAGGGCAAGGGGTGGTTGGAAGGCTGCAGCCAGGAGGCCCCAGCCTGCCTGCAGGAAGAAGCAGCCAGTGAGAACCAGCCTGGCCCACACCTGTGCCCGTGAGAGGGTCCTGATGTAAGACGTGCAGCGGGAGGGGAAGGCCCAGAGCGAGGGGAGGCCGTCGAGAAGACCAGGCTGTAGACTGCCTCCAGCACGGCCTCTGCATTCACGTTTAAGACCTGGTGGGCAGGTGTCTTAGAGTCACCGAGACAAGCTGCCATGTCCCTTGTTTGTTACACCTGCCCCTGCCCCTCTGGAGTGGTCTCCCTTGTCCCTCCAGCCTCTCCCTGCCCTCAGCGTAGGGGGCCCATCTTAGATTATACGTGGGAAGCTCCTGAGGGGGCTTGGCAGGAGTTGGGGGTGCCCTTCAAACAGGGGAGTCAAGACGTAGCCCAGGAATCCAGGGCCGGGGCTGCCCCCAGGAAAACCCTATTTCCTACGAGGGACCAGCTCGCACATAACAGGGTGCGGATGGGAGGCAGCTCGTCAAACAGGCAAGGAGGCCCGGCCGGTGTGGCTCAATGGTTGAGCATGGACTCCCCATTGGGAATAGAACCAGGAGGCCATGGTTCTATTCCCAATGAAAGCACATGCCCCAGTTGTGGGTTCAATCCCCCATGCAGGTGGAGGGCATGCAGCAGATAGCCGATCAATGATTCTCTCTCACCAATGATGTTTTAGCCAAAACCAGTTTGGCTCAGTGAATAGAGCAGGACTGAAGGGTCTCGGGTTCGATTCCGGTTAAGGGCATGTACCTTGGTTGTGGGTACATTCCCAGTGGGGGGTGTGCAGGAGGCAGCTGATCGATGTCTCTCATCAATGTTTCTAACTTTCTATCCCTCTCCCTTCCTCTGTAAAAAATCAATAAAATATATATATTTTTAAAATGATGTTTTATAGCTCTCTCCTCCCTTCCTCTCTGAAATATATATATATATATATATATATATATATATATATATATATATATATATATATATTTAAATAAAGGCAATAAGATCTGAAGACTGAAGGGTTGAGGGTTTAATTCCTGGTCAAGGGCATGTACCTCGATTGCAGGCTCAATCCTCAATCCCGATGGGGGTATGAGTGGAAGGCAAACAATCAATGTGTCTCTCACACATCGATGTTTCTCTCTGTCTCTCTCCCTCCTTTCCACTCCTAAAAATTAAAGGGAAAATACCCTAAGGCGAGGACTAACCAAAAATAAATAAATAAATATTTTTAAAAAGCAGCGAGGGCAGCCTGCCAATCCTCACTATTAATAAACAATGGAAGGTCTAGCTCACGGGTGGGGAACGTCTGGCCTGTCCGCCGTATATCACTGGGTCTGGCCCTGCCAAGGCATTCGGGGTGAGTTAATTAAAAGTTTGACCAAGGGTAGCAGGCTCATTTTTAAGTTGATCATTTTGTTCGGCTCACGAATGATGTCATACACATCCAAATGGCAGAAAACAGGCTCTGGACCCTGGGCGCTGCCCTGCAGCGTGAGAGACACAAATCCCAAGGAGAAGCTCACACGGAAGCCAGTACGTTCAGCCAGAACTTTCCTGGCCCAGAGCAAGGCTTTGAGCATCCTCTCAGCTGGAGAACTCGGCCTCTGCTGCAGAGACAGCGAGGCAGCCCGCTCGGAGCGGCGAAGAGCAGGCGGTGCATGCTTCCTGCTGGGCGATGCTGACCTCGACATGCCACCACCTGCCTGGCGAGGGCAGGGCAGGAAAGGCTTCCAGTTAAAAGGCAGAACCCTTTCCCACCAGGCTGTGCGAGAGCCTACGCGACCCGCTTCCAGCGGAGAAACAGGGGCCGGTGGCTGGAAGTGGCTGGAAGTAACAGATCCCGGGACGCGGGCTGACTCATCGGCCCGGGGACCCACGGGCTTGTTTACGTTCCTCCTCCAACACAAGGAGTTGGTGGCAAAACGGCCTCTGCTGAGCGAAACACTGGGGCCAGAAGACGCCATTGGACAAAGGCCCCCAAGAGCCTACAGACACCCTGAGGGAGAGGGTCTTGCCTTGCGGGGGTCTAACCATTGGCTGGCATTCGAAGTGAGGTTTGCATTTCAAAATAGCCACAGCGCCCCTCCCGGCCTGAGCAGTTCCCAGGGCTGCAGCGCGGTGAGGGGGAAAGAACTGTACAGCCTCACAAGGCCCTGGCCCTGGCCCTCCCAGTTAGACAGCTTTATGTCTCCACAGCTTTATGTTCCCGGGAAGCACCGGGTTCAGCAGAAGGCCACCGATCTACTGTATTTTTTAAAATATATCTTATTAATTTTTCACAGAGAGGAAGGGAGAGGGATAGAGAGCTAGAAACATCCATGAGAGAGAAACATCGACCAGCTGCCTCCTGCACACCCTCCACCGGGGATGTGCCCTTAACCAAGCAAGGTACATGCCCTTGACCGGAATCAAACCTAGGACCCTTCAATCCGCAGGCCGATGCTCTATCCACTGAGCCAAACCGGTTTTGGCTACCGATCTGCTGTATTCTCTCTCTCCTAGGCCGGGACGAAAACACAAAGCCTGCGAGGGCACTGGGCCTGGGGAAGCACACACTGCAGCCTTTCTGTGTCCCTTTAGTGGCATCACCACCACCCTAGGGTGAAAAGAGGCCTCATCGCCCCGTAAGCAGCGGAGGATCAGAAGCCAGGCCTCTGAGCCAGCAAAGGCCAGGTGCGGGTTACACGGACCTGCTTTTCTGAGCCTGCTGGTCCCCCGCTTACTGTAGAAGGGGGATCTCCACACACAATACACACACAACGTCCACAGAGAATGCAACCTCGCCACCACAAAGGGACTGGCAGCCCAAGGTGAAGTCATTTATTTAAATGGACTCAGCGGAAGCCTGCATATAAATCATTAAAATGCAAACGCAACTGGAGAAGAAGAACATAAAACAAACGAGCTGCTTCTCAAGACCCCCCTCTCCCACCCCTACGCCCCCAAATCCCTCAGACCGCCATGGACACACCAAATGGAACCGGGGCGGCCGCACCGCCAGGCCCAGGCGCCCGGGAAGCCCGGCCCCGCCAGGGACCCAGCCGAGCCGGTGCTTCCGACCGAAATAATTACCGTCTTACACCAATTTGTGCTCCGGCGTAAATTAGTGAGTGAGTCAAACGGAGCCTCGCTCGCTCACAAAGCCCCGATCCCCACACGGCAATTTGGCTAAGCCGGGCGCGGACCGCAGCGCCGGGCGGGGGCCGGGGGGGCCGGGCGCGCCTCCGGGGGAGCTCCCGGCCCCGAACCCCCAAAACCCGGGGCTTCCCGGGAAGCCAGGGGGCACCCCCGGGCACTTTACAACGTTTCGGGCAAATGCGGGCTCGCGAAGCCGCTCCCGGGAGCCGCAGCTCGGGGGCCAGCGCGCGTCCTCGGACCCGGGCTCCCCACACCCAAACCTGCCCGCTTTGGGCACCGCGGGGCTTTCCGGCTTCGCCCGGCGCTCGGTCCCCCCGCCTCGGCCCCCCCCTTCCCCCCGAGGCTGCTCCGTAAGCGACTCAGGTGGAGAGAAGGGGACCCCTGGAACCCGCCCGAGCACCCCAACCCCAGCCCCAGGCCCGCCCCGGCGCCGCGGCGCCCCCGCCCGGGCCGCTCACCTGTCGTCGACGTGCAGGCTCGGCGAGCACTTGATGGCGAGCCAGGTCTTCCAGTGGACATGGCGCACCTTGTACACCTGCCCGAAGCCGCCCGAGCCCACCTTCTCCCAGCCCGCGAACTCGCCCGCGTCGAAGGTGCGCAGCAGCCCCAGCGCCCAGGGGCCCTCGCTGTCGCCCTCCATCGCCGCTCGCCGCCCGCCTCCGACCTGCGCCGCCCGAGCCCCGGCCGCAGCCCAGGTGCCCAGGTGCGCGCCCCGCCCCGGACGTCATTTCCGTCTCAGGCCCCGCCCCCTGAAGCCCCGCCCCCGCAGGTCCCGCCCCTGCAGCCCCAACGGGGGACCTCGGAAAAGGCTGGGTGCGCAGAAGCTGGGAGTTTTTAGATCATTCAGGCAGAGGCAGGAACTCATTCCGTTTTCCCCCAAAACTGCAAAAAAAGAGGGAAAAGTACATTATAACCAAGATATTGACTTCTGTAAAATCCACGGATCCTATTAAAATTTCCCCAAATTGACCCGTCCTCCTTTGCGTGTATTAACATCTATGCAATGTGATCGCCTGCGTAGGTTCGTGTCTTCACATAGAACATTATTCCATTGGGCAAGGACCCCCCGGTGGTCCCTTCGTAACCGAACTCCCAAGCCCCAGCTCTCACTAGTCTTTCCTCTATGTCTAAAAATGTGATATTTTAAAATACGTTGTGTTTGCACACGGAAGTCATCCAGTGTGGGAGCTTTGGGAATTGGCTTTTTTCCACTCAGCATAATTCGTGGGGACTCGCGTGTTGCTTTATTTTTACGCCCAAGTTTTCCCTTTGGAAGTAACTTTCTTTTTTTTTAATTATCCCAACAGCAAATCTAATGTTCCACAGATAGCAGGAGTTAGTTCCCCATTCTTTCCCAGAAAACAGTGTCTTTTTAACATAGAACAAATCGCTTGAGAAGGAAAGATGTTTTTCCACCTTTGGTGGTGGGCAGGGGAGGGGGCACCTCAGCCTGAACACACCCCACTCTTGAAAAGACACCTGGGTCAGAGGTGGAGAAGTGTGATTGCAAACGTTCACAGCTGAAAACCACTCATTCCTGTAGGTCTGTGCGGTGAGCAAAGGCTTATTCTTAGCCGTCAGAGGTGAATAACGAGGGCAGGATGGGGAGATAGAAGAGGGAGCGTGTTAATGACATGAACTGTAGTTTTGCGTTAGTCACCCGATCCCAGCCCTTACCTTCCACTGGGCACATGAGAATCTCATTTCACAGCCAATAAGGGAGTCCCATTTCTGCTTTGTAAACAGCGGGGACCTCCCCACCCCCACGGGGCTTCCCTTTGGGGAGGACTCGTTGGTGGGAACAGGGCGGGGCTTGTTCCCGCGCTGCCACATCCTTTTCCACATCATCTTGGTATCAAAACGGACCTCCTGGAGACGGTAGTGCCCAGTGGTTCTTTCAAGATTGTTTGTAGCAAATGGGGCCAAAATGTAAACCAAAATTTTAAAAATCATTGGGATTTTGAATGTATAAAAATAACTTGGCAGTAAACGTCATTATTTCAGTGCGGGGAAATGAATGGACTAGAAAATGAGTCAGTTGAGCTGTTTCCTGGATTCAGCTCAGGGCACTTTTCCCTAGACGTTCTGTAGACTCAGTCTCAGCAGCACAGGTGACTAACAGAGCACGCCTGCCTGGTAAGACACACCGATTTCTCTTATTAACCATCTGCCTGCTTCACTTGACAAATATTTATGAACTATCTGCTGTAGGCTCAGCGTTGGGCTCCGAGGTCAGGGAACTGGATATGCCTACAGAGGCCTGAACTGCAGTCAGAGAGGGGACAAAGGTCCCCGGACAATGATCACGGTCAGAGCTGGATGGACTGGCCAGGCCCCTCCTGTAGACTTGGCCTTGTTCCTCACCTGGACCACTCAGTCCACTCACCGTGAAGGTCCGTTTCCTAATCTCTCACAGGAAAAGGAAGTCCTTGCCGGGACTGTGAAGACAGACAGGGTTCTAAACCCTCTGGGATTATAGCAGAGTCCTTGTTAGTTAAGCTAATGGTCACTGGTCATTGGCGGGTAAGGTGTATTTCCCAAGTCTGAAAGTAACTCCCGGTGGTAATATTTTAATGGCTGTTTTAGTATTATTTATTTTATAACTCCAGGGGTTACATCTTCATGGTTAGTTCTCTATGGCCACCTAAGAACCCTCAAGGGATAAATAGAAGATGTCTGCCCGTGGTTGACAGAGAACACTTGGTATTACATTAATTTATGAGATTAAAGTGTCAAAGGAGAAGAAAAGATTTAGTCTTATTTTGTTGTGCAAACATGTAACATAGTTCAAGCATAGCAAGCAACAATGACAAAGTAGGGGGAAAGATTTAAAATGGACACAGCAAATAGCTTAGCTGAAATAATTTAAAAGACACAAAATATAAAGATCTGTCCTTTTTGAAGTGAAGAGATTTCACTATTTGTAACCTTTTAAAAAAAAATAAATCACCGAGACCGGTTTGGCTCAATGGATAGAGCGTCGGCTTGGGGACTGAAGGGACCCGGGTTCGATTCCGGTCAAGGGCATGTACCTTGGTTGCGGGCATATCCCCAGTAGGGGGTGTGCAAGAGGCAGCTGATCGATGACTCTCATCGATGTTTCTAGCTTTCTATCTCTCTCCCTTCCTCTCTGAACAAAATCAATAAAATATATTTAAAAAAATAAACATCAGCTTAAAAAAAATAAATCTTAGCAGCAGTTTATGTCTGAGATTATGCCCATCCAAATTAAAATTTAACGTTTTCAATGTTACCTGTAAGATACAATAAATCTTATCAGAATACTAAATAAAACAAACTGGACATTAGATTGAATTTTCCATCTGAATGAACTGTAGCAGTTTTCTTAAGAAAACGTATATGTCGCTTTGTAAGCATTCACAGTCTCTGAAATAATTGAGCTCACTACAGTGTTAATGGAAAGCCTTCATCAAAGCATATTTTCACTTTTAATGCCTTTTAGGTAAAAACAAAAGTTGGCCCAGTTAAAGGAAAATAGTTGGTGAACAATATTAGGTGAATAATAGTGCAGGTTCTGAATCTCGGATGGGGGAAGTGGCCATGGTGAGGATGAATGAATGCCCAGTGCCAGGTGTGCGGTGCCAGGGAGTCAGGACGGATGGGGACCCAGACAGGCTGCAGGCCAGGTGAGTTGGAGCCAGACGCTCAGACCAGAGGCCGCTACCCCGCGGGGTGCGCGGGCGAGGAGGGGAGGCCGGTAGGGGGGATGCCAGCCCCTGGGCTTCTGCGGGCATTTTCCCTAAAAATATCTAAACCCGCTTCCTCCTGCCTGGCGCCCTGGACAGCGCATCGCCATCCCCATCGGCGCCTCTGCTGTCCGCGGCTCCGGGCGCGCCGGCTGCGGGCGGGTGTTCCATGTCCACCGGACCGACCCGCAGGCCCCGGAGGAGGCGCGTGCGAGGACCCTCCTGGGGAGGAGGTGGTGGGGTCCCAGCACCATGACCATGGGCGAGTTTGCGGGTCCTTGAAATCGGGAGAGGAGGGGGCTGGGGTCCACCGCACAGGATGGCGTGGGCTCCCAGGAGATGGCTTGCTCGGCGTGCCCGGGGATGACAGCGCCGGTTATCGGTCACTTCTGGGGCGCTGCTGCGTGCAGGGGAACCGTCTGTCCCCTTCGGGGTCCCCGAGCAGCGGGTCCTGGCACAGCCCTCCGGGGGGGTGGTCACGTAGGTCTGCAGCCATCCAGGACTGACCGACCGTCCGGGCTGTCATAGCCCGGTGCCTCCAGGTCCTGCACCAGATCAGCCCCATCCGACTGCGCCGGGGAGGCCCGGCCTGCGCGCGCCCCGCCCCTCAAGCCCCGCCCCTCGTCAGGCCCTGCCCCGCCGGCACTCCTCCAGGTCCAGCCCTCTCCTGGAAGGACTGTCCCAACTGCAACTCGCAAGGCTGCTTTTGAGAAATTCCTGCCTGATTTGAATGTTACTTGCTCAAAGGACATACCTTGTTCAGTGCTGCGAGTCTGCACTCATTAATTCTGAGAAATGTGACTTGGTCCCTGGCAGGGCTTTCCAGAAACACCCCTGGTACTGGGGGAGTGAGGGTGAGGGGAGGAGGGGAAGGTTGGAAGCACTAGCTTCACCTTCTGCTTTTCTCAAGCAAATAGTTAACACAAACCTCCCTTTTCAGAGATGCTTCTCGGGCCCCAGGGGTCCCCTATCTGCCCTCCCTGGGTGTCATTTGTTCCCTGCCCTGGAGACAAGTCTGGAAGCTCTGGTCTCCTGCAGCTGTGTGCATGGAGCAGATGCTTGTTGAGTTATTTTTACAGTATGGCTGTACAGAAGCACAGAGCAGTGCTCGCTGAATTACTTTTACATATGGCTGTGCAGGAGCACAGAGCAGTGCTCGCTGAATTACTTTTACATATGGCTGTGCAGGAGCATGGAGCAGTGCTTGCTGAGTTACTTTTCCAGTATGGCTGTGCAGGAGCATGGAGCGGAGCAGATGCTTGCTGAGTGGCACTTGGCTCTATGGTCCTCTGCCCCTCATCTGCAGGCCCTGCTCTGGGAGTGTTTAATCCAGGCCCCCTGCTCCCTCGTGCAGCTTTCCTCTCTGTCCCTGGGTCACCTTGTCCACGCCTCTGCCTCCGTATCAATCTACTCAACAAAGACTCCACGTTTATACCTCCAGGCCAGGTCTCTCCTCTGAGCACCTGACCTCAAAATCCAACACGGATGTCTCAACGGCCCCTTAGCACGTTAGAGAGGGGCCTGTGCTTTTTACCCCCAAACTAGTTCTTTCCAGAGATCTCCCACCGCTCATCTTTGTGCATAAGCCATCTTCCATGCTGAAGGCCGGGAACCCCAAAGCACCTGCAGTACCTCATCAACACTCCATCCTGTGAGATCATCCAGTCTACAGCCAACAGCCCCTCTCCCCCTGACCTGGACAAGAGGCGGCTCCAGTCTGGTCCTCCCCACCCACACAGGGCCAAGAGGTGCTCACTGTCCGGGATGAAGCTCTAGGTACCTGTGACCTTGGAACTCCTAGCCCCAATTCCAAGCCCTCCTGGGTTTGTCATCCAAAGAGTGACCCCACTGCTGGAGTGAGTACCCCAAGGCCCAAGGTGTGGCTAGAGGAAGCCGTTTGCAGGGGACGTGGATGTAGCTGCCACCTGGAGCTGGGATGCCCACCAGTGGACCTGGAGTCCGAGAATTCCAGTTGGAATCTGGCTCCCAAGTTGTTGTGAGGTTGTGTTTGTCAAAACAGGAGGACAGTGCATTTTATAATATTTAAAACTAGAGGCTCAGTGCACGACATTTGTGCACTGGCAGGGTCTCTAGAAGCTGCTGGCTGCCAGCTGGGGCCTCCCTCCCTTCCCCAACTGGCCCCACCTCCTGGTTGAACTTCCAGTCTACCTCCTGGACAAGGGGACAATTTGCACACTACGCTTTTATCACATAGGATTGTGTCAGCTTGATTTAGAACTTTCAACGGTTTAGACATGTGGCACGTTGGCCTCAGTTTGTACCCTTCCCCGGCGGAAATGTCACCAGTCTGGTCTCTGAGACACTAGCTCTTCCTTCCTTGGAACCTCTCTCTCGCTGGACTCCATCTCACGTGCCTGCCCCTGGCCTAAGTCATTGTCATTTCCAGCCTGGGTCAAACGCAGATCTGACCGCGTTCAGGATGAATAGGCCTGTCTCTCTATCTTCATCCTCTCCTCTCTGCTGCTCCAGGTTTCCCGGCTGCCCCTCCCACCCTGCTTCTCGCAGGCCCTCTGACTCAGGCTCCCCAGGGCCTTTGCACAAGCTGTCCTGTCTTTCTGGAAAGTTCAGCTGACAATCAGCTTACTCCCACTCAGCCCATCTCCCTGTCTCCCCCCGAAGTCTCAGGCTCAGTCAGATTTCTCTTTTACAGGCTCAGGAGCATGTGCTTGTTGTATTATTGGGTTCATTGGGCGGCTGCTGACCTATACCTGGCTCCTCCACTCTGGGCCCCACCCACCTGTCCAGCTCCATCAATAACCACCCCCTTCCCTGTTCCAGCCACAGTGGTCTTTTTGTTCTTCCAAAACCCAAGCACATTCCTTCTCAGACCCTCCGCATGTGCGGCTCTTTCTCCTGGGACTCTGGCCCTACTCCTCTGCAGGTCCCACCTGTCTCTCTCTCTTTCTGTTCAATGTCACTGCCACACCTCGGCTTCCCAGGTGACTTGTCTAAAGCAGCACTGATCCACTCCACCTCCAAGCCACCCCCTCTCTGCTGACACCTCAGAACACTGGGGGTTCAGTCACGCCAGGGAGAGGCCTGCTTGCATTGCCTCCAGAGCGCCCCCACGTGGTGCCTGGGTGGTACAGCAAGTGATCCCTAAGCGGTTTCCAAAGCGCCCCCCCCCCCCCACACACACACAGGGCACTATGGGAATGTCAGTAATCTTCCCACAGTGTGCCTAGGCCCAAAGGAATGCTCAACAGCTTCCTCTGTTGAGTTAGTTAGGATTAAACAGCTTAAAAAGTGTTTATGGGAAAACAGTCGGCAGTTCCTCAAAAAGTTAAGCATAGTGTTACCATCCTAGAGGCCTGATGCACAAAATCCATGCAGGAATAGGCCTTCCTTCCCCGGCTGCAGGCACTGGCTTCCCTCTGGCACCCGGGACCGGGCTTCCCTCACAGCCCCAGCTTCACCCAGAAGGTCGTCTGGAAGGACATCCGGTCTGATTAGCATATTACACTTTTATTACTATAGAGTAGAGGCCTGGTGCATGAAATTTGTGCACAGGTAGGGTCCCTTTGTCTGGCCAGCAATCAGGGCCAATCAGGGCCTTTAGCTGCCAGCCCGCTCCTCCCTTCCCCAGCTGCCAGCTGCAGGCCTTCCTTCACTCTGTGCCACCCCTGGTGGTCAGCACATGTCATAGCAAGCAATTGGTCTACTGATTAAATTCCCATGGGGACAATTTGCATATTAGCCCCCTCTCTCTCTCTCTCTCTCTATATATATATATATAAAATTCATGCAAGAGTAGGCCTTCCTTTCCCCAGCTGCTGGCACCAGCTTTCCTCTGGGACCCAGGCTTCCCTCCTCTGGCCATCTGCACGCACCCAGGACCCAGGCTGACTTCCCTTAGGCCCCGACTTCATCAGGAAGGACATCTGGAATGACATCCAGCAGACATCCTGTCTAATTAGCATATTGCCCTTTTATTATCAGAGATGCTCTAGCAATTTCCCTCACAGGTATACACCCAAGGGCTTGAAAGCAGACAGCGAAAGAGGGGAGCAGTGAGTGGGTGCCCGGGTGCTTTACAAGGGTCCCGGGCAGCGGAGCTGGGAGAGCCTTGCCTCACTCCCAGGCAGGTCCGGGGAGGCATGCACCTCCCGGGGGTGGGCGTGGGCCTGCAGCGTGACGATGAGGCTGTCTACTCGGGGTTATCAGGAGCAGACTCAGGACCCGTGCATTAATGGTGGTCTCAGGTAAAGGGCGACTGGACCATCGTACCCACCACGGGGGGAAGGTTCTGGGACAGAGCTCAGCAGCTCCTTCAGCACCTGGGAGCCCAGGAAGGAGAGACAGAGCTGAAGTCACAACGCCTGTTGGCGAGCCTGGCAGCAGAGGGTTACAGGGACCGGAAAGGGACCACAGCCCTGGTTTATCTTGTTTTAAATATGTTTTTATTGATTTCAGAGAGAAAGGGAGAGAGAGATGCAAGCTGGATCCCATACTGGGGATCAAGCCCACAACCCAGGCATGTGCCCTGACCAGGAATCGAACCTGGGACCCCTCAGTCTGCAGACCGCTGCTCTGTCCCCTGAGCCTAACTGTCTAAGGCCTGGCTTATTTTCACAGAACATCTGGAGAAGATCTGGCCATTCGAAGTGCCCACTGGGAACAGCTGGCTGCCTCCCTGGCCCGGAGGTGAGTGGTGGTCCTGGCAGACTCCCACCCCCCAAGCTCTGGAGTGAGGCAGCTACAAAGCACAGAACTGCCAGGACTGAGGCAGCCAGAAGCTGGGAGAGGCAGGCAGGGCTCTCCCTGAAGCTCCAGAGGGAGCACCTCACACCTGCACCTCACACTTCCGACCTCCAGGGTTGTGGGACATCACATTCTGCTTGTGGTAAGCCACCCGATTAGTGCACTTTGCTACATCAGCCCAGGAAACGAGTATACCTACCTAGACCCATGGTCGGCAAACGGCGGCTCGCGAGCCACATGCGGCTCTTTGGCCCCCGGAGTGTGGTTCTTCCACAAAATACCACGGCCTGGGTGAGTCTATGTTGAAGAAGTGGCGTTAGAAGAAGTTTAAGTTTAAACAATGTGGCTCTCCAGAGAAATTTCAGTCGTTGTGCTGTTGACATTTGGCTCTGCTGATGAATGAGTTTGCCGACCACTGGCCTAGGCCAGTCTCTGTCATGGTGAGGAGGCCCCTTATTTTATCCAAAAGCAGGAGGCTGGTTTTCTCAGGATCTGCTCGGCCCGCTGGCCTGCTGACTACAGCTGATCCATGAGTAAGGTGACCAGACGTCCCGCTTTTGGTGGGACGGTCCTGATTTTTCACAATTTGTCCCGCGTCCCGTGGAGTTTTTAAAAGGTCCTGATTTTTAAAAATCGGGACAAATTGTTAAAAATTGGGACTGTCCCGCCAAAAGCGGGACATCTGGTCACCTTATCCATGAGCTCCTGAGGGGTCTGTGCTGTTAACTTCCTGTGTCGCCTCCTGATGGCCTTCCCACGGACACGCTGGCCCTCGGGGCCGCTGGTCTGACTTGTCAGCCTCCAAACCACATGAGTTAATTCCTCATAATAAGCAAGCAAATAAGCAAGCACACGCATGTGCTATCAGTTCTGTTTCTCGGGAGAACCCTGGCTGGCTCAGGCCTGCATGCTCCCTGCTTCCCCTCACCCCTGTCCGAAAGCAGCCAGTCCTTTTATTGTACACTCGACTCTGTGCAGGCCGTTCCGTAGTTTACATTGTATTTTGCTTTCTCTTTTAAAAGCCATTTCTAAGCCACTGCAACGAGGGCTGACGCTGATGTTCAAGGTCAGTGAGCGCACAGTAAGGGCAGGAGCCTGCCCTGTCTGGACAGGTCCTCCGACAGAAACAAGCAGAGAAACGAGGTTTCCTCTCTTCGCAGCCGAATGGGCTGGATGAAAAGAATCTTAAAACACAGCGTGTGAAGGTCGGTGGGGGGGTGGGGGGGGTGGAGGGCTCAGCTTTCCCTGCTTCCTATTCTCCCCTCCCCAGGCTCCCCTTTCCCCTCCCCACAAGGTTGGCCCCCTCCTCCCTGTCCCCCCACAGGCCGCCACGCCCATCTCAGGCTGGGAGCCTTGCCTGCCTGTGGCTCTGCCAGCGGGGGGGTCCCTCTTATCGCTGCTCCAGATCTCACATCGCCAGCCAAGACTTTTCTTCCCAAGATGTCTCTTTGGAAAGGAATTCTCGCTGGGTACTTCTCACACACACCCTGGCGGCGCTGCCAGATTCTCAAGGGAGCGGCCCCACCAGGTGGCCACCTGCCATCCGTGGGCTGAGGGTGGAAACAGCAGCCGTGGCCACGGGGGAAGCAGGATGGCCCTGCGAGTGAGCCGGCTGCAGGGTCAAGTCCCCCCACGTGGCCACGTGACGAATATTTGTGGTGCACCTGCTCTGTGCCAGGCACAGCCCTCGTCCCAGACGGCCCTGCCCCCCTGGGTCTCTCAGTCCAGGCCTCGGTGCAATCCCAGGCGCTCAGCCTGACGGAGCAGGCAGCAGGGTGCAGCAGCCAGGGCCGCCCGGGGCACTCCTGGGCTCTCCTGCCTCAGTTTCCCCCTGTTGAGGAAGGGAGTTCTGCCTCACAGAGCCACGGGGATAAGGTCCCGTGTCCTCAGAGCAGTGCCTGCGTGTGTCCTGCGTGCGTGCCCGCTCTGACTGTCTTCTCCTTTCGGTCTGAGCTACTGTCAGGGGCTCCCAGAGAGGCACTGAACACAGCTGATCCGCCATGAATCCCATCTGCTGCAGTTTCCTCCCACTGTGGGCAAATATAATAATATCACATTATATTCAAAAAAGGAGCAAGTTGTGGGCAAGTACACAATGAGCCCCATTTCTGTTAAAATATTACACAAACTTGTAAAAGCAGAAGATGGGAAGCAGCCAAAATTTGTGGGGCACCGAGTAAATCAGCATCATCTACCAACACGAAGGAATACTACGCAGCCATGAAAAAGAGAACAATCCCTGCCATAATCAAGAGGTCCCTGTGAACAGAGGAAGGTGGAGGAAAGCCCAAGTGTACATTATTGTTTATCCAAGACAGAGAACTGGGAAGGCAGCCAGCTCTCTCTCTGTCTGTCTGTCTATCATCTATATACTATTTCTCATCTATCAGTATATTTTTATCCATCTGTCTATCTGTCTATCTATCTATCCATCTATCTAGGCTGCTTCTATTTGAAAAGTAAATATTCAGAGACTAAGCCATAAGTATTTTGGTGGTTTTTTAAAAAATATTTTTTTATTGATTTTAGAGAGGAAGCGAGAGGGAGAGAGAGATAGAAGCATCAATGATGAGAGTATCATTGATTGGCTGCCTCCTGCATGCTTCCTACTGGGGATGGAGCCTGTAACCTGAGCATGTGCCCTTGACTGGAATGGAATCTGGGACCTTCAGTCCACAGTCCAATGCTCTATCCACTGAGCAAAACCAGCTAGGGCAGCCATCAGTATTTTGAAGGATACTATGAGAATGGAGAGTAGAAGGACCTGGAATAGAAACACGCCTTCGTTTTATAGACTGGAACCATGCAAATCTTACCTAATAAAAGAGAAGCATGCAAATTAACCATCACTTCGTTATGCCCACAGCCAATCAGAGTGAGTATGCAAATTAACCCACCAAAGAAGGAGGTTAATTTGCATATGCAGGTGTGGAGCTGAGTGAAGCCTGCTATGAGGGGAAGGGGCGCGTCAGAGGGAGCCACTGGAGTGGTGCTTCAGACAGAACAAGGACTTGCCGGCTCTGGGTGGCCCAGGAGCGAGGAGGTGCCAGCTCTGGGGCTCTGTTGACTAAGGAGTTTGCCGACTCCCGGGAACAGGGACATGCCAGCTCCCGGGTGGGTGGCTGTGAGTGAAACCAGAGGAAGGAAGGCCTATTCTTACACAAATATCGTGCAACAGGCCTCTAGTATGGTATAAAACATATTGACTTTAAAAAACAACCCCTAAACACCAGAAATAAAACAAAACAAAAGAACCAAATGTGTGTCTAGGGGGTGGCCTGGCCCACCAGTGCTATTCCGGGTGGCTTTAAAGAGTGGGCATTGAAAGCCACTCCCCTGGGAAACACACTGAGGACAGAAAGAAAGGACACCCCAGAGCTTTTCCAGGGGCCGCTGTGGGTGCCATTATTGGGACCGGAGTGTAAGTGTGATTGTCAGGGTCCGTCATTTCCGTGTCCCGGGGAGTGGAGAGCTTTGGTGAGAGGAGCGGTGAACTTGAAAGGGAGCCGTCGGCACAGAATAGCCAGCGAAATGAACAAAAATGCACAGTGCAGACACGATGAAATGGGTTTCCATCATCGTCATCTGAGTCATATTGGGGGGACGGCTCTCTCTTCCTCCTCTGTACCCCCTGCCAACCGGTTGTCTGCAAACACAACAGCCCCATTTCTAGCAAAATGACACGTGTTGTTGAATGCAGCCAACTTCTAGGCCATTCTAAGGACCAGTGGTGAACTCTGTTATTCAAAGTCCACTGACAGTTTCTTAAAATGCCAACCGCCTCCCCAACTGATCAGTCACTTCCCTCCATAAGCAACGATGAGATTATCATGATTTCTTGTTTGCTTGTTTTTCTTTACTATTAATTTCAAAGGTCAGGAAAACATATGCACTTTTCCATAGTCACGTGTCATGTTAACATTATGAAGCTGCGGGTGGAAGTTACACGCGGGCTAATGAGACAGGCTCTGAGGAGCCGGGTGTTCGTGTTTGTGGAAGAGCCTCACTCTAGCTCCCGTCGGGGCTCCGGGAGGTGCGTGCAGGGACGGCACCCGCCCGGCCCAGCAGGTGGCCGGGCCTCCCGTGGGCTCATGGATCGCACAGGTTCCCAAGCTGGAGGGACTCAGATGAAAGCTACTTTAATTAATGTAATCTCGACATTATTTTCAAACACATCCCTGCTCTGCGACTACTCATTTCATCTGTAATTTAAAGCTTAGACAGACGATCCATTATGGAAACACCCGTTTTTCATGTGTGGAAGGTAAAGTCAATATTTATTATTAAACGAGACGGCTCCAATGTAAGACTGCTGTAGTGGGAAGCAGGAGAACATCAAAGGTCCGACTGCAGAATAAGGGAAAGACGAGTTCATTTCTACGAAACGCTGTCCGCAGACCGCCTTCCTCCACGGCTAGCGCTGTCCTTTAACGCCCTGGATGCGCACGGGCAGGAAGCAGAGGCTCCGCTCAGCTGCACCAGAGCCCCGAAGCGGGTCCCACGGCTGTGCCCACACCCTCCGGCCACCACACCGCCTGGGTATCATGGCGATGGAAGTGGAAATTGTAGGGAGAAAACGGAGGAAAGCCGAAACCGGTTTGACTCAGTGGATAGTGCAACGGTCTGCGGACTGAAAGGTCCCGGGTTCAATTCCGGTCAAGGGCATGTACATTGGTTGTGGGCACATCCCCGGTAGGGGGTGTGCAAGAGGCAGTTGGTCGGTGTTTCTCTCTCATCAACGTTTCTAGCTCTCTATCTCTCTCCCTTCCTCTCTGTAAAAAATCAATAAAAATATATTAAAAAAAGAAAGAAAGAAAACGGAGGGAAGGCAGTAATGCACCTGTCTCCTCATGCCCTCGTCCTTGCCCGGTGGGGGCATCTGCTGTAAGGCACGCTGGGAGCAGACGGGCTGAGCGGTGGGGAAGAGGTCAGTGAACTTGACCAGACACTGACCAACTGCTCTCCACGGAAGCCCAACCATTTCGATCTCCACCCAGTGCTTGCTGTCTATCTCTATACAGACACCCACGAACACCTATGTATACATATACACACACATACATGCATACAAACACACATGCATGTATACATGAATACACACATATATAAGTACACACACATGCACATATACAAATACACAATGAGCACACACCATATATACAAATACACACATACATAAATATATACATACATTTATAATACACATATGTAATACACAAATACACACATATACATATGTTAACTTATTTAAAGACAATTATTTTATATAAACATATATACATGTTTAATTATAGATATAGTATATAGTTTATATATGTTCATACACATGTATACATAGTATATATAAATAATATATAAACATCCCTATAATTATTTTCTAACAGAATTAAAGACTTCATTTCTTGGAGCTGGTGGGAACGAAGAAAAGCTACACAGAAGAGACAGAACTTCCATAGACCCCTCCCCTCCCAGGCCCTTCTCCCCGCCAGTCTTCCCTGTTATCAACATTATTGGTGTGGTACCTGGTTATGATTTACGAACCAATATTGATAGATTATTATAAACTAATAATTTAAAATCAGCATTTAAATTAAGTAAACTAACATTAACATTTAAATGAATGAAATATTTAAAATATGTGAATGACTTTTTAAAAAGCTTCCCTTTCTCCACATCTTCAGATCAATTTTTAAAGACTTTCACTTTTTAAAAAAATGAAATCTTTATTGTTGAAGTATTACATATGTCCCTTTTTTGCCCCCATTGACCCCTTTTAGCCCACCCCCCTCCCCGCCCTGCCCCCGTCCCCCACCCCAGGCCTTTACCACCCCATTGTCTGTGCCCATGGGTTATGCATATATAGATATATGACATCTTTTTGAGGTCATATATCTATATATATGGTCATATATCTATATATATGATATATATAGATATATCATATATATAGATATATGATATATCTAGCAAAATGACACGTGTTGTTGAATGCCCGCCCCCCCGCCCTCCCCCTCCTTCCCTCTGAGATCCCGCAGACCACTCTATGCTTCTATGTGAAGACTTGCACTGTCCGTGGGAATAACTTTTTCTGCAACTAGCTGGCACCTGTGCACAATTCTGCAGCGGAGGTGCGTGCGTGAGAAGGAGGGAGCGCACCTAGCTGGGTAAATATTGACAGGCAGGCCCTGAGGAGCCGGGCACGTGGGTGCAGTACCCCAGCCCGCATGCTCCCGGTGCAGAGTTCAAGGGGACCTGCCTGCCTGCCTGTGGGGCCAGGGAATTCTGTCCGCCTGCCTGGAGGCTCTTTTGGGTCTGTGACATGAAAAACTACCCCTGTGCTTTTCTTCCAGACAGAAAAAGACTCATATTGTAGCTCGGTACTCCACACTGGCACACGTATGTTAGCACAGGGTTAGTACCCATGCTCCCTGGTTCAAGTCAGCCTCCAGGATCACTGTCTGTCTTCTCACCTGTGTCTCTTACCGGCTACCACAGGAACCACGGTGGGAGGAAGGCTGTGCACCTCAGAGGGGAGACATTGGCACGGACCTGGCACACCGGACAGCTCGTGTGGCTAACAGAAGAGAAACCAGTGGAAGCATGAAAACAATATGTTGTGCCCTAACTGGTTTGGCTCAGTGGATAGAGCATCGGCCTGCGGACTGAAAGGTCCCTTGATTCCAGTCAAGGGCATGTACCTTGGTTGCGGGCACATCCCCAGTAGGGAGTGTGCAAAAGGCAGCTGATCGATGATTCTCTCTCATCGATGTTTCTAACTCTCTATCCCTCTCTCTTCCTCTCTGTAAAAAATCAATAAAATATATATTTTTTAAAAATTAAATTAAATTAAATTAAAACAATATGTGGTTGCTTTTATTCAGGATCTTAACTCTTAGGTTTGCAAAACACGTCAAAAGCCTCTACGAGCAAACAGGGTACCATTTGCACTGGCATTACTTATTAAAAGTGTAAAGTATTTTAGCCTAAGGCCCAATGGGCCCTTCACAGTCGTCGGGGTGAGTGCGTGGCCCTGTGTGGCCCTCCCAGCACGGAGGGGGGAAGGCCTGCCAGGAGGGGCAGTGCCAGCTGGCAGGGGCTCTCCCTGGCAACTCAAATGTGTGGGCGATTGGAGTGCCCCCCACACCGTAGCCGGGCACAAGGTTAGAGGTAGGAAGAGGAGAAATTGTGATCGTTATAAAACCTTACATTTTTCTATGCTAAACTGTTCAGCATCGAACCACAGGCTCTGTGCCAACAAATAAAAACATAAAAACAACAAAACAAAAAACACACACACACACACACACACACACTCATTACAAGGACATTCAGAACATTAGGAGTTAATTTTTTTTTTAAGATGAATTCTTCAACTTCTCTAGGGATTCATCTGTTTTTCTTTCCTTGGCTATATGAGTTTTCATTAACCAAATGATACATTTTGACTTATTCTTGTTCCTTTCAGAATAGACTACTCCATGGTTATAAAATGACATAGTTTTAAGTCTAAAATCTCCCTACGTGATCTGTGCTTATAGGAAAAGTACAAGAAGCTAACTTGGCATGCTTTCTGGCCCGGCTCCAAAGCAAACTCTTATCAGCAAAGTATTTGCTGCAATACTGATAGTACATGCCCTGCAATTAAACATAAACTCATCGGTAAAGTATGGCTTAATCAAAGATTCTTAAAGAATAGAATTCATATGTTCTCTGGAAATCTGTAAGAGATAAAAGGAAATAACAATGAAGCCCGTGTACAAAGCAAAGAGTTGAGCACAGATGGGAGGAATTTAACTAAAATAAAATTGCAATAAAAACTGCAATTAAGAAAGTAAATAAATATTTTTAAAAGCCCTGCAATTTATATATAAAATCACAACAATAATCAGCAAGTATATTTCAGAATATAGCTGGCCTACCTATACTCTATGTACTAATGTTGAACATTTATTTGCAAAGACAAATTAAATGAATATTAAAGATTAAAAAAACTATTCTAAAATTGCTAACTGAAAATCTTGAAGTGTGTGAGATGGTGTGTGGTGAAAGGTGTGTGTGTGTGTGAGAGAGAGAGAGAGAGAGAGGGAGAGAGAGAGAGAGAGGGAGAGGGAGAGAGAGAGAGAGAGAGAGGGAGAGAGAGGGAGAGAGAAAGGGAAAGAGAGGGGAGAGAGAGAGAGAG